>NC_045692.1:26032310-26329792 GCF_003331165.1 Xiphophorus hellerii
TTGATCTGTTGTTTATCACCAGGCGGTGCGGAGCGTCTCTCTGTTGTCTGGAGGTTTCGTCCAGATCGCTCCTCCATCATTCGCTCAGGAGGCGGAGCTTCTCTTTACCTTCTCCTCCAACAACCAATCAGGAGTGTTGCTGGCGGCCTTCAGTGACGACCGAGCGGACAGACAGGTGAGACCTACTCAGGTCATGTGATGCACCAATGATGCAGCGTGGTCACCTGCTGTCCTCTCTGTCCACAGTACTTCCTGTCCCTTCACCTGGTCTCAGGTGGTGTGGAGGCGGAGCTTGGGGATGTGGGCGGAGCCACTCGGAAGGTTAAAGTATTGAAGTCTGGTGGAGGATCATTCGGTGATGGAAGCGAACACTCAGTTATTATGACTGTCAACAGGAAGTATGTGTTGCCATGGAAACAATCCCCTGCACTTGCCGACGGTCGCACCTGAACAAGCCTTGTCCCCGTCGCCAGGTCTCTGTCCCTCCAGGTGGACGATGAGCACCTGAAATCGGCATCTCTGATGCTTGGAGGCTTTTCTCGGCTGACCCCATCCTCTCTCTTCATTGGTGGGCTCCCGCCAGAGAAGGAGTCCCGTCTGCCAATCAGATTGCGAGTTTCATCCCAGAGCTTCAGAGGCTGCATCCATCACCTGGTGGTGGGCGGAGCGTAAGTCCTTGTCTCTCACCGAGCCGCTGCCTGCTGTCTCTGATTGGCTAATGGTTGTGGTCTGCAGGCTTGTGGACCTATCGGTTGCAGTCAGTTACAAGGGGGCGGAGCTTAACAGCTGCCTGTTGGAGCGGAGCACGGCGGGGGCTGTGCTACCTGATGACCCGGACGTTGAGTCGACACCTGCACTCCTGTCTTTAACTCCGCCCACACACCTGAGAGCCCTGACAGCTGCAGCGCTAACAGTAAGCACGGTGTTTCCTAGCGATGCAGATGTGAGCTGCGTGCTGATTGGTCGGTTATCTAAGGCTGGTGATTGGTTTGTGTTGAAGTGTGCGGCGGAGCAGGAAGCATCCTTCCTGCCGTCGGCGGCGCAGTTTGGTTCGTCCAGCCACAGTCACATGACCTTCCTCATCAACCCCGGCGCCTTCAGGAAGAGGTTGGTCTCCATGACGACAGGGTGGGGGTGTTTGAGTTGCGTCCCCAGATTCTCTGATGCCGCTCTGCTGTGTCGTGTCTCTTGGTTGTCAGTGTGTCGGTGAGGTTGTCGGTTCGAAGCAGGGCTCTGGACGGCCTCATGCTCCTCCTGTCCGACGCCAAGCAGATGGACTTTGTCGTCCTAGGTCTGAGAGGGGGACGGGTCAGGCTGTCCGCCGACCTGGGGAAAGGCCCCGCCTCTGTCCTGTCCACCGCCGTCAACGATGGACACTGGCACTCTGTGAGTCAATCTCCAGAAGGACGAATTCAGGGTCCAGAGCCGGACCGGGATCTGAACCCTGCCCTGTTCGTCCGTCTCTCAGGTGAGCGCCGAGGTGAGCAGGAGGTCTGTGTCCCTGACGGTGGACGGCTCCCGTCCCGCCACCGCCTCAATCAAAGGGAACCACATGGACGTGGACAGGACGCTGTTCCTCGGAGGGCTACCTGCCGGTGTGAACGGCCGGAGGATCGGCGTACGTCCCCTCATGACATCACACACATTTTACACCAATCAAGAGCCAGCAGAGTGGAGATCTGCCCGGAGACATGCAAACGTCTACCGAGTTCAAGAGCAGGAGAGCAAGTGAGCTGGACCTGACTGAAGCTGTCCCCATGTCTGTCCTTCAGGTCAGCAGCAGTCTCCAAGGTTGTCTTCGGTCTGTCAGTCTCAACGGTACCATATTGGATTTGTCCAAGCCGTTCTCACAGCATGATGTCACTTCCTGCTTCACCAAGGATCAGACAGGAAGTTATTTCAACGGCAGTGGACACGCTGAGCTCAGTGAGTCCTCCAGCTCTTCTTCTCCTGCTGGGTTGAGCAGTAGAGGACAGTCCAGGGTGTCTCTGGTTGGACGCTGGTGAGGGGTGGCGGGGTGGGTTCGGTCCTGAGCAGACACCCAGGTGAGCCTCTGTTTGTCCCTGCAGTGCATGATGGGTATAAGGTCGGCGCTGACATGGCGGTGTCTCTGGAGTTCCGGACCAGCCAATCAGAAGGCGTCGTCCTGGGCATCAGCAGCGCCAAGGTGGACGCCGTTGGCCTGGAGATGGTGGACGGACAGGTGAGCCCGAGCGGCTAAGGTAAAGACAGGTGTAGCCATGGTAACGGCACTCAGACGAGGCCCTCTCTCTCCTCAGGTGGTGTTCAATGTGAACAACGGGGCGGGCCGCGTGGCGCTGCGCTCCACGGGCCCCGTGCTCTGCGACGGACTCTGGCACCACCTGGTGGCCAGAAAGACGAAGCACGGCCTGACACTGCGCGTGGATGGGACACAGTACAGCGCCGCTAACCCCTACCCACAATCCACCTCTGCCGAGACCAACAACCCCGTCTATCTGGGCGGGGTTCCAGGTGAGAGCAGCTGCTGAGCACCAGGTTCTGACCCGTTTCTGTTGGTTCTGACCAGTGATGTCAGTATTATGAGTAATCTAACGCGTTGCTATTTCAAATCCAGTAATCAGATTAAAGTTACTTATCCAAATAGCTGTGTTGCAATTTTCTTTGGTAATGTTTTTCCTGGTGGTCAGCGCCGTTTCTATGCCACAAAAACAAACAATGGAAACGAGATGCATTTTGCTGCTGGATCAACAGGAACTATTTTGAGTTTCTGTGGCCAAGTCTGATTATTATAAGCGGCTTTGGGCTCGTTTTTGAACATGAAGTTGTTCTGCAGAGACACATAATAAACCCCAGAACGTGTCTGACATCCAGGTAGTTTTAGTCGGACTCTCCCTGAGCATCATTTCCCGGATGATCCGCCCCGCTGTGTCTTTATTAATGTCAAGTTGAAAATATTAAAACTGCAAACATGGAGACTAATATGAACAGCGCAATAAACGTGAAAACAGTCCGTAAAGTTGTGCAACTAAACGCCATTATGATTTTGTAACCAGGTTGCTATGTATTGCAAATGTTTTTGCCCAGGTCCCTCTTGAAAATGAGATCTAGATCACAACGGTGTTACCTGGTTAAATAAAGGAATATAATTATAATCATTAATATTAAGTGTCACAAATCTGTGACACTTAATATTAATGACGCTGATCTGTGGAGCTGCAGGAGGTTCAAACACAGGGCCGTAACACACAACCTGGAGGCCCGGGGGGGGGGCGTAAAATCCTATTTATAGTTTTCCAGATAATAGAAACACAACAACAAACTCACATTACTAAAGTTTTTTTGTACTGCAGTAACCAGTAAACAATCTTCCCTTCAGTTCTTCCTTATCAGTGGAGACAAAATGTTGTTACTTTATAAAATAACTTGCAATTAAGTTTTGGCAAAGATCAATGTTATATTCACAGGTGTTGTTAGCAGCTGCTGAAAGTAACTAAAAAGTTACTGTTAATGCAACTTAGTTACTTTCCAAATCAAGTAATCAGTAATCTAACTAAGTAACTTTTCCAAGAAGTAATCAGGAATCCGATTAACGTTACTTTTTTAAATTAACTATGCCATCACTGGTTCTGACCCGTTTGTCTCCCTCCTCCAGCCGGCGTGAAGCAGAACTGCCTGAGCGTCCGCTCCGGGTTCAGAGGTTGCCTGAGGAACCTGCGGCTCGCCCGCTCTCACCTGAACCTCCCTCTCCACCTCAGCTCCGCCCACTTCCTGTCGGGCGTCACGCCGGACTCCTGCCCTGCCTCGTAGCGATCGTCGCCGTGGTGACGTCATCTCAGGTTGATTTTATTAAAGCTGATGTCATCATGATGTAATCAGACAAACAAATAAACCAGAGAAGAAGAAAGTTGTTTGTTTCTTCATTTTAATAAAGTTCAGTGATGAAGGTGAGAAAATAAAACCGGACACCAGGGGGCGTGCTGGTTCAGTCTGAGGCCATAAATACAGAAATGAGGTCAGAGGTCAAAGGTCAACAAAGTTCCTTAAATAAAAACAGTTTTTCCAGAATAAAGAACAGGAAGGATCGGTTCCAGCAGGCGGGTTCACCTGAATCAATTGACCCAACAGGAACCACTTCCTGTTCAGTTGACCCGGTACCATCAGTTCCTGCCAGTTACCATGGCAACAGATCCAGGTGAGAATCTGGCTCTCTTACCGCAGATCCAGATAACATGCATCAGGATCAGTTGCCATGGTGACGGGCCCAGGTGAGACAGGCTGGTGTTCTGATGGTCGAAACGGATCGCCGAGATTCTGAACCTGCCAAGCAGAACCGACCCAGTCCAAAAATGTGACAGGAAGTGGAAGAAAATATAACAAACAGGTGAAACTAGTGTCTACCACTGAAGACTTCCTTTCAAAATAAGAGTCCATCCCAACACCTTCCTACTCCGACCAGGGCTTTTATTTTGAAGGGCTCTCCTGTAGAGCGTCTACCACAGCAGACTGAGGTCAAAGTTCACTCCAACAGAGCCGACCATCAGGATCAGACCTGCTTCCTCCGAGCTCTATGGCACTTCCTGTTGCATCATGGGTAAATACTGGCTGAGCTTTGGCTGCGCAAGCGATGGAGGCAAGAAGCAGATTTTCATAATAAAAGCTTCTCGGTAGGTTCTCGAACTGTCAGTCAGGAGCACACCTGAGTCAGTCGGCCAATCAGAAGGCTTCCTGAAGCAGTCAGGGGGCGTGGCTTGAGGTGTGTGAGGGGGCGGGGCTTCTTAAATACATGACAGCTTCACCTGGAGACCAACGTCCACCTGCAGCGTACAGCGCCAGGGTGTGTGTGTGTTTGTGTGTGTGTGTTTGTGCATGCATTCATGTGGTGAGTTCTTCGCTCCAGTCGGGGTCAGAATCCGCTTGGTGCGATTGGCTGGGGACTACAACTCCCATAATGCAACAGAGGATCAACATTCAGTCCTGAAAGAGACAGACAGGAGAAAAGAGAGACCAAGCAGATCAACAGGTTGTTTTCTGAAATCATCCTAGTTTCTCTTCTTCTGCTGTTTAGTTCCTCAGTCTCTCTCTCTCTCTTTCTCAGCAGGGACATCTAGTGTTAATCAAGGGAACTGCAGCAGGAAGTGGGGGGTGACTGAACCACTGACCATCATGCAGACATGCAGCAGGTACAGCAGCAGGTACAGTGCCTCCTGCAGGCTTTTCAGCTGGCTGAGCCAATCAGAGCACTCCATACTGAAGCTGAACCAGTAGAATCTGAGTTCAGTTTCTACCCAGAAACTAAACGAGTTCAGGAGCCACAGAATTTAACAGGCTACCTGATTGGTTAAACCTGTTCCGGTTTAAACCAATCAGAGCCAGCCAGGCGGAGGCCATGCAACCGACCAATGAGCATTCAGCTGGAGTCCCACCTGCCTGTGACATCACTAATTGATCATGTGATCAGGAGGAACCTCCGTTTCTTTGTGGACGACGACTCTGGTGACGGACAGTTCAGGATGCTGCCGCCGCGCCTCGCACAGCGCCGCCGCCAGGGCCTTTAGAGAGACGGGACGGTCAGAACTGGACCGGAACTGGGACCAAGACCAAGACCAGAACCAGACCAGACTGGGACTGGACCGGGAACAATCTCAGGACCGGATCAAACCGGGACTGGATCGGACTCGGCCCCGGGTCCCGGTCCTCAGATCCCTGCATCTCCAGGAGTTTCCCTGGTTCTGCCAGGTGGTGGACCTGTAGGACTCGGACCAGCAGGTTCTGGTCGGGCCTTTGGGTCGGGCGTGTTGGTGAAGAGAGACGCTCAGAGGCTGTGCAACAAGGTGAGTCCTGCAGGTTCTGATGGGTTCAGGGTGGTGGTTCTGATGGGTTCTGATGGTACCTGCTCATGGTCTTCCTCGGTGTCTCCTGATATGACGATTCTTTTCTCCACTCTGGTTTCTGAAACTCCTCCTTTCACCATCTAAGGATGAAAACAGAAGAAGAAACCAGACTCAACATTTGAACCGTCCTGAAGGTCAGAGACCGCTGACCCAATGTGACCTTTGACCTGTTCAGTAGGCAGGCTGTGGGGGGATGAAATGTTACCTAAGATCAAAAGTTCTGGACAGAAGAATCAGAGGATCAGAGATCCTGCAAACTGCTGAGGTACATTTATGTGTCGCCGTGTGAACACGACTGTATGGGGTTGCCATGGTGATGTGGGTGGTGGTGTTGCCATGGTGATACCTTGGTGATGTGGGTGGTGGTGGTGGTGTTGGACGTCTCTGCGGTGAAGGTCTGGGAGCTCAGCAGGAGGCCGGCGGGGGGATCAGCGCCGCCGTGGCTCTGAAACACATCAGAACAAAACCAGAACCATCAGGGGCCACAAAGGGATGCTGTGAGTCCAACTGGTACCGACTGGATCGGTACCAGTCATGTCTACAGGAACACTCAACGTGACTCTAACCCTGCAGGTGGAGATGGTCAGTCAGAGCTTAAGGTCAGAGCCAAACGGGCCGGTCCGGGTCAGAGCCGGACCGGGTCGGACTGTTCTCTGAAACCAACCCTAAATCTCCTCTGAGGTCCGGCCCCTGGCTCCACCCAGGGAACCCGTGACAGTACAAGCAGGACCAGGGCGAGGCGGTACCAGGAAATGGGCCGGGTCTGAATGTTTACAAGTCACTTCCAGCTGAAATGGATCAGAACCAGGTCTTAAATCAAAGAATACAGGAGTAGGTTCTGCTGTTGGAGTTTGGGTTTCTGGTCTTCAGAGTTCTGCTGACTCTGTGTGTCCAGAACCAGAACCAGAACCAGATGAGGCAGCGTTTAGCTTCTCTGCTCCTCAGACCTGGAACAAAACCTGCTGGTTCCTTTAAGCTGGAGACCTGCCTGGTAGCTTTGGATCAGTACCAGAACCGCTCTGACTGACCCGATCACCTCTGGACAGATGCAAATATGGACCAACGAAAGACGTCCTCACCCCGGGAGCTTCGTAGGTCAGAGTCTTCCTCATCACCGGGACTTCCTGAAACACACAGGAAACACACCGACTGTTGACAACCAGAGACAACCGGTCCTCCACATTCATCGGGAAATGTTCTACCGGTACCAGAACCAGGCAGGTAACACTGGGACAGAGACTTTCAGGAGGACGGGTCCAAAAGGTCACGCGGGGTAACTGGGTCCGCTGGGGACAGAGGGACTCTAGGGGACTGGGTGGGACAGGACCGACTGGGACATGTCTCAGTGGGACGGGTCTCTGCGTCTCCATGGTTACCTCCTCGTCCTCATGTGGGGACTGTTGGGTGGGGCTGGTGGAGCCCCGGGACTCGGGGCGGGGTGAAGGCGGGGTCCGCTCTCCTTCCTCCTGGGAGTCGTCTGACTCCCCGTTGTCATGGTAACCACAGGCGTCCCGCTCGCCGGCTTGTCTGACCGCAGCCTCCGTCGATTCGTCGACGGCTGCCTGAGCGAGCACGCTGATGACATCATCATCACTGCTACCCTCATCACTGCCATCCTCATCCTCATCTTCATCACTAGCCTCACGTTTACCGCTGCCGTCGCTAGCTCCGCCCCCGTCGCCACGGCCGGGCCGCTGGGCTGTGACATCATCGTCAGGGGGGGACAGGGGATGAGCGGGGGGCGGGGCTACCTTAAAGCGATCTGCGACGTCCCGGTCCTGGTCCTGGTCCTGGTCCCTGGACTCTGGGAGGACAAAGACCGTCTCCACCTTCTCCGACGTCTGAAACAGAAAACAGAGACATTCAGGAGACACGATATGAAAACGTCTTCAAGTTCTGACTTAAAGGACAATCCTCTGGAGACAATGAAGACATGACAGAGATGGACCTGGACATGGGGACAGGGAGACAGGAGGACATGAGGACAGGTAGACAGGAGGACATGGGGACATGAGGACATGGGGACAGGAGGACATGGGGACAGCAGGACATGGGGACAGCACCTTCAGCAGGTTGTGTTCCCTGAAGGTCTCTTGCTCTCTGGTGGACTTTAGCAGAGCCGTCAGTTCTGGAGATATTTCATCGAAGGACAGTTTGGGCTGGACAGGAGAGACAGACTGAGGTGAGGACATGGACATGGACACCTTCATGGACCTGGCAGCTCTGGACCAGAACCGAGCCCAGTGGGTTCTGGGTTCTACTGAAACTTCAGTCATCTTCAGTTTCAAACTTCCCAACAGTCAAACGACCAGAGAGGCTCATCGAACCCTGCCCTGAACCCTGACCTCTGGATGAACCCTGACCTCCCATCGCAGCCCAACAACTGAACCAAACCTGAAAAGCAGAAGCTTCAGCTGAAGGAGGTGAAAGTGGGGGAGCGAAGCAGGAAATGTCCTTCCCGGGTGGGAAGAGGAAGAAAAGCCAGCAGCTTCCTGAGCTCCATCTTGGTCAGGAACAGGAACAAAATGGCCTCTGGGAGGAAGTGGAGCTGAAGCCTGGAGCTCCTCACTGCCCCCTGCTGGACAAAAACCACCAGAACTGGACATGAAGGACCCGAGGCCTCCAGGCTGGTTCTGGTTCTGGGCCTGCGGGCTGGCCAGCAGGAACAGGAAGTGACCCGGCCGGACGCTTTACGAGACAGGAAGCCATAAGAACCTGTTCCGGATCAGAACCAGCGCTCTCAGCCGTTCAGTTTCACACCTCACTTCCTGCTTCAGCGCCACAGCAGGTCAGTGATGTCACTCATCATGCTTGTTTCCATGTCAACCAGCATACCACTGTGGCTGTGGGGGCGGGGCTTAGCTCTGACATCATCAGGACTCTTCCCTCCTCCCTGCTGGCGCCGGCGGCGTCTTCGGCTCCCAGACGGTGACAGGCCGTCCTCTACTGATGACATCATCAGTGGGAGACACCAGGACGGTTCTGTCCGTTGCCATGGTGACATCGTCCTCGGCCCGCACCCAGAGGACTCTGCCAGTGGTGGTGTCGTAGCTCCGCCTCTGCCTCTCTCTGATTGGCTGTTGAGCCACTCGGCTTATCATGAACAGCCCCCCACCCTGCCCCCCGCCTCCTGGAGGGGACAGGTGAGCGACATCAGCCAATCAGGTGACAGGACACAGGTAAGGTAAATAAGCTTCAAGTAGCACCATTATGATCTGTAATATCTGGTAAAACATGGAATATTAAAGTGACCTGAACTGAAGGGTCCGGTTCTGGTTCCTCAGAGGTTCTACAGACCTAAAAGTTCTGCTGAGGGTCTGGACACACCTGGACCCCCAGTTGACCCCAGGTTGACCCCGGTCGACCCACTCACCTCCTCCGGCTCCAGCGGTTCGATCATGGGCGCGTCGTCGGCGCGGCGCAGCGGAGACGCGGCCAGGCGTTTGTCCCACTCCGTCATGCCGCCGCCCCCCTGCTCTCCCTCCAGGAAGGAGCGCCGCAGCGCACTGATGGACGTCTGGACGATGTCCTCTGGGCTGCCCAGCGTCTCCTGTGGCGGACGGGACAGAGGGTTGCCGGTTCGATTCCCCGCCTGTGATTGGACGAGCCTCATGTTTACCTGAGTCTTCAAGTCTTCGTCCTGATCAGACTGTTGGACAGACAGAGGACACACAGACACGTTACAGCGTGTCCCCAGGGGACGGGTGACCTGTACGGGAGGGACAGGTGTGTACCTCGGTCACGGTCAGGTCGCCATCGACGACGGTGTCCGTCAGCTCCGTCTGGAAAACAAAGAGTTAATTACAGGGACATGGACAGGAGGGAGAGGAGGGACAGGTTTGGTTACCTTGGTGTCGTGTTTCTGTGGAGACGGAGGACTTTCTGGTGAAACCTCTGCGGTCTTCCTCTCCTCTTTCTGCTCCTCTTTCTGCTCCTCCTGCACCAGCAGCAGCAGAACCTCCTCAACTGGAACCAGAACCAGAACCTTCATGGGTTGGACAGGTGTCCTCGTCCCCTTTATGAGACATTGTGACCCGTCCAGTTCTTCCAGAGAAAGTCCTCCCCGAGTTTATTAAGCCAACGGTACCAACTGATCGATCATTACCCATCGATCAGCTGCTTCTTCGGCTCCTCTGATTGGCCAGATTCTTACCTGGCTCCTCCCTCCTGTCGTCCAGCGTCCTGGTTACCGTGGCGATGTGGTCGCTGACAGCGATGGCTTTTGATGCTGCATACAGTCCTGAGCCCATGTCTGCACACACACACACACACCCACACACACTGCTGTGATGTCATCACCATTACATCAGCACAGGAAACCAACAGTCACCGTTGCCATAGCAACCATTGTGATGCTCAGCCAGTCTGTTCATTAACAGGCCATTGCCAAGGCAACAGCACAATCAGCCAATCAGAGCTAAGGGCACATGCATGGCATCTCTGGCGGACCAATCAGAGCACAGCGTTGGTGTCACATGGTGACTGAGGTTCTTCTGAACAATATGGCCGACACCGAGGTCAGAGACCAGGGACCCCACCTGGTGGTGGAGCGGGGACCAGGTTCCCTCGTCCAGGTGGAGGTGGGACCCGGTTTGAACCCGGTTAGGGTCAGAACCTGCTGCTCCAGGTGTCTGGGCGATGGAGGACGCAGCAGGACACGGACAGACGGTGAGGGTTTATGAAGCCTGACCTTCGGTCGGTCATGGAACAAAACAGCTGAACCAACAAGAAAAGTGTAGATCTAACACACCTTGAACACCTGAACCTGAAGACTCCAGAGATTACTCTGGTCCCTGTTGGACGTCTCAGTGGTCGTCCACAGGGTCTCTGCTTTGTCTCGTTAGGATCCGACTGCTTGCTTTGCTCAAACAGCCAGCAGTGAGCTGGTATCAGAGTTCAGAGGTACCAAGAGAAACCATTGATGAACCGAACTCTGGGTAGAGAGGAAATCTACAAAGAAGTTCTGGATTAGATGTGTTAGAAAGAGAAGAGGACACTGCTCTGGTTGATGAAGGTTTTCTCCAGGGTCAACCAGAAACTGGAGGCTCCAAACATCATCAAGCCTCAGATTCAGGAAGAGCAGAGCGCCTGGTGGAGCATAACGGCTCCAGTAGTTTGGCTGTTTGGTTCATGAGTTTTTGAGAGGACTTGTCAAGAATCAGTCTGTAGAGGTAATCCTGTCCGGTTCCTTCTGTTCTGTGTGCAAAGGTTGATCTTTAGCAGTGGTTGGCCGCTGAGAATGAAGCAAACAGTTTCCATGTATGGTGCACTGTCTCTACCCCTGAGCCCCGCAGCGCCCCCTGCACACATGATGATGGCAGCACATGTCTGACATGTGACTGCATCAACGCAAACAGATGATCATGGCGGGTCTGAAACAAGCGCAGCCAGTCAGGATGCAACAATCCAAAAAAAGCTGAGAGAAGCAAGAGCTGGAATCAATCAGAGAGCAGCACCACTCCAACCAATCAGAGAGCAGCAGCATTCCAGCCAATCAGAGAGCAGCACCACTCCAACCAATCAGAGAGCAGCAGCATTCCAGCCAATCAGAGAGCAGCACCACTCCAACCAATCAGAGAGCAGCAGCATTCCAGCCAATCAACAGAACTCAGAGCTGCAGAGTCCAGGACTACCTGAGTAAGCTTGACCGTTGGCTTTGAGCGACACAGTGATGGCAGGAGAGCCAATCAGAGAAGACGTTGCTGTGGTCCTGGAAGCTAAAGACCAATCAGAAATGGGTAAAGAACATGTAAACACTCTAGTGACCCATCAGTACTCCCCTCCCACTGGAACCGGCCATAGAAAGTGGACCTAGAGACTCTGTCAGGGTGCTTGGAGCTCCTACCAGAGGCCCCAGTGCTCAGGGCCCCGTCCTCCATGTTTCAGACCTGAATGGGCTCCCAGCTGGTTTCTGCAGAGGGCACCACCATCATTTGAATGAGGTGTGCCGGAGCAGAGAAGCGGGCCCTGAGGACCGGGTCTGGGAACCGATGCCTGCACCAGAATCAGGACTAACTACAGGGGTCCGTACTCCTTCTGAGACCAGAACAACAGAACCAACACGTAGAGCTCTACAGAAACCAATGACCCTACTGGTAACTGGTGTGACTGGTACCTCCGTCCAGGCTCCGGCTCAGCATGTTCCTCTTGCTGATGCATCGTGGGAAGTTGGGAGCGGGTCTGGATATCTGAGCGCTGGCTCTGCGGCTCTGAATCTGGGTCCGACCGCTGTAGCGAAACTTTGACCCCAGAGAGAGAAACTTCTTTGGCGGTTCCTCAGGAGACAGCAGCCTGTGAGACAGACGGCCGTGAGACGTCTCATGGACACATGGACGGAGACGTGTGGACACCAGAGAGCTGCCGACCTGAAGAAGGAGTGATGCTCCACACACACCTTCCACAGCCGCTTGGCTGCTCTGTGGTTCAGCAGCTTGAAGCCAATGATGGACTCAAACTGGTCAAACTGGAGACAAACAGACTTTGCAGTAAACCCAGCAGGCATCAGCTGCTAGCAACACAGCTACATGTTAGCTCATTAGCACTCCATAACAACTTGGTAGTGGTGAGCACTGCTAGCTAACAAACGAGCTAAAACACTAGCTCTTTGGTAAAGGGCTGATCATAAACATTAGTTATGCTAATGCTAAAGTCCTATACTAACATAGTATTTAGCAGAAGCTAATGCTAAAGGGCTAACTTCAAACAATCATGTGTCAGTGACACTAACGTAGTAGCTAAGTGTGCTAAAGGTTAACAAACCGCTAAAGAGGTAAACAAAACAATTAGCTCTGCTATTAGCGCCTTAGCAGATTAGCAGAACTGCGCCCACCTCTTCAACATGCTAACAGCTGGTTGTCAGTAAGCTAACTTGATTAAAACATTGCTGGGTCAGAGGACAGTGGGTGTCTTGGTCCGTCTCACCTCTCCAGGTCGGATCTTGATGTAAAAGTTGTTCCGTTTGTAGGAAATCTTCAGGATCTTCGGCCAGGAGAATCGGTTGATTCTCAGCCGGTCTCTGTACACCAGCAGCCCGCTGTTACACACGCCCAGCATGATGGCCACGCCCTCCGAGTCCTGCAGGCACACAGACGTCAGTGAAGGCAACACGGCCACTTCAGGCACAGCTGCAGGAGGACGGACATCGGGGGGCACCGGGGGAACATCTGGGCTCACAACCGGCGACAGCAGCAACAGGTGAGACTGGGCCAGGTATCAGGTTCTGATCTAATTGTGTGATCCATGAGAGGCGGTTCCTCAACAGAACCACCGTCTGTCCACAATTTGGACGACCTCAGGACAATCAGGATCACACTGAGGACGCCGTCTTACCTCTGATTGAGCAGACAGGCAGTCAAAACGGCTTCCTGCCATCTAGTCCAAGCAGGCAGACAGACAGAGACAGAGAGACGGAGACAGAGAGACGGAGACAGAGAGACGGACAGAGAGACAGAGGGACAGACAGTCATTCAGACAGAAGGACTGGTCTGCATGTAGACCGTCCAACAGAGACACTCACATCTTTAAACTGAGGGTTTGCTAGCAGGACGTCCTGAAGGACAAATGGACTCTGTTGGACACCAAGGGAAGCTCCGATTGGCTCAGAGAGGAACCAATCAGAAGCCAGTTAGAAATTAAATCTGGAGTCTAACAGGAAACAGAAAGTTCAGCCAAGCTGAGGGTCAGGCTGAGGTCAGGGTCACTGAGGTCAGGGCGGGGTCGCCTGGAGGATGTACAGGTGAGGTGAATGCAGGTTTGTGTTCTGGCTGACGATGGGATCAGTCGGACCCGTTTCGCCGTCGGTCCTGATCAGAGATTCTGATGAACTGAACCTGATGGTGGAAAAATCGTTTCTGTCCCATCAGCAGCAGCCGCCGCTATCGATGGAACAGGAAGTGTGTCGCTGCTGATTTATTGGACGCTCTGAAAGCAGAGCGGCAGCGGACTGAACCCAATGAGGACGGGCCGGAGCTGTGGTCCAACAGAACCACGGCTCAAACTGCGTCACTGCTGGTTCAGAAAAAAAACCAACACGGTGACCCAGAACCCGGTTGGCTCTGACTGGAGGAACCCAGAACCCGGTCGGCTCTGACTGGAGGAACCAGAACCCGGTCGGCTCTGACTGGAGGAACCCAGAACCCAGTCGGCTCTGACTGGAGGAACCCAGAACCCAGTCGGCTCTGACTGGAGGAACCAGAACCCGGTCGGCCTCACCTTGGCGTGATGCAGGTCCACTCCGTACATGGAGAGTTTCTTCACATTCTCCAGGAAATGCATCTCGGCTTCTGCTGGACTCATTCCTCTGAACACAGAGAGACCGGTCAGAACTCCAGAACCTCACCTGAACCCGGAAACATCCGACCGGCACCGCGGCCCACCGACCTGAGGGTCCGGTGCAGATCCATGATCTTGGCCTCCATCTCTTTGGTTTGGTTTGGAGCGAAACACAACTCACTGACGTAGTCTGGAGCACATTCATCTGGAAACCAGACGGACAAAGGTCAACCAGAAACACTGACCTGCTCTGACCCCTGGGGGTCAGTCAGGGTCAGAGTTCAGTCTCTCAGGTGTTTTCCGTACCAGAGTCGTAGTCTCCGAGCTCCGACTGAACCGTGTAGGAACCAAGAACGGCGTGAGTTGCAAAGGAACATGGAAGACGTCCGGAAACGACATCCTGTCTGAGCTGCAGACACAGGAAGTACCTGCCGAGAGACAGAAACCAGGTGAGACACAAAGACGAGGCCGAGCTGGGAGCTGGTCAACTGGTGGCGCCGTACCTGGTGATGTCCTCAGACAGCTGGGCCGGGTTCGGAGGGTAAAACTTTACGTTAAAGGAGAAGTTCCAGGGAACGCCTGAGGAGAGAAGAGCAGAGTCAGCGCTAACGGAAAGGTACAGCGCAGACGCTACAACCAACCAATCAGCTCCAAACTGACCTCTGACCTGCTTCTTGATCTCCTTCGCAGGATCCAACCAGTTCTGCAACAGACAGACAGACAGTGGACAGTTAGACAGGTGGACAGTTAGACAGGTGGACAGAAGCATCCTTTAGATAGGAAACCTGACTGCTTCGTTCTTTAACTAGCGTCTATTCAGACATGAAATCTGTCAACATTACTGGTTAACTGGACAGGTAGAGAGACAGACAGAGACAGGTGAGACAGGTACCTTGTTGCTGTCTGCGTCTCTGAAGGACAGGCTGAAGTAATCTCTCTCCAGCAGGTTGAGGTGATCACAAACTTTCTCAAACAGCTGCAAACCTCGAGATCGTTTCTGGAACCAGAGAGAGAACAGGCGGTTTACTTCATGATTTGACTAGGACAGTCCACATCAGTCAACATTGCTGTGGTTTACAGCAACGTTAATTAGCACAATGGCTAAACGTCAGGCAGGTAAGGACAGAAAGAGAAACAGATTAAAATAAAGTATTTTTTATTTCTGAATAAAATCAATTAAAGGTGAGGAGCTAAACAGCTAGCTGTCTAGCTGATCACAGGTCAGTCCTGGGGTTTAGTGGAAACAAATGCTAAAGCTCTGATCTCAACCATGTTGAACCACCGGGTGACATTTCCACTACAGGAAATGGAACAAAAACGTCTTCAAAATAAGAGCCTGAGTACAAACATCCAGCTACTTTAGTAATGATGACAACTTCAACACAGACGTTGAAGTTTATTCAAGTGAAAGTTTAGCAATCTAGCGCTTCAGAATTTAAGCTAAGTACGCTACAGTTAGCTCCACTGTTAGCGGATTAGCGGGAGTGCGCCCCCCGCTGGTCTTACATGATAGCAGTTTGCTAAGTTACATTTGATGACATTTAAACTTGGATAACATTGGACCAGGTGAGCTGTAACGGTTCTGCTGTCTCATTATCAGTCTGTCCCTGTCCAGTTTGTCCATCATGTCTCACCTCCATGATGCAGGTGAACTGCGACCCGTCCAGCAGCGCCACCCGGGTCTGCATGGTTCTGAAGCCCAGCGCGGTTCTGGCCGGAGAGCGAGCGACACGTCCGCCCGACGACAGCAGACTGCTGGAGTCCTCGGCCAATGAGCTCTGAGCTGGGCCCTCTGCTCCCTGAGGAAACAGGAAGTGATTCACAGCAGGCCTGAGGTCAGAGGTCATCCGGGGTCTGAGGCCAGTTACCTGTTTAGGTGTGGAGTGGGCGGCGGCTTCAGGGAAAGGCTCCGCCTCTGGGGGCTGGGCTTCACTGGGCTCTGTTGTCATGGTGATTCACCTAGAGACAGTGATGTCACAGCTTACTGCCACGGTTACCACGGAGACCAGTGATGTCAGAGCAGGACACGGTTCAGGAAGTGATGTTTGGTTCATTAATTAATGCTGATGTGACACTGGGCCACCCAGAACCCAACTGGACCTCCCGACGCTGACTGCCATGGTAACCAGCCGCTGACCCCGTCCAGCTGTCAGGTGAACGGTTACCACGGCAACGGCAGACAGACGGATTACAGCCGGAGACAATCTGATGTAATCTGATTTGGTGAGGATGATGAGGAGATTCTGAGAGGAAGGTTCTGGAACCAGAGCGGAAAAACAGCTGGTTCTGGTTGGGTTCTGACAAACTGGACCTGGACGGTCCAGAGCGCGGACAGAACCAGAACCAGAGTTTATGACCCAATCATCATTTTACAGGATTAACCATTTTAGAACCTTCAGAACCTCCTGAAGATCTGTGACGTTAGGTCCAGATGGTTCTGGTTCTGTTGGTTCTGATTCTGTTGGTTCTGGTACAGATGGTTCTGGTTCTGTTGATTCTGGTCCAGATGGCTCTGGTTTTGTTGATTCTGGTTAAGATGGTTCTGGTTCTGATGTTTCTGATCTTGAAGCCTGTCTTGGTTCTGGTTAATTGGACCGGTTCTGTTGTGGTTCTGGTGAATTGGACCGGTTCAGTTGTGGTTCTGATGAATTGGACCGGTTCTGTTGTGGTTCTGATTAATTGGACCGGTTCTGGTGAATCTGGTGAATTGGACCGGTTCTGTTCTCCAGCTTGTATTAATGACGTTTTTCTCCACGCAGGGTCAGAATTATTCGTACAGGAGAACTGGACCTGCAGAACCGGAGCTGTCAGGTTCTGGAAGCAGCCAGGACTCAGAACCGGTTCGGGTCCCGGACGGGTTGAAGCAGCAGGACCCTCCCATCATCCTCATCCTCATCTTCCTCAGCAGCAGCACGCGCTGCTTTGTTCAGGTGCACCTGATGAAGATGAGGATGCTCTTCATCACCGGAACCAGCTGACTCATCAGCCGCAGCACGAACCCGAACCGAACGCATGAGACCGGGTCCAGACCGACCGGACCGGACCGGACCGGACCGGACCGCAGCTCTTCCTCTGCGGGTCGGGAGTGTCCCGGGGCGCGCGCGAGCCTGAGGTCCTGCAGCAGGACACGGACACGCGCATCGGGCTGCAGCGGGACCGGAACCGAGCGGCAGCAACTGGAGGTTCTATGTAGTGACCGAACCGAACCGACCCGGACCGAACCGAACCGAACCGAACCGGACCAGCTGCTCTCACATCAAAGCACATCTTTACCTGTCCTCGTGCAGGACGCTCGCCCTCTTTCCGCCGGTCAGCGACGCCGCTCTGCTCTCTACGTCATCACCTACTACGACGGGCTGTGACGTCATGACGCACACCGGGGCCCGAGGGGTTCAGGAGACCGGGGGTCCAGGGGCCCCAGGCTGAGTGTTCCTCTCTGCTGTCGCAGTAAATCTGTTTTCTCTTGCTGGTGAGTTTGATCAGCGGAACCAGAACCACAGAATCGGGTCGGTTCGGTTCTCCTCAGGAACATTCAGGAGGATCAAATTTAAATGTGCTGCTAACAGCCTGTAAATCATATCATAAAGCATCTGCTGATTTTTATTCCCTGGTTTCACTGAATCATTACAGACAGAAACGTTGAACTGGTTGCATTTCTGTCTCACTTTCCAGTCAATGTTTCCCAGTTTGAACATTTTCACTCATCATCCATCACTTCTTACTTTGACTTCACTCAAAATGGCCGAAACCATCAGCAGTGAAGCTTCAGAGGCTCGTTTACTTACCAACTGGACCTGGAGCCATGCTAACAGATATGCTAAACGATATGCTAACTGCTGTGCTAACAGATATGCTAACATATATGCTAAACGATATGCTAACTGCTGTGCTAACCGATATGCTAACCGTTGTGCTAACCGATATGCTAACTGCTGTGCTACCTGATATTCTAACCGCTGTGCTAACTGCTGCGCTAACAGATACAGTCAAATAATGCCCCCCTGTCCTGTTTCTCTGGTTGGGTTCAGTCAGACAGATCTAAGCGCATAGATCTATGAGGAATGTGACTGTAAAAATCTGTGTATTAAAACAAACTGCATACTTTTATTTTAATATTTCATTATGATTACAATTATGATTTGAATAATCAGGTTATTAATGAGCAGATGACCAGTGTGTGTGTGTGTGTGTGTGTGTGTGTGTGTGTGTGTGTGTGTGTGTTACTCACCGGTGCAGACAGGAAGTGATCCGTTCAAACAAAAGCAGAAAAAAGAACTGAGATGAAAGAAGTAAATGATGACATCACAGCTCTTCTTCTGCTGCTGCTATTATTGTAGTGGGTTGGTGACATCATCACCATCGTCACCCTCTATGAACCTCCTGAACACACACCCACACACACACACACACACACACAGCGGCCAGCAGCAGCTGTACTGGGAGTTCTGGTTGAAGCTTCAGGAAGTTCTCTGGATGTTTAATGAACAGATCAGGATTTAAAATGAAAACTGATTTTTGATAAAGTATCAGTCAGGGGAAGGAGACACAAACATGGAGGACCCATGTGGCCTAGTCAAAGCAGGAGGAAGATGAGCAGCTGGACTGAAACCCGTCCAGTACCGAACACTGACTGGATAAACTTAATGTCATGTTTTATTTAACAGAAATAATAATAATAATAATAATAAATCAGTGAATACTTCCTGCTGCTCCTTTAAGACCCGAACCAAAACATCCGAGTCCAACCGGGTCAGGAGGCCTTGGTCCAGGTCCAGACCGGCAGAACCCGGCTGGGGAGCAGCAGGGAGGAAGAGGAGGGTGAGGAGGAAGAGGATTACCTGAGCAGGTTCTGCAGCAGTGAGGAAGAAGATGCTGGTGCTGGTTCTGGTTCTGGTTCAGGCGGTCCGGTTCTCCCAGTCGGTCTGTCTGCAGCTGTTTGACGGATTATTGGTTTCTGCTCAGGCTCCGCCCCCAGATTATCCCCCCCCTCCCAGACTGCCAGCTGCAGGAGGGGGGAGGGGAGGGGGGGGCTGATGGAGACAGTGAGCCTGGTTCTCGTCCCGGTTCTGGTCCCGGTTGTGTTTCTGGTTCTTGTTCTGCTGATGCTGTCGTCCTGCAGGGATCAGAACCTCTCAGAACCTCAGGTCCATTCTGGTTCTGGAGGACAGAAAACTCCTGCACTCTGATTGGTCCAGGCGGCTGGGGGCGGGGCTTGTCAGACTCCTGCAGCGCTCTGATTGGTGGAGCCAAACTGATCCGAGATCAGATTCCCTGATGGCTGAAAGTCTGAGAAACACGAGGACGAGTTCAGAGTGTCCTCCTGTCTGTCTGTCTGGTCTGTCTGTCTCTCTGTCCTCCTGTCTGTCTGTCTGTCTGTCCTCCTGTCTGTCTGTCTGTCTGTCTGTCTGTCCTCCTGTCTGTCTGTCTGGTCTGTCTGTCTCTCTGTCCTCCTGTCTGTCTGGTCTCTCTGTCTCTCTGTCCTCCTGTCTGTCTCTCTGTCTGTCTGGTGTCTCTGTCTCTCTGTCCTCCTGTCTGTCTGTCTGTCTGTCTGTCTCTCTGTCCTCCTGTCTGTCCTCCTGTCTCTCTGTCCTCCTGTCTGTCTGTCTGTCTGTCTGGTCTGTCTCTCTCTCTGTCTGTCCTGTCAATGAAAGGACAGACAGAGGGACAGAAGGAGGTACTGTCCTCGTCCAGAGGACGTCCTCATGTCCCCAGGTCTTGAAGTCCTCCATCAGACTTCAAGACCTGAGATCATGCAGAACCAGAACCAGAACCAGCTACTTCCTCTTTCTGTGATGTCATCAGTGACTCTCCAATGAACAGAACTTCAGAACCGGGTTGAGACCGGTGTCTAAAAGGTCCAGTTCAGATTGGTTCAGAGCGGCCAGGCCAGGTCGAGCCAGAGTGGAACCAACCGGGTCGGATGGCCTCTCAGACTGGAATGTTCTGGAGCTCCAACAGAACCCTCGGTACCAGTCCTGCTGCCAGAACCGTGTTGTTCTGAGGTGGTTCTGGTCATGACCCGGCCATCATGTTGGACCCTGGTGATGACAGGAAGTACCAACATTTCTGAGGAAACTCTGGACAGGCAGTGACATCACTTCCTGTCAGCAGCCTGAACAGACAGGAAGTGATCCCAACTTCTTCCTCTCTGTTAGCCCGGTTCTGTGTTTACAACAGAACCTCAATAGTTCTGAACAGTCTGAAAACCCGACCTGAGCCCCAGGTGAAGGTGTGACCCTGGAGCCGACCCAATACCTGTGAATGTGGGCGGAGCCCCGGAAGAGGGAGGAGTCAGAGACGTCAGCTGGACATTTTGTGCTTTATTTGTTTCACTTTGTGCTTCAGTGAAGCTTCGCTCAGTGGAGGACGCTGCAGCTCTGAAGTTCTGCTGATCTGGGTCCAATCAGCTGCAACAGAACCAAGGTCAGAACCAGGGCTGAAATGTCCGGTACCAACAAGTTAGAAGACACGGGACAGGTAAAGACTCAACAGAACCAGTTCAGTGTGTGAGGAACCAGTTCAGTGTGTGAGGAATCAGTTCAGTGTGTGAGGAATCAGTTCAGTGTGTGAGGAATCAGTTCAGACATCATGATAGGAGAACCAGCTCAGGTTCTGGATGGGTTTCTCCAGACCATCACCAGTTCACCCAGTCAGCCAGTAGGACTGGTTTTAGAGTTCTTTATGTTGAAGCTACCTGTGAACTCTGAACTCTGACCCGTTTTCTCTGCTTCATAATCACAGTTAGATTGTTTTGAGTTTAAAGGTCCGGTAGAGCAGATTGGGATTCTGACAGGTCGAGTTCAGTCCTCCAGAGGTGGCCATCTTTAACGTGGAGGGGGCGGTTCCTCAGCAGGTGGGCGGAGCCTGCAGAGCAGCAAAGGGTGAAGATGTTTGATGTCTTCATCATGTGGCCGGCTTCTAGAACATGCAGTAAAAACAACGACATGCTGTCCAACCCGTCCGTTTCTCCAGGTCCAACACAGGAGGGACGGACGCCTCCGCCAAAGAAAGTAGTCCCAGAAGAATGAAGCATTGAAGATCAAAAAGTGCAAAATACTGAAGCTGCTTAAAGAGCATGCACTGCAGGCGTGGAGCAAGACCAACCTCTGACCTCTGACCCTTTCCACTTAGAGAGAAGAAGAAGAAGAAGGACCTGCTGCTGGACTGGGCCTGGTGTCCATCCAAATCCAATGGGATTAGTTAGAAGACTTGGGATTAGCTGGATTAGTTAGTTATGGTCAGTCTGGAAGGGAAACGGGACAGGCTGGTAATTAATGGAGTCATCTTGGATTAGTTGGATCTGTTTGGGTTAATCTGGTTTAGTTAGTGTAAAGAGGGACATGAAGACAATCTGTGGTCTCCTGAATGGATCCGTTTGGGTCAAGTGGGTCCAGTTCTGTTGGCTGGGTGAGACTGGGTCCCACCAGATAACTGATGAACAGGAAGTTGGCTCATCTCTCCGATCAAAGACTCTTTATTGCTGCTGCTGTCATCACCGGCTTCATCAGTCAGGCTCCTCCTCGTCTTTCTCCCCCCAGGGGGCCGGCGGGACCTCAGGGTGTCTCTGGTTGTGAGGGCCGAGCCGCCGCCTCTGGGGTCGCCTTGTGTGATGAAGACCACTCGAAGGACTCGTCCTCTCCTTGCGTCAGCTTGCAGTAGGCCGCGTTAAAGGTGGCGGTCGGAAGGCTCCGCCTCCTGCAGGGTGGGGCTGGAGTGGAGGAGGAGGAGAGGAGGTGGGACAGGGAGGAGAGCGAGGAAGAGGAGAGGAGGAGCAGAGCCTCGGAGAATTGGTGAGGCGGAGGAGTGGAGGCACACAGAGGCGGCGGCTGCATCTCCTCCTCCTTCTGCTCCTCCTCCTGGCCGCTGCTCCTGGCCCAGAAGGAGTGTCTCCTGCGGGCGCCGGGGGAGCGCTGGCGGGGCCGGGGCAACGTGAAGGAGCTCCGCGTGTCTTTGTGGTGGGAGGTCCAGCAGGGGTCAGAGGTCAGGGGCAGGGAGTGTCTGTTGGAGGAGGAGGGAGGAGGTGCAGGCTGATGCTCCTGGCAGACACTGAAGACTCCTCCTCCTCCTCCTCCGTCACTGCAGCTCCTGCTACTGGCTGGTTGCCTTGACAACAGGGCGGCGGGACACATCTGGGACTTTGAGTCCAGACTCTTGGCCTGGACATAGTTGATGAGTCCATTGAGCGGATTGGCTAACGGCTGGTGGGCGGAGCCAGAGGAAGAAGGGTGGGGCTTCCGGACGCTGTGGAGGTCGATGACGGTGGAGTAGATGTCCCGCAGGTTGATGACCTTCGTCTTCTTGTCCCGGTTCTCATGCAGGACGGCGTTGGCACAGATGAAGAGGAAGATGCCAATCCCCATGATGAGCGGGCCGAAGACCTTCAGCCTATCGGAGTACAGATACCTGCAGAGACAGCCAATCAGGACACTTCAGAAGCAGGTCAAAGACCGTTCCACCTGAACTACCAGCCCACTGACGTCCCCCAGCCTGTCCAGACCCTGGATGGAGGGTCAGCCCACAGGTCCAGTAGCTGACCTGCAGCTGCCCTGCTGGCCGGTCGTCACATTGAGGTAACTGATGTTGGCTCACCTGTCCAGGAAGTCTTCCAGAAATCCTTTTGAAACATCTCGAGAGGTCCCGTTGACAGCCTCTGATTGGTTGAAGCCATTTCCTCTGCCATTGGTTCTGTCTCCTCCGTCTGACTCCGCCCACCCGGGTTCCTGCGTGCGGCAGAGTGACACATCAGAACGGACACATAACGGACTCTGCTGGTCCTGCTCAGGTAAACTGTCACCTGGTCTTCAACAAGTGCTGGTGCTGGACTACTGAAGGACATCAAGGCCATAGTGGCGCCCTCCTGTGGCTGGGAGCTGAAGAACAGTCCGTCCCGAGGCCAGTAGCCCAGAGCCGCCATCAGAACCCCGACCATCAGAACCAGGATCCCCAGAACGGCCACCAGACCCGAGATGGAGCACAGCTTCAGCTTCCCCTTGACCACCACCACCTCGCTGCGTCTGGACAGGAAGTGACATAATGTCATGAGGCCGGGACTGCCCCCTCTGGCGGTGTGTGTGGTTGTGTGTTACCTTTTGTTCTTGCTCTTCTTCTTGTGCTGGTGGGATCTGTGTGGTTTGGACCTCAGAGAGTCCTGTCGCCGCGCGTTGATCCTCAGCAGACCGCCTGTCGCAATCATCACAGGCCACCAATCAGACGGTGGCTGAGCGGGTCAGGCCCCGCCCACTGCCACCTCACCTGGAACAGAGACACATCTGAGAGCCAGTACCAGGTACCCAGAGAACCCTCACTGAACCCAGGACTGGAACCAGTGATGGACCCCGGATTCTGATAGATGGGAACTACATCTCCCAGCATGCATTTATTGTATCAGCAGGCTCATTATCTGTGAGGAAATCGAACCAATCAGAACTGATCAGAACTATCTGGTACTGCTGTAGATCAGTGATGGATCAGAACCATCACAAGTTGAGATCCATTCCGTCTGTGATGATCGGTACCAGCTAGTTCTCACTGATCAGGACACACACACACACACACACACAGAACGGATCGGAACCAGCTGATTGGTTTCTGGTGAGCCCAGATAATCAATCGCTGCAGAGCCGATACGGATCAATGGCAGACAGACGGAGCGTTGGTTCCTACTGCTGGAGCTGCGGCTGCTGCATGGCTCTGCTCCTGCTGCTGCGTCTCTGGAATGCCTCCACCTCCTCCACCTCCTCCGTCTGCTCCTCCTGCTGCTGCTGCAGAGACTCACACCTCCTCCTCTGCTCCTCCAGCAGAGGGACAGGCTGGATCCTCCCACTGATCCTCAGCTGAATATCTCTCCTCTCCTGACTCGGTGAAAATAACCTCAGCTCTGCTCCTCCTCCTCTTCCTCCTCCGCTCTCATGGCTGCAGCATCATCTTTCACACTCAGAGTCTCCATGTGAATCCTCACCGACCGGAGCGGCAGTGTGTGGTGTGACCAGCAGGGGGCGCTCCCTGCTCAACTCCCTCCCAGTATTCCCAGTTAATCACCAGCAGCTCAGTGGGAGAGGAAGCAGGGTCTCCGTGGCAACCTGGAGCTCCTCCCACTTTTCGTTTTAGACGTTTTGTTTTTCTTAGAAACAAAATTATTTAATTTTTGTGGGAAAAACAGGAAAACTATTTAATGCAGCTGTTCCCTAAATAATGTGCATCATGAGATAAAACATAAATTTTCAACCCCTGCAGCTCAGTGTTCACTGTAGGAGTAAAAAATACTTTTAATTATTTCCTCTACTTATAAAAAAGAGAAATAATTATACACATTTTATTTTTAAGTGAATTTATTGGAAAAAATACTTCAAATGTATTTTATTCTTATCCATACATTTAATTTTGTCCCTCTCGGCCCTCCATACGCCGGCTTTGGGAAGCCCTGGCTGAAGCATATTGATCAGCTGAAGCCCCGCCCCCGGCCACCTGAGGAACCAATCAATGATCACGTTCAGGTCAGAAACTTTATTGATCCGTCAAACACTGACACAGACAGCAGGCAGGAAGTGTTGCCAAGGAACCTGAGGAAACCTGCAGAAGCTGGCTGTTGGCCCCGCCCCCGATGTGACGTCACAGAGGGGCGGAGTCAGCTTTAGAATATAAATCTAGAATAGAAAGCTGAAAATAGAACTCTATGGAGGAACAGTAGAAAGTCTGGAGCTCCGCCCACCGCGGGATGACATCATCAGGAGAGGAGGCAGGGCGTCAGTGTAACATCATCACCTGCTTCCTGTTAGAGTCCTGCTGACAGGAAGTGATGACATCACACCAGGATGCTGATGAGACCTCATCTTCATCATCGTCATCTTCATCAGCTGCATGTTTCCAGCTGTCTCAGCGTTACCATGGAAACGAAGCCACTTCCGGTCTCGCCTCCTCCCAGCTGTACCTCAGTCACAGACAACATATCCCAGAATCCCTTTCTGCACTCATCCAGCGAAGCCCCACCCATCCCAAAGAGGCAGAGCCTAAAGGAGATAAAGTGACAGCAGCACCTGATTGGTTAATACCTGGCTGAGGGGGAGGGGCCACCATCAGGCGACTGAACCTGGCCAGTCACAACGTGCAGCGGTCAGGTGCTGGGATCCTGGACATCTGATTGGCTCTTGTCCTCGGCCTGTGATTGGCTCTTGTCCTCGGCCTGTGATTGGCTCTTGTCCTCGGCCTGTGATTGGCTCTTGTCCTCAGCCTGTGATTGGCTCTTGTCCTCAGCCTGTGATTGGCTCTTGTCCTCAGCCTGTGATTGGCTCTTGTCCTCGGCGTGTTTGAACATCAGGATGGAGTTGTAGATCTTGAGGGCGGGGCCGAGCTTGATGGACATGATCCTGACGATGTCCCGTTGGGTGAGCAGCAGGAAGGCCCGCCCATCTATTTGCTACAAACAAACAGGAACCAATCAGAACCAATCAGGACATAAATCAAAGTTTTGATTCTGTGTAACACTGATGTCCCGATCGGGTCCAGCAGGGGCAGCAGAGTGGTTCTGATGGAGGTTTCCTCTCCATGGTGGCCCTGTGCTTGTTGAGTGGGACGTCCTAATCTGTGATGTCATTAAAGCCGAGGCCTGTGATTGGCCGTCTCACCTCGTCTCTGAACAGCTGGGCCTGATCCTCACATCCAGGAAGAGATTCCACGAAGTCCGACACCTGAGGAGACAGCGCAGGTCAGTGGGTCAGCCGGGTCGCTATGGAGACCAGGTGGCGGTGCTCACCTGCTGGACGGTCCAGCGGCGGACGGCGTCGGCGTGGAGACGGGCCACGCCCGGCAACAGCTTCCTGTGCTGCTCCCAGCAGAGAGAGAGGTCGCGACCCGGTTGGGCCGACATGGCCGACAGGAAGACGGACTGATGGAGGACGGCCTGCAGACTGGACTCTGACGGGTCAGAACCAGTACCAGTGAGATGGGGTCAGTACCAGAACCACCAGAACCGGATCAGGTCAGAACCATCCTGGTGCTACTGAGTCAGATTCGGGTCTCATTATACTCAGCGGCACCAACACTGCTGTAACCATGGAAACAACCTCTGTTTCCATGGCAACGCAACACAGCTCTCTTCCAACCATCTTACTGTTTCCATGACAACAGAGAGGAAGCTCTGACACCCAGAGTGACCGGAGCAGGTGGGTCGGGCCTCCAGAACCTTCCAGAATCTGGCGGGCTTCAACTGGACAGGATTGGTTCTGAGAGCCAGGTTTGGACTGAACCGGACCTCAGGTTCTGATGGAGGTTCTGGTGCTGCTGTGCAAACAGTTAGAACCAGAACCAGAACCAGGCGCTGCAGTTTCTTTGTTTCCCTACTGGTCCTTCAGACGCCTCTGTGACATCACACCCTGGTCTCCATGGAAACAGACTCTTTCTCTGCAGCCATGGAGCAGAAGTGGAGCGATCGGAACCCCCTGCTGGATGACACCACAGGCCCGGTTCTGAACCCATGCAGAACCAGAACCAGAGGAAATTTACCTGGACTGATGGTTCTGAGGGGAAGCTCCTCCTCTTCCTGTTTCACACGCAGGCATTTGGTTGGTTGGGTCAGTCTGTGGGCGGAGCCAGAGAGGACATCAGTGAAGTCAAACATTCTTCTTCTGTGGTTTTATTAATGATGGCAGCTTGGAACCAAATAGGTGATCTGGGCTGAGATCATACTGAGGTTGATCAGTATGATCTCAGCCATCATGTTAGTAGAACTTGAGGTTCTGCTGAGGTTCTGTTGAAGTTCTGCAGCATCCAGACGGTCCTCACAGACCAATCGTTTCACTGCTCCACTTCTTGACTTTTATTCTTAAATTCTGCTGCTTGTGATTGGACAGAACACTGTGAGAAGAGCCAATCAGAGAGCAGCTGCTCTCACCTGTCAGGTAATCTTTTCCTCTTCCCCAGAGACAGCAGAGGGACATCACTGGACTCCTGCTTCACCTGGACGCCTCTGCTGGACAGGAGGACAGACAGGAAGATGGACGATGAGAATAAACTTCTTCTGCTTCCCTGCTGTCCAGAGCAGAGCTCCCCCTGCTGTCAGCATGAAGGATCATCCTGTTGTCCTTTCAGAATAAGAGCCTGAACTGTGCGCTACCTGTGAAGGTGAGACAGGGACACGGGCACCAAGGTGACGGACCTCTCCCCACCCAGCCGGTCGGGCAGAACCACCTCCTTCCTCAGGTTGATGTCTGAGTACGGACAGCCGAAGGCACTGGGGACGGAGAAGACACCCTGAGACACTGCGGACAGGTGGGGGGACAGGTGGAGGGACAGGTACCTGTGGTGTCCCGTATATTTGGCTCCTTTGATGTGTCCGACGCCTCTGCAGCCGGCAGTGGGACACACTCCCTGAGACGGGGACGGCAGTGGGGACGACCCTGTCCAACAGGAGACAGACAGGCTTCAGGACCCAATACCTACAGTCGTCCCTGTCCCACCTGTCTCTGTCCCACCGCCCCCTGACCTGGGGGGGGCTCCAGCGGGTGCCCGGTGCGCTGGCTCCACCCCGTCGGGTGGAGGTCTGCGTGGTCGCTGTCCATCCAGACGTCCAGCTGGGTGGACCAGCCGTCGTAGTGGACCTACGGGGACACGCCGTCTGTCATCGTCCCCCTCTGATGACATCACAGAGGTGACAGGAAGCGCACCGTACCTTCACCCTGTAGTCCTCGGTGTCCGTCACCGTGGCGACGCGGATCAGCATGGGGTTCCTCCTGTCCACCGCCTCCAGCCTGTGGTTCACCTGGAAACCGTGCGGAGCTCTCTGATTGGACAAAGGCACAGAGTGAGCTGTCGGGCAACGCATGGAGCTCTCTGATTGGTTTCCAGTCTGCCTGGCCCCGCCCCCTCTCACCAGTGTGAACGCTGAACTGGGAGCAGCCGTGGAACCAGTTTCCTGCAGGTAGTCGTCCCACACAAAGTCCTCTGGCCTGGGATGACCTGGAGCACACCACTGTTACCAGTACAACCAGCACCAGAAGTACTACCAGTACTACTGCAGTACTACTACCAGTAGTACTAGTACTGGAGGCTAGAAGCTGTTCTCTACATGTAGCTGGTTCAGGTCCAGATCCAGGTTCTGGTTCCGGTACATACCCTGCGGCGCGGTCAGCGGTCGGCCCTGCACCTCACACCAGCCCACCGGATGGATGTAGGGACTGCTGCTGTCACACCTGGAGGACAGAGAGGACAGGTCAGCGGCGCCCCCTGCTGCCAGCACTGGAACTACCACAGACTGAACACCTGAGGAGACGCCTGTCCTCGTCCACTGGTCCATTCTTTGCTGCGACTGGTTTTCTAGTCCAATCGGTGACCAAACTGATGAACCGGCTGAGTTAGTCAGGTAGTTTGAAATGTTCAGAGTAATTTACCAAAGAGATGCTACGAGCTAGCAAAGGCTAGCAGGATGGGGGCGTGGCTTGGGGTGTGGTCAGAGAGGCTAATAACCAACCGGAGATCGATTCCTGCTTCCCCTACTCTCTGTCACTTCCTGCCCGGTTTCTGTAGCATAAAGGCCTAATGAGGCTAAAATGGCTACCGGAATGATGTCTAGATGTTTTCCTCCTGTTGAAGCCCCTAACCTGGCAGCATCTGGAAACGTAGATCTATCTTCACTCTGAGGATCTATTCCTGGCGCTCGTTTAACTGGAACCAAAGTCATTCACAGTTTGGTTTGCAATGCAAACACGTGGAACTGAACTCAACGAGTGCAGCGGTCCGAGGTTACCATGTCGACCATAAGAACCAGCCGCGGTTCTGGGGAAGGTGGTACTGGACCTCCTGCAACTTTCAGCCACAGAAGATCAGAAGGACAACGGCTTCGTTCACCTGGACTTTACAGAACCCAGAGTCTCTGGCTGCCCGCCCCCAGTCCACCCCCAGTCTCACCAGTAGTCATAGGTGTCGTCCCAGTTGTCGAAGTGAACCAGGAAGCGGTCGTTGATGACATCAGCGACAGACGCCACACACACCAGTCCCGGGTTTTTCTTGTCCACTGCCTCAAGCTTCATCCCCACCTGGAACTCACACAGCTGAGAGACAGACAAGTGGACAGACGGTTAGGGGACGGCAGAGACAGGAAGACACACAGACAGACAGGTGTGGACTCACGGTGGAGCGACAGGTGAACATGGTGGGCGGAGCTGCGAGGGACCCTGAGGACTGCAGGTAGTCCTGCCAATCAAACTCCGTCTCACTGTGACCTGCAGACAGAGACAGGTGGAGCAGGTGGACAGGTGGAGCAGGACTCAGCTGTCTGGCTGCATGTTCTCACCCTGTGGGGGTGGAGTTGTTCTCACCTTTGGGTGGGTGGAGCTTGTGGCGGTGCTCTCTGCACCATCCGGCGGGTCTGATGTCAGGTGAGTCGGCGTTTACCCAGAAGTCATAGCACTCAGAGTATCCGTCGATGTGGAGACGCAGCCGGCAGCCAATCACCTGAGAGAGACACAAGGCTCAGGTGGCCACTCCCACTCAGGTGCGGTGGGGGCGGGGCTGAGCGGTTACCTCGGCGACGGTCAGCACACAGAACATGGAGGGATGCAGCGGGTCGATGCCCTCCAACTTCATGCCCACCTTGAAGGCTGTCCTCCTGCTGGGACAGGACTGGTCCTGAGGGACAGACATGCGTCCATCAGGACAGGTGAGGCTCACCCGGCTCAGGGTGGAGCGGGGCTCACCTGGGTGAAGAGAGAGGGCGGAGCTGCCTCGGCCTTCTGCTCGTTCAGGTACTGCTGCCAGGACCAGGAGCGCCTCTTCACGCTGACTGTGGAGCAGAGAGAGAGTCACACCTGGACTCACCTGAGCCAATCACAGCGCAGCACCAGGAGGACGAAGACGGTACCTTGAGTGCTGCTGACTTTGTTCTTCATCTCCTCCTCGTCTTCCTCTGTGGTTCCCTCTCTTCTTCTCTCTGACATCAGAACGACATCACAGCTTCAGGTCAAAGGTCAAAAAACATCTGCCCCTGACAGGTATGTGTGACCGTCCCTGTTATCATGGTGATACCGAACCAGTACTGATCCGACCCGCTCCAGTCTGTCCTCAACCGGAAGTCACGCAATGAAACACTCAGACCGGAAGTCAGCACACACGTTCAGAGTAAAGGTCTGATGCACCAGAACCAAAGTACAGACCCAAACGGGCCCAGTCCGGTTCCGACACTCCAGAAAGCTTTCAGAACCGCCACAGAACGAGACCAGCCCAGACAACTATTAAGAACCGGACCAGTCTGAGAAGAAGCTCCGACACGAGCGGCTCTTATTCTGAAGGCAGACCGGAAGCGCGTCGCGTCCGTCGGAGCGGCTCCTTGACAGAGGAAACGGATCAGGTGGAGATCCGCGGCTCGGAGGCCGGCAGCGGGGCCCCTGGGTCCGGGCCGGGCCGCCGGCTCCATCCGGCCCGAGGAGCCGCGGCGGCGGACACACGGAGCTCAGAGGAACCGGTACCGGAACCGGGTTCTGGAGCGAAACTTACCGACTGTGATGATCCGCGTCACTGCGCTGACACACAGAACAACACGGAAACTGGAGGCTGGGAGGGCAGCACGCATGCGCAGAACGGAGAGTGGGCGGGGAGAGAGGGAGAGAGAGAGAGAGAGAGAGAGAGAGAGAGAGAGAGAGAGAGAGAGAGAGAGAGAGAGAGAGAGAGAGAGAGAGCAGAACCAGAACCGAGGCGGTTCTGTGTCAGCCTAACAGGAACATTCATCTGCAGCAGGTTCTGACCCAGTCCAATAACTGCATGTGGTTCTGGTGGATCCCACTGGTACCAGAACCGAGCCGAGGAGTTCTGGTCTCTGATGACCCGGGTTCAGAACCAAAACCCTTCAGGTCCTAATGGACCGGAACCAGGGCAGGACTTGATGTTCTGCTGGCACCAGTACTTGGTGTTGGTCCGGACTCTGGCTGCAGCGGTTCTTCTGGGTTCTGGTCCGAGGAAACATGGACTCGGTTCTGGCAGAACTCTACCAGGATTGGTCCAGAACCGCTGACCTCTGACCTGTGGACCAGCAGTATTCTCTGGCTTCGCTGATGTCTTCCTGTCTGGAACCGGAACCGGTCCAGTTCCTCTGGAACCCTGCAGAACCCATCTCAGTGCAGAACCTGTTGGGTGGTTCTGTTTGGACTGCAGCTTCAGGACCTGGTAGGAACTGAACTGAAGAACTTTGTTCTGACCCAAACTGGTTCTGCAGAGCAGAATGGTTCTGATGCAGCAGATGGATTTAGACCCGGTTCGGTTCTTCATCAGCAAACTATTTCTAAAACGCTGAGCCGTGCCTCAGCCGGTCCAGCTGTCCGGCCCGGTCCGATCCCTGGTCCAGCTGTCGGACCCGCCCAGTCTGAGCTGGGAGCTCCTCCTGCTCTTCCTCTCCCTCCTCCTCCTCCTCTTCCTCCTCAGACCCGATGAGCAGCCGGACCGAGCGGAGGTGAGTTCTGCCCGTCCTGTTTCTGTGTCCTGCTGATGATCCAGCAGTTCTGCATCGTTTCTCTGTGGTTCTGATGGACTGAAGGATTGGACCTGCTCCTGGTTTTAGTAAGACTGACTCATAAATCAGGACCAGAACCAGCCCGGTATTCAGGTGTGACTTGGTGGTTTTTGGTTCTGGTTCCGATCCTTCTAACTGGACCTGAGCTTTGACCCAGCAGAAATATAACCCACACAACCGGTCCGGTCCAGATTCTCATGGTTCTGGATACGTCAGAGATGGAACAGAGATCCTCCTGAACATCTCTGAACTGTCTGAAGAGGAGGAGAACCTATTGGACTTCTGGTTCTGACCCACCTGGTCCAAACAGCAGAACAACCAAAGGCTTCCCAGTTTCTGAACTATCAGAACCACTTAGGAAGTCCAGAGTGGGCCGGTCAACACCTGCTGGTTCTGTTTGGGCACTGCTCTTCGTGGTTCCAGAAAAGTTCTAGAAACACTTTGAGCTGTTCTCCAGACAGATTGAGCGACTCAACGGTTGTTCTGCCGACACTTTGTGTGTTCATGCAGAATTTTTGTGGTTATCCTAGAAGTGATTTTGAGATTCTTTAGGGCGGTTCTAGAGAAAGTATTTCAGGAAGTTCTAGAGTTTCTTAGAGATATCAGATGGTTCTAGAAACTCTGAGTTGTTCAGACATTCTAGGCAAAAGTCTTATGGACGTCTTAGCATTTTGACTCGTGCTGTGGTTTTAGCAGTCCTTTGGCCAGTTCTAGAGAAAGTGCCCTGAGAACTTTAGATGGTTGTAGAGTCCAAATGTTGTTCTGGAGACGCTCTAACATGTTCTAGAGGGTTTCTGGGAACCCTTTCTGTTGATACTTGAGAACTTTCAAGTGGTTCTAGAATTGCTTTGAGTGGTTCTTGAGGTTTTTTGGTGCTTCTTCAGACAGTTTAAGTATCTGTAAGGACTCCTAGAGGCAGTACTCCGATGTCGTTTTGTTACTCATTCTGGTAAAAATCCGGTTTAGGATTTTCAAATAAAAGATCCGGAAGTAGTTTATTATTTCTTGCGCGGCCCGGTACCAATTGGTCCGCAGACCGGTACCGGTCCGCAGTCCGGTGGTTGGGGACCACTGTTCTAGAGAACGTTTTCAGGGATCTGGTGAGCTTTTATGCTAACATTTTGTGGTAGAAAGGCCGTCTTATGAGGTTCAGAAAATCCTTTTAAGTAGTTCTAGAAAATCTTGATGTTGTTCTGGATACCCTCCAAGATGTTCTTGAGGGTTTCTCAGTAGTCTTTGTGTTGGTCTTAGAGAGCTTTCAGGTGCTTCTAGAAACACTTTCGGCTGTTTCGGCATCTCTAAGGAGTCTTTGGGAGTTCTTACTGTCCAGACACCTAAAGGGAAATCTGGAGAAAGAACTCCAGCAAGCTTTTAGATTGTTCTAGAGTTTAATGTTGTTCTGGAGACCCTCTAAGACCGGGATGTCAAGCTCCATGTCTCGGGGGCCACTGTCCTGCAACCTGTAGATGTTCCACTGTCCTAAACGCCTGAATCATTGAATTATCTTCTCCGTGCAGTCAGGTTCTCCAGTCCTGCTAATGACTTCCTTATCTGATCCAGCTGTGTGGGATCAGAGATGTATGTGAAGGTGGCAGGACAGGCCTGGACACCTGTGCTCCAAGATCTTCTAGATCATTTCTTGGAACCCTTAGTGTTGGTACTAGACAGCTTCCAGGTGGTTCTAGAGATACTGATGTAGTTCTAGAGAATCTTACCAAGCAGAAATGAGTCTAAATGGGTTTTGGGTTCTTAAAATGGTCTTGTGTCACTGAAACACTGCTGGACTCCAACATCAGCATGACGTTCTGGTTCTGCACCAGGCCCACAGACCGGTCCGGACCGGTTCAGATCCGAGGAAGTTCCTACCGGAGACGCTGTCAGCTGATTTAACGTGTGTCTGCTGAACCATAACCAGGTTCGCTTACTATCTGAGGACCTGAGTGAAAACACTTATCTCTGATTGACCAACAGCGTCCATTTCCTCCTAATGGACACAACAGGCTGAGACTCTCAGTCTCTCCTCCCTGGGGAACCAAAACCATTAGCCTGAGGTTCTCGCCACACACACACACACACACACACACACACACACACAATGGAACACACTCATCGATGGCTGGAAGAAACTGACTTCCTGTCAAATGCCTCATGAATATTTAAGGAAAGCTTAACTCTGGGCCTGCAGAAACCGCAAACTCTGAACACAGATCTGCAGCCACAGCCTGGACTCCAGACCTCACACCTCCAGGTTCAGACCTCTAGTCCTAGAACTGGACTCCAGACCTCACACCTTCAGCCAATCAGAGTTGAGCCTGCCTCAGTGGGCGGGGCACATGCTGAAGGAAGAGGAGGAGCCGTTCTTCCTCAGAAGGACCTTCCCGTAGATGTTCATTGAGAAGACTCTCTTCCTCCTCCACAGGATGTTGTCACCTCATTCTGCTACCTCACCCCCCACCTCCTCAAGCTCCCCTAGCACAGTGACCTCTGACTCCAGACATGTTGCCATGGAGACCTACTGGAGAGAGGTACAGAGCATCGAAGAGGAGCAGGAGGGGGAAGAAGAGGAAGAGGTAGAAGAGGAGAGGAAGAGCATGGATGGTGAGTGGCATTAACCCACAGTGAGACGTTGTGTCTGCATGTGTCCTTCATGTTTTTTCCTCCTGCAGAGGCGGAGCTGGAGGAGGCATGGCTGACGGAGGCGGGGCTTTCCTCCCTGGTCGTGGGCTCTTCATCAGCAGAGACGCCACCTGTGGTGGAGGCAGTGCTGTCCACGTTGACACGGCAACAAGCCGCTACAGTGAGGAAGAGGCTGGACAACTACAATGAGACGCTGAGGAAAAGGAACCGGCAGCCAATCAGAGACGTGCGTGACGTCTTCACTGAGGTGGGACAAGAAGGACATCAGTCAGGTGTTCAATCAACACCTTGTTCAGGTGTTCAATCAGAACCTGAACAAGTTTTCTGTTTCAGCCTGAGGCTGACTCTACAGACCACAGCCCGTTCCCGACCCAACAGCACCCAGAGCCGCCTCCACGGCGGTACCACACCACAACCAAGACCATCCGCCGCAGCACAAACAGAGGTACTGCCAGCCCACCGGACCAGGTCCTTATGGTCTTACTTCAGGAGCCACAAAGAAGATGGTGGTCAGTTCCAACATTTTATTAAACCAACAAATGAAAGTCTTTAACAGGTGACTCATGAAGTTTTATTTGTTGTTTCAGTCTTTCTCCAGCTTTGACCTTTAGCATCCAGATGTTTCCTGAAGTGGTTGTATTGGCTCACTGGTTCTGCAGACGTTTCAGTTTCTGAGCTGTTACTGAACCTGTAGGGAGGTTTCAGTGACTGACCTGCTGGTCGTGTCAGGACCTTTATTTACTGCTACCTAGTGAGAAACTAGTGTCCACCATGCAGAGTCCTGCCAGCAGCTGATGCTAAGCTAACTGATGTGTAGCTGTATGTTGGTCAGCTCATTACCAGTTCATTTGGACCAGTGGCGTGTTGGTGACGGTCCAATCTGGCTGCAACCAACTGAAGTCTGAACCAGGACTATGAGGGTCTCTCCTCCCCCATGGCCCCAGCTGGTTCTGGTTCTGTCTCGGTATGAGGCTAAGTCCTGGTTACATCCTACCTGTTATTTGGACCTAAAGCGGTTGTTCTGACTAGCTGACGGTGACCTTCAGGTTCTTCTCTGTTGTGGAGCCAGTTCTGGTTTTGGACTGTTCCAGACTGATCCAGGTGTTACTGTGCTGTCTCCAGGGCGGTCCACTCTTCCCGTGTTTGTTTTTGAGGACCAGCTCCCTGAAGACCCGTCCTCCCCCGCGCCCACTCCCTCCCCCTCCTCGGCGGTGAGTCGACTGAGATGTGCCGATTGGCTGCTGCGCGACACTCCATACTCAGAGGGCGTGGCGGAGCACAAACGGGGAGAGACATGCAGGGATTGCGTCCGTTTCCATGGCGATGAGAGCAGTGAGCTGCAGGTGAGTGTGCACGGCGCCCAGCATCAGGACCGACTGCTCAGGAACCCGCAGGCTGCCGACCGGTCTCTCTTGGTACGTCTGTGCAGTTTGCCCCCGCCTCTCCGTCACACGGTCTCACCTGTACAGACGACCTGTCGTCACGCGACCTCACACGCCTCGGCTTCATCGCTCACATCGAACTCTCCACCTTCCTGCTGGCTCTGGGAGTCCAAAGCAAACGCAGCCGGCCGCCGCACCGCAGGACTCGGGGTGTGTTTCTTTTTGACAGTTTGAGGAATGTCTGTCTTCAGGAGACGTGACTCGGTCTTCTGTCTACCAGACAGCGGCGTGTTCGGCGTCTCGCTGAACTCTCTGCTGGACAACGACAGGAAGAGGTTTCCTGGAGTCAAAGTGCCTGTCTTCTTCCAGAAGGTGAAGAACCGTCAGTCTAACGCTCCCTTCTTTACACTCCAGCGTTATTTTAGGGTCAGATCCTGCAGTACAACAGCTGAACATTCCCAGCATGCATTGTGACAGTCTGTGGTTTGCAGCGAGGGGGAGTGTGTCCTCAGAGCAGCTGTCCGTCTCTCTGCCTCTCTAGTTGTTGGGCGTCTTGGAGCAGAGCGGTCTGCAGACTGAAGGAATCCTTCGAGTTCCAGGATCAGCTGCCAGACTGAAGGTACGACCGGTCGGTTTGTCTCCGCTTCGTCTCAAACCAGAACTTCAGTCTGTCTCTGTCCATCTGTCCCTCTGCAGTTCTTGAGAAGGGAGCTGGATCGGTGCTGGAGTGCCTTTGACTGGACCGACGTGCGGCCGGTGGACGCCGGCGGACTGCTGAAACTCTTCATCAGAGAGCTGCCGACGCCGTTGCTGACACACACACACCTGTCCACCTTCTGCTCTGTCCTGGGTTCGTCCACACACACACACACACACACACACACTGTGGCGGCCGACAGGTCCTCTCAGCTGACGTGTCCCTGCAGGCGTGTCCTCTGAGGCCCACCAGGTCCAGGCTCTGCAGCTCCTCCTCCTGCTCCTTCCTGAAGCTCACAGAAACACGCTGAGGGTAAACTCCACCTTATCCTGGATCTTCTTCTGTCCACCTTAAATTTCTGCACGCTGAACAGTGTTTCCATGGTTACAGGCCCTACTTCTCTTCCTCCGGAAGGTGGTCTCTCATCAGGACCACAACCGGATGTCTCTGTGGAACGTCTCCATGGTGATGGCTCCCAACTTGTTCACTCGCCATAACCATAGAAACAAGCGCTCCATCACCAAGCAGAAGGAGGAGATGGAGGAGGCGATGGGCGGAGCACGGCTGATCGGACTCATGATCCGGCACCAGGACCTGCTGTGGACCGTGAGTCTCCCGCGCTGTCCTCCGTGACGTCAGCGACCCACCCTCTCTGACATCACTTCCTGCCATCTCCAACAGCTCCCGAGGTTTCTCCTGGCCCAGGTGAGACAGATGAACCAGGCGTCCAGTCAGAGACAGTTCAACCTGAGCAGGACAACGTCCCGACTGCTGAGGAGGAAGAATGACAAGAACGACAGGAACCTGGTGAGTTCAGACCCAGATCGAGAACCAGAACCAGAACCAGCTCAGGGAGCAGGTACTGCGTCTGCTTTAGGCTGAATTCCCACCAGCCCAGTTCAGGCCGCTTCAGTCCAGCTCCTAGTCTGTCTGTCTAGTCAAAGTCTGGTTCAGTTGCTCAGGTGTGAACGCTAATCGACCTCTGGTCCTGCAAACCTTGGTCTGGGTTCGGTTTGAATGTGAACGCCAAACGGACCAGAGACCGCTCTAAAACAGGAAGTGGACTACAGCGCAGGGTAAATACAACCAAAGCTAACATGCTAGCCTAACACTAGCAGGAGAAATGGCTCCTGGTCTTTAGCTAAAGACTAAAGAGAAATCCCCCATTCTGACGCCTTGTGCCGTTTCCTTCAGTGGTTCTTGGTGCAGCGCCCCCACAGACCAGGAGGGGAACAGGCTGGTTTGACTCAGAACCACAGCAGCTGGAGGTGGAGCAGATGTTTGGATCCTATAGAACCATGTTCAATAACATAGGGTCTCCTTCCACTGCTGGTTGACCTTTAACCCCTCGTAATCCAACCGTTGTAGCTTACCTTGAAGACATGGAGGTTTGGATGGATCTGGAACACAGCAGAGCTGATGATAAACCTGAGCAGGACAAAGCACCTATTTATTTAAATGTGCTTCATAAACTAATTAGATTTATAGATAAAATATTAAAACATCATCATCAATAATCTGCTGTTTCCTGTTCCTCCAGCCTGGAAACAAACTGCTTCCTGCTGGTTTATTCTGGATTAGATTAACCCGACAGAAACACCAGGAACAGTTCAGGGTCCAACACTGACCCCTGGGGGACGCCGCAGGCACTGCGCCCCCGTTCAGGTCGGGATTTGTTCTCGAGCAGAACCCGATTCATCGGCAGAACCGTGTTCTGGGCTGGAGCAATGGTCCAGAACCGCTTCATGCTTGGAGGTTCTTTTGGGTCAGAACCTTCCTGACAGGAAGCTGAGCTCCATCCAGAACCAGAACCGACCGACTGTGGGTTCTGCTGCCGGTTCTGCTTCCAGGTCGGCGAGCTGTCTGAAGGGGTCATCCGGGTTCACGCGCCGCTGCACACCAAGGTTTCCATGGCGATCCAACTCGACGAACAGACGACCGCCAGAGACGTGACGACCCGCTTCCAGTCCGAGTCCAGGTGAGGACGAGTCCGTCCAGGTGAGCACCGCCCACTCAGGTCACCTGACTGCCTGTGTGTCTGTCCCCAGCCCCGCCCAACACCTGTACGAGGTCGGAGGAAACATCTGTAAGTATCCTGATGACATCATCACCTTCAGTTGTCTGAGGAACACCTGGACACCTGTCTGTCTCTGTCTCCCTGTCAGATGAGCGCCGCCTGCAGCCGGACTGCTGCCTGCTGGACGTCTACAGGGTCAACCCTCGCTGTGATTGGCTGATCAAGCCCTGAGCTCACCTGTCTGTTACCTGCTCATGTTGTAATAAAAGCCTGAACCTGGCACTGTCTCCTCCTGCTGGTCACTGCCGGTACTGCAGGCTGCGGCGCCTGCCAGACGCTGCCGAGGGCAGCAAACGTTCACACTGGGTTAGAAAAACATTTTATTTCATGATTTCATCCCATCGTCTATCTGATGACATCATCACACGAGTTCTGCACAACATGGCAGCTCCGCTCATGAAACTGAGCAGAACCGCTTCATAAAATCCACAGGGTCAGAGTTCCAGTGGGCTGAGGTCAGGGGTCACCTCAGGGCAGGGAGGTCAGGTCAGAGTGGGAGCTGTCCTCCAGGTGTTAGGAGCAGCTGATGTTCTCCAGGTGCTGCTCCTCGGCAGCCATGGCGGCGGCCTGCAGCGTCTCCGTGTCGCTCTGCAGCGGGTTCAGCTGCTTCCTCTCGCTGTGCATGTTGTTCTCATGGCGCTTCAGGTCCGACGCCTGGAACAGCAGAGAGACGTGGGTCAGAACCGCTCAGAACCGGTCCGAACAGCGACAGCGGTGAACAGCAGAAACTGGGTGGGGCTCTCGGGTGGTCTCCATGGAAACCCTGCCAGGCGTATGAATACTTCTGGCCTCACCTGTAGATAAACGCTGCAGTGCTAATTTACTCGGCTGTTTTGTTAGCTGTCAGTTTTTATCATTAGCTGGTTTTGAGACGTTTCTATTCATGCTCTTATTTTGAAGTTTACCAGATCCACTTCCTCTCATCATCACCGTTTCCACCTGTAACGCAGCGCAGCAAATGACTGCTGTTGTTAATTAGGCTAAATTAGCAACAGAGTTAGCGAAAGTCAACAACTATAAAACTGAAACTAGTGAAACGTTTGACCCAAAATCCCTTCTGAGGCGCAAACTGTACAGGAAGGCGTGGAATGACAGACAGAGCCCTGCTGGGGGCGCTATGCTAACTTGTAGCTAATGTGTTATTGACCCTCGGTGGGTATCAACATATTAGAAGCTAACGCTTAGCTCCTACTAAATACTGTGTTCATATAGCAGAGCTAACATTTTTGATTAGCTCTTTAGCGTTAGCAGAGTTAATATTTAAGGTTAGCTCCTTAAGGTAATGGAACTGTGTATAATTAGCGGTTTGGTGTTAGCAGAGCTAACATTCATGGTTAGCGCTTTAGGGTTAGCACAGCTAACTTGTAGTTAGCGGTACCCGCCGCTGCAGAACAGACGGAAAATAAGTATTTGATCCCTTAGCAGCCAGTCATGTTGCCGTCATGCCGGGCCAGCCAGTACCGGTCCAGGCCCGTCTGAAGGGCCGCGCTCCTGGACGACCCAGAGGAGGTCCAGCAAGACCAGAACAGAACCTTCTGGTACAAAGTCCAGAGAGCTCTGGAGGGGGGCAGAAGGTCCAGTTGCCTAGCAACAGAGCTGAAACCTGAACAGTGTGGCGCGGATCAGCATGGAGGAGTGGACCAGAACCACAGGAACCGTCGGACTTCAAAGGTTCTGGGTTCTAGTTTCCTACTGGACCAGATCCTGATTTTCTGTAATAAAATGGTTAAAAATGAATGAAAAATGAATCCAGTGTGGTTTTCTGGATTATTTCTGGATCTGTCAGCTGAGGATGATCAATGAGTTCTAGGTTCTTTGAAGGGAACCAGAACCATCAGCACTGGGTCAAATTCTAATATGAACACATGAATCCTGCTGGTTCTGCTCAAAATGAGATCAAAGTTCATCCTTCTCTCCAACTATCATTAAGGTCCTGATGGAGGTCAACCTGCTTTAACCTCCAGAACCAGAACCTTCACTGTGTTCTACTGGGTCTGGTACCTTGGCGAAGGCCTTGGTGCAGGACGGACAGACAAAAGGTTTCTCTCCTCGGTGTCTCCTCTCGTGGTCCTTCAGGTGAGACTTGTGTTTAAAGGCCTGCAGAGAGAGACGAGTCAGAAACGACTGAGCTGCAGGTTCAATATTTACTGGTCTCTACTGGTTCCTACTGCCCTCTACTGGTTTCTACTGGTCCCTACTGCCCTCTACTGGTTTCTACTGGTCCCTACTGTCCTCTACTGGTTTCTACTGGTCCCTACTGCCCTCTACTGGTTTCTACTGGTCCCTACTGCCCTCTACTGGTTCCTACTGGTCCCTACTGCCCTCTACTGGTTTCTACTGGTCCCTACTGCCCTCTACTGGTTTCTACTGGTCCCTACTGCCCTCTACTGGTTTCTACTGGTCCCTACTGCCCTCTACTGGTTTCTACTGGTCCCTACTGGTCCCTACTGGTTTCTACTGGTCCCTACTGCCCTCTACTGGTTTCTACTGGTCCCTACTACCCTCTACTGGTTCCTACTGGTCCCTACTGCCCTCTACTGGTTTCTACTGGTCCCTACTGCCCTCTACTGGTTTCTACTGGTCCCTACTGCCCTCTACTGGTTCCTACTGGTCCCTACTGCCCTCTACTGGTTTCTACTGGTCCCTACTGCCCTCTACTGGTTTCTACTGGTCCCTACTACCCTCTACTGGTCCCTACTGAGCTCTACTGGTCCTTACTGGTTCCTACTGGTCCCTACTGCCCTCTACTGGTCTCTGCTGCCCCCTGCTGGTTCCTAACGGACCCCACCTCTCCTCCCAAGGAGTCCCTTAGGGTCTGTTTAGGGTCCCTGCTGTTTCTCCTCTAAATAAATCAATCTGGGATCTATTACTTCTGTCTGCAGACGGTTCAACTTCATGCTTCAGAACGCCGAAACCAAACCAGAGCTTTCCCATGATTCAACTCCTCTGGATGGTGTCACCATCATCAATCTCAGGTGAACTCACCTTGTCACACATCTGGCAGGCGAAGGGCCTCTCGTTGCTGTGGACTCGCTCATGTTTCTTCAGGTCCGGAGCTCGAATGAACGACTTCCCACAAACGTCACACCTGTAGGGCTTGAAGCCCGTGTGGATCTTCAGGTGTTCTGGAGCAGACAGCAGGTGGGGGCGGAGTCAGACAGCCAGTTAGCGGCGGCAAGGAAGCAGGTGTGCCGGTGTTACCTTTCAGGTGAGCGTGTGTGGTGAAGGCCTTGGAGCAGATCTCACAGGCGAAAGGCCGCTCTGCCGAGTGCAGCTTCTCGTGTTTCCTGTGGAAAGGACAGGTGGGATCAGGTGAGTCCGGGCCGCGCCGCACCGCGCTCACCGGGCCGCGCCGTGTGGACCAGGTGCCACCGTACCTGAGTCTGCTCTCGTCCAGGAAGGTCTTCCCACACACCTGGCAGGCCAGCTGCTCGCGGTGTCCGTACAGCAGGTACTCGAACTTCATGTCGGCGGCGGCGGCCGACCAGCCGGGCGCCGCCTCGTCCTTCACCTCGCCTATGCTGTCCGTGAAGGTCAGCGTCTGGGTGGCGTGATGCTCCGCCCCAAGCTCCTTAGGCTCCGCCTCCATCTCCGTCACCACGTCCTGGTCGTAGCAGGACACCTGAAGGGAGACGACACAGGTTACCATGGACGGCTTCTGACAGGGAGGGGTTCCGACAGAAACAGGTGGGGTGGGGCACCTTGTGAACATCCTCATTGGTCAGCTCCTTCAAGATGGCTTCCTGCACGTGCAGTGCAGCGTTGGGAGACTTGTCCAGCTCCTGATTGGTGGATGCCTCCACCAGGTCGTCTGCGCCCGGCGCGTCATCGTGCTCGCCCAGCTCCTGTGGAAGCGACCAATCAGATCGGAGGACGGCAGCTCCCGGCTGCTGATTGGCTGCTGATGGATTTACCTCAGAGTCTGCAGCCAGCTGGGCTTCAGGGGGCAGCGCCATCTTTACGATGTCATACGGGAACTTCTCCTTGTCGTCTGACGACACGTCACGCTTCTGATGAAGCACATCATCATCATCATTCTTTGATGTCTGACAGAACCACCTGAGTGTTTCCCCCTGGTGGGTCGGGCGTTACCTGGGAGCAGAGCTTGTCCAGGAAGCGGATGCCGAGGATCTGTCCCGATGACATCATCAGGTTGACGTCCTTCTTCTTGACGGAGATCTTAGCCGTGTACATGTAGTTCAGGACCTCCTCAAAGATGTCGGAGCGGATGAAGTCGATCTCGATGACGGACGAGTTGTCCACCTGAGGACACGGGGTCAGGTGAGAACCGGAGCCTACCGGCCCACCGACGGGCGCAGTCGGAGTGCGCTACCTCGTGCTTCTTGAAGAGCTTCTTGAAGTAGTTGGAGCAGGCGGCCAGGACGCAGCGGTGAGCGCGGAACTTGACGTCTTCGACCACCACGGCGATGTCGCAGTGCTCGCCCTCCAGCCGCTGCTCGTTCAGCAGCTTCAGGAAGATGCTCTTGTGTTCATCGTCCACGTACTTCACCGTCTCCGTCATCTGACAACCAGGGACACTAGAGGTGGTCAGTACCGGAACCAGAACCTTTGGGAACCAGGGACACTAGAGGTGGACTTTAATTAACTCTCATGTATCTGCCAAAGTCAAAGAGAACCAGGTTCTTTTCCTGGACCAGAACCACATCTCCCAGATCCAGACTCAACCCAGCCATGTCGCAGCTTTTTCATCACCGTCTCAGGTCCAGGAATAGAACCGGGTTCTAAAGACAGACGTGGTTCTGTCGGACATTGATGATGGATGGATGAAGATGAGACCTGCCGATCAGGTTCTGATGGAACCATCTCTGCAGAGCGGCCCAGTTATTGTCTCTGACTGAACACCTGCAGGTGGAACATTCATCAGAACCAGAGGAATGTTCCGGTTCTGATCCAGCATTTCTGGATGGTGACAGGGAGGGGAAATCTGTTCAGGATCCCAGAGGTTGATCTGAGTCATGTAGAACCGAAAATTATTCAGTTGATGAAGCAGAACCTGCCAAGTTGGTTCTTTCAAACCTTCTTTTCCCAGCCTGGAACATCATCAGAACCACCCTGACCCACCAGAACAGTCCAACCCGACAGTTGGATCTCTGACTGCTACAGACAGTGTCAGTTCCTGTTAGAACCGGGTCAGAACCGTTCAGAACCTCTGTTAGGATCATGTCCTGTGCTGCTCGCGCGTCGTCTGCTTCCTGCTGTTCTCGCGCACTACTACTGGGACGGGCACGCGCTCGGAGCGTGTGCGCGTCCCCTGCAGCGGCAGCAGACGGTCATCAGAACTTATTGGACCAGCTGAGTCCGTGTCTCATTCGGAACCGGGTTCTGATGTGGACCTGGTCCGCTAACCAGCACCGAGGCCTTCTGTGTTTACATTAACCGAACCGGACCGACTCCGGTACCAGAAATAAGGCAGGGTTCGGGGCTGTCAGAACTGGATCGGACCCGATGAGGACTAGAGTACAGGTCTGAGGAGGAACCGAACGCGCGGACTGTGTCTCGGAACCAGAGCAGGGCTCGGAGCTCGAACTGGTTAGCTTTATGTAGCTAACATGCTAACCACTCTGATCCGGGCCTAAAGCCTGGCTCCGGCCCAGCCGCTGGTTCCGGCTCGGTTCGGTTCAGCGGTGGCGTATCTGCCGTTGAAACAAGATGGCGGCTCCGTCTGCCGCTCCGCTCCGTGCCCGAGGCGCGCGCTCCGGTCCCCGGGCCTCGCGAGCTGCGGCCCCGACACGCAGGCACGCGAGCGGCGGGGCCGCGGCCTCGGAGCGGAGCTTCAGCGGCCGGGAGCGGCTCGAGAGCGCGCAGGCGGCCCGGTCCTGAAGCGGGAGAGAGCGCGGCGGCCGGAGCGAGCTCTTACCGTGGCCGAGTCCTGTGGGTGTGTCCGCGGCCGCGTGCCGGGCCGTCCGGTCGGCAGGACGCCTGTTGTTGTTTATTGTTGTTGTTTGTGTTGCGGCGGCTGAGGACGAGCGCAGGAGGCCGCGCTTTGCGCCAGCACGCACACTCTGCGGAGGCACGCAGGCAGCGCGCCAAACTGCCCACAGCCTGACCCACACGGCGCATGCGCCGCGCTGCAGCTCCGAGTCCGAGCTGGACGGTCTAGGTCGGCTCTGGAAGACCCTCAGAACCGGGTCAGAACCAGAGGGTGAACATACCGAACTGATCATTTCAATAAACCAAAATAGTCCAACTAAAGAGCCGCTCCAACATAAACTCGCTCCACAACAATCCTCCAGCAGAACCAGAACCAGAACCAGATTATTAGGAATTAATCTCCAGACTTTGTATCACTTTTAATCTGACATAAATTATTCAGTTCATTTGAAAAAAATTCTGTTTATCCCAAAGAGAATCTCAGAGCTGTGGGCGGGAAGGATCTCCAGTAGCAGTCCGTCCAGCATCTTTCAGAGGCCTCTGACTGAAGGTTGTTGCTATGACAGTCTCATGGTGTTCATGACATCCAGACAGGAACCATCAGCTGCTGCTGCAGCTCTGCTCCTCTCTCTGCTGGCTCTTCAGCTGATTAATAAAATATGTTTTAAATAAAATCAGCTTCAGATCTTCCCAGAAAAACAAAATACACAAACATTTAATGCACTACTAATACACATGTATATTTTAAAAATGTTTTAAATGATCCTGCTCAGTGTGCTTTTTGATAACTGCAGTATTAAATGTTATCTTGTCTTTACTGTGTGTATTAGTCTTCATTTTGTTTTTAATATATTTTTATCTGTGTGAACCTTCATGCCTCCATGTCAGTTTTCTTCTAGTTTTTCCTAGAACATGTTGCAGTTCTCACGGTTATATTCAGATGAATACAAAGTGGAGTAAACCCTGAAACTATGTTATGATCAGTGATTTCGTCACCTACAGTTAAATTTATAGTTTTGCTCTGACGATTCTAGATCTTCTACATCTATAACGACGGATTTTCCCAGTTCCTCTCTCCATTTGAATCTAGATCTGATGTATAGATGCATCTCTACTGCATGTATTTAGTTATAAAGTCACCTGTCGTTTCAGTTCTCTTACATTAATATTTTACTCAGATTACTAATGGAACTACAGAAACAGTGAAGAATTAAAACCTTGTAATCAGGTGCCGCATATCTTGCAATATTTAGCTTACAAATTAAATATTGAGGTTGGAGATAAATGTTAAGTTACTAAGGCATATCTTGCAAACTGAATAGATGTTTATGCGTTTCTGCAACAAATAATGCGGCGCTGACGTCACATATATTATTGTTTCGCCACGCAGTGGAAGAAAAATGCCTAATATTGGACAGGAGCTGATTTCTGACTTTTTTCAGACGTTTTAGAATAAAACTGCTCCGACATGTTAAGTTGCAAAGGAGAAAGATGGATGTCAGCTGTTTTACACTGGCTATCCCTCGCCAATATGGAGGCACAAGCATCCAAATACTGGCGGGAACACGATTCCCAGTCGACATTATCTTGAGTTTATTAACTTGACTTTCTAAGGCTGTATTCAAAAGCAGTCTAACCTCACGGTCTGTCCACACAAATGAATCTCATTCCCCAACAGGAAATCGTGGATGTTCTGAATGATTGTGGTTGCGACAGGTTTTAGCTTCGCCCTACATCGCCCCCTATGGGTTCGGCATGTTTAAAACAACTCAATACTTAATTTTTATAAAAACTAATATCTCCGCGACATTGTTTTAAATGGACAAGACTTAACTGTAGGAGTTTTCTCTAAGTTCTTAAGTTCCAGCTTTCATTTCTGCTTGTTGGCAAGTACATTTACAGATTAAATAAATATGAAGGCCTCAGCTAGCTAGTTTGTAAACTAAATAACTAGCTTAGAGCCAACTAAATATTTAGCTGGCTCAGTAATTACTTCGTTAGCAAGCTGTATATTTAGGTATGACCTAGCAAAAATATTTAGCTTACAAATTAAATATTGAGGTTGGAGATAAATGTTAAGTTACTAAGGCATATCTTCAAACTAAGGATTTATCTTTTTACCTAAATATGTTGCTAGCAAGCTAAATGTTTAGCTTGCTAACTAAATAGTTTGAAACTGACAGGATAACATGTTTAAAATATGACTTTGAAGAATTAACCCCCATTCTTTTCTCTTATGACAGATTAAATAGCCAATGTTACTGCTTTTATTTTTGTGTGGGTAAGTTTACAAACCGCATCCATGTTTAGTCCGTTTATCGGTTAGAGGAGCAGACGGGCCAATAATGGACCTAGATCTACTAGTACCATTTGTTTTCATCCGTGTGAACTGAGCAGCACCAGCATTTCTCTCCTTCCATCTCTGATATTTTTGGAACCGATCCATTCAAATAAAGTGGGAGACCAAGTGATGGTCCGACCCGCTCAGACAGAACCAGAACCTTCAGAATCTGAGGAACCTCTGACTCTGTTTGGTTCTAGATCAGAACCACAGAGAAACCGTGGCTCACATCGACTCCAGAACCTCTGCATCAGTCGGACCCATAATGCACTGCTTCGATTTTAGAGAAGCGCTTTAATTTTGAAAGAACCTCCTGGTTCTGAGTGCTGCTCTTCCAGAGGAAGCGGACCTTCTCACTGCAGCCTGATTTCGTCAGGTCCAAAGCTGAGCTGAGGTTCTGAGTTCTGCAGCTTTCGTTCTCGAGCTAAACCTGTCAAACGGTCCGGTTTGGTTCTGAACGGTGGCCCTTGTTGTCTGCAGAGAAATTATATTTATCATCACACTTCTAGTTTGAGTACTCTGTCTGGTCTTGTACTGTCCAAGTAGAACCGGGTCTTTTCGGACCTCAGATGCTGAGGAAGAACAGACATCAATGCACTGATAAATCCTCTTTAATGCTAATAAACAAACTCAGCAGATCAACTTCCTGTTTTTATAAATGAGCTCTAAGACCTGATTGGTTAAAAAGTGACATCATCTGAAAACAGCCAATCAGCAACAGGCTATAACTGAACTCAAAATCTTAACATGGAAAAATATTTTAATAAAATGGTTGTACTCTGTCAGCCTGTACACTACACTACCCATAATGCTCTGCATAACCCTGAACTTTTGAATCATAACCACTACATACTCTCTGATTTTCTCCTTTCTACTCTAAACATGAAGAAGTCTGCATTGAAGGGTTAACAGGAAGAGGCAGAGTCATGGCAGGGACCATCAGCCAATCACAGCAGCTCGTACTGACGCAGGTGCATGCGCTGGATGATGTCACGACAGTCGTTGAAGACGCGGCGGATGTTCTCCGTGTCGATGGCGCAGGTGAAGTGAGGGTAGCAGTAATGTTTCCCGTCAGCGCTGGCCGTGCTGATCCTCTGGAACATATAGGAGGGAACACGTTAGAGTGAACACATTAAGAGGGAACACGTTGGAGGGAACTCGTCAGTTCCCTGACCACCATCGAAGGGTTTTTACCAGGAACTCGTCTCTGATGAAGAACTTTGCTCGGGTCACTTTGGGGTCTTCGCCGACATCTGGAACAGCTGGAAAACAGACATGGACGTTAGGAAGCGCTCCATGTTCCTCACATGTCCATCAGCACATGCGTGTCCGCTCTTACACTCAGGAGGAACCTGGTAGTTGGTATATTCTGGGAAATAATCTTCCAGCTTGGACTTCCCGGCCAGGATCTTGTCAGCCAGGACGTCCTGCTTGTTGAGGAACAGAATCACAGAGATGGTCTTCAGGAACCTGCAGCCAATCACAGAGCACATGAAGGTTAACCCGGCCAACCACAGGTCAGATAGCTGAGGCAGCTGTTCAGAACCACCAGCACCTGTTGGTCCAGATGGACCTGAACAGGTCCAGGGACTCTCTGAGGCGGTTGGTGGAGTTGTCCTCCCTGATGACCATGTTGTAGCTGCTGCTGGCCGCTACGAAGATGATGGCCGTCACATCTGAGGGAACCAAACCGGGCTGAGTTCTGCTGGCACTCAGGCCACTGATTAATGCTGCTGCTCTTACCGTTGAAGCACTGGATCCACTTCCTGCGCTCATCCCTCTGACCTCCTACATCAAACATACTGACACACACACACACACACACATTTCATTTCCTGCTCAGAACACGGTGGTTCTGACCTCAGATCCAGAACTTACTGGAAGTTGACTTTGTCCACCTGAAACCTGGTCTCAAAAATCCCAGATGTCAGCACCCTGCAGCGCAGCAAGTCCTGCAGAAGAAGAAGAGTGAGGCGGAGCCACAGTGGAAGCTGCAGCCTGATTGGCTGGTCTCTGACCTGGTCAGTAGGCGTGTAGTCTGTCTTCCTGACAGAGTCCAACCGGTCCAGGAAGCTGAAACCCAGAACACATGAGGATCAGTAAAAAGCTTTAAATATGTCTCCTAAACACCTGTGACATCACAGTAAAGGTGGGAGGGGCTTAATGCTCAAGGTCCTTACTACTTGGCGCAGTCGATCAGCTGGTATTCATTGGAGCGTTCAAAGCACGCCTTGATGCCGTCGTCCTCCCACAGCTTCTGGGTGTGCTCAAAGAAGTCCTGCCAGAACCCGAGAGAGAGCTGTGAGCGCCCCCTGCATGCTGCAGAGGGACACAGCAGCACCTGGTTCAGAGGGTGATCGGACCACATCAGAGGTGGTCCTGATGAGTCACCCTGGTCTTACTGACCATCAGATGCTCTGGTGATTGCCTGCTTACTCCATTCTGGGAACGACAAACTTCTTGTAGTTCAGATCCATTCATCCCTTCAACCTTCCAAACCAGAGCCTTCCTTATTGGACCTTTGAATCTCATTTTCTACCAGGACCTTAGTTCTAACCGGCTCGCCTTTGGTGGACCCAAGTAGGACCAGTCTGTCTTTATGACCTCCTGTTGGTACCAAAGATCCCAGTTAAACTTGGTCTGTTCTGTCTCAACCACACTGGTTCATGCTTGAGTGCCAGAGAATTCTCCACAAGGACGATTCTCAGCCCAGCCTGGACCGTCTCGAGATGTTGGTCAGAAGAAACAGTGACAAGAAAACGGAGCATCAATTGGAGTGGCCTGTTTACAGTTGTGACCCGACCGAAGGAGAGATCGATAGAGAACGAAGAAAACAGACAGAGAATGAAGGCCTCTGTCTGGAAGAGCCTGAAGACCAGCTTTGTCAAACTGGGCTGCCTCTAAATGACAAGTGTCACCAGGTCCATGGGTACGAAGGGTCAGCGGAACGACGGGCCAGGGGTACGAAGGGTCAGCGGAACGACGGGTTAGCGGTACGACGGGTTAGCGGTACGACGGGTCAGCGGTACGACGGGTCAGCGGTACGACGGGTTAGCGGTACGACGGGTCAGCGGTACGACGGGTCAGCGGTACGACGGGTCAGCGGTACGACGGGTCAGCGGTACGACAAGTCCACGTGTACGTAGATATAAACGGCCCAGAGGTTCTAGAGGTGAATGTCTTCTCCTATAATGGCTGGGTCTGTGTGAAGGCTCCTGATTGGATGGCAGCAACAACAATGTGAGCAGCATAGTGTCTCATGAACCAATCAGCAGACCATAGAGGAAGAGTGAACACTTCTTTGGTGTGTGAGGTCCTGGGAGACGAGCTGTTTAGATAATGAGGCCTCAGGCGACTCTCAGCTGTGTGCGTCTCCGGTGAACTGGTTACATCATGTCATTACTGTCATTACAACAAACAAGCAGGTCTCCTGGTGCAGCCTGAAGCACTTCAACCCGTCTACCTGTTCAGGACGGGGTGTCACCTGTGTGTGTGTGTTTCCTTTTAGGTCTCCTTTGTTGCTGCAGGAAATATTAACGGAAACTTTCAACGTTTCCACTGGAGCAGGAAACAACTCAAACACCGTGAACCCAAACCATCAGAACCAAACAATCCGACCCAAACCAAGTAGTGAGGAGAATGATTAGACCTGGTTCTGAGGGGAAGTAGAGGTTCCGCTGATCAGAGATCAATAACCCACTCAGACCCTCCGACCTGCCGCCTCTGCTGCAGACACACCTGAGTGACATCACAGCTCACATGACTCACCTGTGTAGGTGTGGTTTTACCTCCGTGTAATCGAAGTCTGAAAGCGGAGAGATGCTCTTTATGTAGTCCACTCTGAACTGGTTGCCAGGGTTACCCAGAGGGACGGGCGGAGTCAGCGCGCTCATGGCCGACACAATGGTCTGAAACAAAGAGAAGCTGATTGGCCGATGGAGCCGACGGTCAGAACGAGGGCGGAGACATGTCCACCTTGAGGACCAGGTCCCGGTGGAGCCAGGACACAGTCATGACCCTGATGACCTTCATGACCCTGTGCTCCAGTCAGACTTACCACGATGGCATCCTTCACGTTCTTCCTGATGTCCTGGATCTTCTGCTGCTTCTCTCTGGGAACAAACCAGAGTTCATGACAACGGGTTTGGTCTAGACCCGGTTTCCACAAACCCAGACTCACTCAGCGTTGAAACCGTCCACATGGAGAATCCTCATCTGCTTCACGATGGTGCTTTTACCTGATTCTCCTGCACCTGCACAACCACAGAGAGGACAGGTGGACAGAGAGGAGGACAGACAGGGGGACCAACAGGGGGCAGAGAGGACAGAGGAGAACAAATGAAGCCTGGACCGTCAAGATCCCAACAGGTAGAGGGACAGGTGGACAGAGACAGGTAGACAGACAGACAGACAGACAGGTGGACAGAGACAGGTAGACAGACAGACAGACAGACAGGTGGACAGGTGTGTCACCCAGCAGCAGCAGGCGGTGTGTTGCTTTGTACGCTTGTCTCTCCTTCTGCAGCTGCTTCTCGATCTTCTTGTTCGCTTCTCTTTTGGCCTTTTCGTCGAGTCGCTCTTCGTCCGTCTTCCCGCCTAAACAACCCATCTCTACTGGAACCACTGGAACCAGAACCGGGTCAGAGATGAGACTGGTCAGGATGGGAGTCCAGTAGGACCAGAGCAGGCTACCAGTTCAGCACATTAAAGCAGTTAGAAACCCAGTAGAACCATCTGGACTCTGCTCTGGTTCTGGCCCGTTTGGGACATCAGAACCTTGCAGCTACAAACGGGTCGCAGCAGAATCTAAATGGACCCAGTATGGCGGCAGCTGTGGTCCCAGTGGACTGACCTGTAGCTGCTGGGAATCAGCGACCCGTCTAGCCTTCAAGTCCGGTTCTGCTCGTCCATCCAAGTCCACAGAGACGGATCACAGAAGCGGTGGCAGCATGGTCCGATCTGCGGTCCGGTCCGGTTCAGAGAGGAGCTGCTGCAGGTTGTGTGATGTTTGCTGAGTGAAACACCTGAGCAGCTCTGCCTCGCCCCGACGGCGCCTCATTAGTCGTCTTCTTCTTCTGCTGCTCTTTGGGGATTTCTCTGTTTGGCTCTGAGCTGCTTGACAACCAGCAACAGAATCACAAACAGCTTTGGACCTTCTGCAGGGGGCGGGGCTGCGGGGGGCGGGGCTGCGGGGGGCGGGGCGTCCCGCTGCGTCCTCATGTCCTGCACAGGTCACCAGCAGGTTCCTGAGCCACGGAGTCTGGCAGGACACGCTGTGGACATCTCCGCTGTCCACAGCGTGTCCTGTGGGTTCTGATGAAAACCAGTCCGGTTTGGTTCTGCCGGGTCAGCCTGCGGTGCTGCTGCCCCCTGCTGTCAGGGTGTTGGTACGGCCTGATGGAGGCTCCCCTCCGCTGCAGAGACCAGCTCTCCCTCTGGTGGTCGGCTGTAGCCACTACGCCACGCATCACCACGGCAACCAGCATCAGCAACCAACATCACCATGGAAACTGGCACCAGCATCAACATCACGCAGTATTTAGTTTCAGCCTTTAATCGTTTTTATCAGAAGAGAAAATTTATCAGATACAAAAAGATCCAGGAGGTTCTCCTCCTCCTCCTCCTGATCCTCCTCCTCCTCCTCCTCCTCCTCCTCCTGATCCTCCTCCTTCTCCCGTCGATGGCGGCTTCTTCAACGGTTGGTTGAATGTTTCGTCCTCAGCTGGTCGGAGTCGAGATTCTTCAACCTGAGGAGAAAGAGACTGAAGATCTGAACACAGGTAACCCGAAACCTCGACCCACCAGAACCCACAGCTCATATCCACCCAATGTGTTCTGGACCACTGGGGAGAACCTCTAACCCAGTGGGGCCCACAGCGAGTTCTGGAGGCCCGGCATCCTGCATGTTTTACTCACCTGGATCCAATGACGGCTCACTAGAAGAACCACGACCTGCTGAGGAGGAAGTTCCCTCCAGCAGGGAGGAACTGAAACCTGCAGGATGCCGGACCTCCTGGACCCGCTGTGGAACCTCTTCGTCCAAACAGATATAGTCAGAACCCGGTTTGCATCTAGAACCCGGTTCATTTCTGTTGGTTTCCACCGTAGCGCCAGCACTGTAGGACATGGGGTCCACTCCAAACATCACAACTGAACCGTTGTTTATTGTTCCCCCGGTTCTACTCCGGCCCAGCAGATCATCTGGACCCGGTTCTACTCCAGTTTCAGCAGGGAGAACTGGACCAGAACCCATCAGACTCACTTCTTTAGATGTTCTTGACAGAACGAACTGAGCTGCTCCATCTCAGAGTGGAAGAACGTCTGCAGGACAAACAGGAAGCGGTCATCAGTGGGACGGAACCAGTCACACCAGTTCAGAACCTGCAACCCGCCTCATACCAGAATCTCAGAGTCCATGGAGTTCAGACTGATGGAGTTCTCCTCCAGCTGCTTCAGATGATCCGTTACACTGCTTTCAAACCGCTGCAGCAACGACAACCTGAACACACACACACACACACATCAACAACACGCCCGTGATGATGGGCAGGTTTGTGGAGGTGGGCGGAGTTTGTGGTGGTGGGCGGAGGCAGGTGTGGCGTCAGACTTACCTGTGCTGGTGGACAGCCGTGAGCAGTGAGGACACGTGCTGCTGACAGTCCCTCAGGGACCCGAGAACCTCAGCTTGGACCTCCTGCCAGCAGCCCTGAGATCATGGAGTCAATCAGCCTCGTTAATTATTGATTATTGATGAGCAGCAGAGCCACTGAAGGAGAGCAAGTGTGGCAACAGACGGTGAAGCGCTGCTCCAGCTGGGCTTTGAAGGACTTGAACGCAGCAGTGATGTCAGATGTCAGGTGTGACTCTGGCTCCGCCTTCTGCTTCGCCCCCTCACTCTGAAGATCCTCCTCCACTGCTAGCTCCGCCCCCTCTGCTGGGCAGCCAGGTGAGCATCAGAAACATTCAAGAAACTGAACTTGGCATTAAACTACCTTTCATTGGCAACTCAGACTCCGCCCAGTCCTGCAGAGGCTCCGCCTTCCTCTTGGAGGCGGTGACGCCCTCGGCCTGGTCTGACAGGTAGCCTGCGGTTCAGAGTGTTGGTTATTCTGGACAAAGCCAGGACAAACTGGAGCCTAGCATCTAACAGAGAGACCGTCATTCATTGTAACATGTTTTATTAGTGCAGCCATCATCCAGGTAAATGAACAGGTGACACCTGAATCTGCAGCTTCTCTTTTCCTCAGGTTTTCCTGCAGAAGAACAAAAACAGGTAAACATGAAAAACTTATCAGGTTTGACTCCAGTCAGAAACAGGAAATTAACCTTGTTAGAGGGAGAGCTGCTTCCTTCTTCAAGTCCCTCTGTCAGGTGCTGCATCGTCTGAAGCTCCGCCCCCTGCAGGTCACCTGATGGGGGCTCTTCCAGGTTCGACAGGTGAACTTCTGAATCGTCGGCTCCATCAGGCGGATCCAACGGTGGCTGGAAAGCAGCTGAACCAGAAACTGGAGAGATTCTCTCTGATGGACCAAAAGACCAGCCCCGCTCAGCGCCGGGTTGCTCTGACCGACTGCTGAACTTAGGAGTGGAGTGAACGATCTGGTCAAACAGAACTTCGGCTCGGTTTGAAGCCATAGGCTGAAAAACAAAACCTCAGAGTTGGAACCAGATAAACAAGTCATTCGGTTGGTTGTTAGCTTGGTCGGTCGTTGGGTCCGTCGTTGGCTCGGTACCGGGGTTACCTTCAGTGAGGTGGACTCGTCCTCGCTGCTTGGAGACGACAGCGGTAGAACTGAGGAGAGAGACAGAGCTGTTGGGATCCTTCTGATTGGTTCATTCCAGGTCATGTGACGGTTCGTCCTGATCTAAACAACGAGTTCATAAAGCTGTGGACGGTTCAGGTCCAGGACCGGCAGTAAACACGGTGGTGTTGTGGAAGTCTGGTGGTCAGGCGGTCATCAGGGTGGAGGTTCTGAGCCGAACTCGACTCACTCTTCAGCTGACTCTTGCTTGGCGGCTTCTTGCGGCTGTAGAACCGAGCCGTGTGCGTGTCTGCAGAGGGCGAGGTCTGGACCGCTCCTCCGGCGCCGGATGGACTCGCCTGTTTCTGAAAACACCAACAGTTACTCAGATGAAGCTCCGCCTCACTGCTCAGACACCGGCAGCAGTGACCAGCAGGAGGTGCTGTTCCAATATGCAGGTGCTGCAACAGTACATTGAAGACTCTCCCTGCGGCCTCCTCCAGCTCTTGCTGGTGTTCAGGGTCAAAGGTCAGCTCCACCACGTAACTTCTGGTGTTCAGGTGCATGATGGGATTGGTCAGCCTGACACAGAGGACCGTCTCTGCCCAGGAGCACGATGGGAAAAAATCACAAACTGAGTGTCATTAAAACAACCGAATGTAAAACACCTGGTGGCTGATCTATCGGTTCTAGTTCTGGGATCTTAATGAGTGAGGAAGGCCACAGAAACATCATCATCATCATCATCTGAGCTGATGTCACTGATGGAAACCAGGAGCTGGAAGCTGACTTCACCTCCACGGTGTTACTGCAGACACAATACTGCCCCCACCAGGCCGTTCTGTGCTACAACAACACTGTCGCTACTCCTATCGACCTTAAATGCTTTATAAAGAACTTCAGGAACCCGAGGTTCTGTCACATTGTCCAGATGTTCTGGAGGTCTTCCATCTTCTTACCGTTTTGTTTGAACTTCAGACTGTAATAATCCACGTCCTCCATCTGCAGGTGGATGGACCCCCAGAGAAAACCCTGGAGAACAAACAGAACCCGAACTAGAACATCAGATTGTTCCAACTACCACCAAGGAGAACCCTAAAGACCTTCCATGTTTCATAAATGTTCCCATTCAGAGGAACCCATGGTTCCTGTAGGGCCAGCACAGAACCAGAACCAAAGAAATCCCTCTGGATGGTTTCAGCTGCAGTAAGATTTGGGCTGACTTTTCTTTAGTTCCACAGAAGGAGGAAACTTTGTGTTGCAAGTTGGTGGGATGAGGAGGAGCTGATGCAGCCAGAGCTGGAAGACCTTTAATTTCTTTTCTTTATTTCTTTTCTTTTCTAGAGATAAGAATAAAGCCAAAACTTCCACGGGAACTCCAGACAGTCTGACTCAATAAATTAGGACATACGTCCTGATCAGGCTTGTCAGATTAATATTAGCTTTTGGTTGGCTAAACTTTGTCCTGCTGACTTACACAGCAGATGAGATATGATGCGTCTTTAATGTAGCAAATATTAAAGACCCAAAACCTTTTCTGGGTCTGGTTGGGCCAGTTGGTGAGTAGAGTGACCATCCATGTTCCTGACTTAATGCAGAGCAACAGCGCATGTGGCGCTGAGTCACCGGTCAGTCAGGTGACGTCCGGTCCACCGGGTCACTGAGCGACTTCCTGTTTACGTTTCACAAAGGAATTTTAAAAAGCATCAACTGGTTGTTACTGCTGTGACTTCAGCCTGCAGCTGCTGCCACCTACTGTCCACACAGAGGTACAGGTACAAAAAGGAAAAGAGGAGCAGGAGACATTGGTGGGGACATGTCCACACAGGACAGGGTCGGTGGAACCTGTGGAGGGTTCTGCCGCAGCAGAACCCAACCTGTGAAGGTCAACAGGAACCAACCTGACAGTCATCGATGAAAAAGCTCACACATCCCGAACCCACGTTGAAATCAATCCAGAACTTGTCCAATTTTTCATCTTTGGGTCGGAACAACTGCAGAGACAGCATGATGAGGTGCTGTGTGCCAGGCTCAAAGTTCTGGTTCTGGGTCCGTTGACGTTGGTACCTGCGTGGAGCTGAGGAAGGCCCTCAGGCAGGGGAAGCTGTACACTCTGACGGACAGAACCAAACATCGCCAGGAATTAGTCTGAACCATCTAGAACTCACTCAGAGTTCTAGATGGTTCAGACTGCATTATGGGATGTCACCTCCTCTGGTCTCCATGGCAACAGTTAATGAAGTTCAGGAAGCGTCTGCAGTCCTACAGGTGAAGACGGGCGTAGGTCAGAACCAGGTAGAGCAGGTGTCCATACAGAGCAGGTGAGTCACTCACCACCTCAAAGTCGGCATCTCTGATGTCACAGAAGGTGGATCTGATGTCACTGCTGTCGAACCACTGATTGGCTCTCTGCTCACGCTCTCTGCGCGGCGTAAGGCGACACAGCGCCTCCAAGAGGCTGACCTGAAACTCGTAGTCTGAAACAAGAAGGAAGCTACAAACATGGAAACTGTTTCTACACATTTCTAAATCCTGATCCAAAGTTTCCCAGGGACCCAGAAAGCTGCAGGAAAGTTCTTGATCACACACCCAGACTCGGAGGACCACGGGTCAGTGGTCCTCATCTCTACCCGAGAACCGTCCAGAACATTTAACGGATCAAGCTCACCTCCAACCGTCACAACAGCAGCTGCCAGCTGAGTCCTGCAGGTAAACAGAGACAGGTGAGCCAACAGGTGAGCTTAGCATCCATTCACTGACCGAACTTTAAGGTTGAGAACTGCAGTGACAGCGTCCCAACACAAGCCTCACAGGTTCTGGTTCTGGTCGTTCTGGATCAGCCTCCTCTGCTGCCTGCTCAGGGACTCCAGGATGCTGTTGAAGGTTCTGATGGCCTGAAACCAGAGAGGGGCTTCATGGTTCCCAGCAGGGGGCAGCAGCGTGTGCAGCGGTTTAGTGGTTACCATGGTTACCTCCAGTCGCAGAGGGAAGTGAACTCCGGCCTCCAGAGCCAGGTGAGCCAGGTGAAGCAGCAGCACGGACAGCTGGGCAGCTGGAGGAGGCAGCAGCGTTAGATACCTGAGCAGCAGAACCAACATACGAGCCAGAACCAACCGGACCTGGAGGAGACGCCTGGGCCAGGAGCTGAGAGACAAAACGGACCACAGGTCATAATCAGAACCCACCAAGAAAAAGGTTTCCAGTTCCAGGATCAGATCTGAGAGTCCGCTAGCGCCAACAGGAGCAGAAAGCGCCGTCCTGGTTCCCCAGCAGGGGGCAGCAGTCCAACACGGATCATTCCAACCAGCTTCAGGCGAAACTGCAGCTCAACCACTAAATCTGCAGTTTCACCTGAGAAACAGGTTGAACTGACACAAATACTGGGTCAGAACCCAGATCGGTACGATCCAAACGGAAGACAGGGTAAAGCCAAGAAGATTTATAAGTTACAAAATACAAAATAATAATAATAATAAAATAATGAAGATAAATCAATAATGATGATGATGATGATGATGATGATTCTCCTCCTTTCAGGTCAGCAGGTTTTCCTTCTGACCTGCTGCAGATCCATTCCAGTTTCTGGACACAATATGAATATTTCTATTATATATATTATTATCTAAATATTTACTGTTAATATTTGTGGAAACTCCACTTATGCAGAGAAATGAAAGCAGATCAGATTTATCCCTCACATTAATTAACCAATAAACAATGTAACCTAGGCAACAACATTAGTATTCTAAGCTAAACATGATAACCAGCTAGTTAGCATTTAGCTAACATTAGCTGCATCCAACAGCCAGATTAAAACCGTGTTATTGTCTTTGCAGGCTCTGGCTAATTGCTGAACACGAGACACTGCAGTTCAGGTCAGAGGGCGAGACGCTGCTGCAGCATTCAGCTTCTATGCATTACAAATCTGGAATAAACTTCCCTAAACTGCAAAACAGCCGAAACATTGAGTGCCTTTAAATCTACACTAAAACAAGCTGGTTAGTTGCTTTTGAGACATAATTAATGAAACAATGTGATGTTTAACGACGGCTAAATGTAATGTTTCAATCATGACTTTGTATTTTTATGATGTAAAGCCTTTGAACTGCCGTGTTGCTGAAAGGTGATGTATAAATAAAATTTGATTAGATTTTTTTGATTTGTTAGCAGGTGGATGGTGTGTTTGAAGATGGATCATCCAGAGGAAACAGTTTATGGGAACATCAGTGGGAACTCATCAGTTGGACACCAGGTCCCGTCACGTCCTCATCCTACTGGACCCGTCATCAGACGGGGTCACCACCAGGACCCGGAGACCCACAGCGCTGCTGCAGAGGCCACACCAACAGGTGGCGCCGGCCCGGTGGAGAGTCTGGGCTGCAGCGGTTCGGTCGCCAGAGGAAACAGTTCTGATAGAAAACCCGTTGGTTCTGGTTCGGATTGGTTTATGGAAGTAAGGCGTGCAGTGAGACCGACCCAACCCATCTGGTTCCATCTTGTTCCTGCGGCTCTCAGGTGATTTTAGGCTGCTGAAGTCTGAACCAACAGCCGTCATCCTCCTGGAATGAAGCTCAACCTGTTCAGAGTGAAATCATGTCAGTGCAGCTGCTTAGAGTTCGGAGGTCCACGCTCTGTGGTTCTGGCTCCACATCCTTGTTTTCTGCTTAGAAGAAGAGCAAATGTTTACTTTCATTGCTGCCTGACTGAACTGGATTGAAGACCTGAGACCAGTCCAGCTCTGGTCTCTGGTCAGTCCTCTACATGGAATGCAGTGGCAGGCGGACCAGCTAGCTCCGCCTGCCACTCCGTGTTCACTGACGCAGTTGAGTCGACAGCAGCAGCTCAGACTTCTTCAGGTTCTGTTCTGCTGTGAAGGAGGAAGAATGGCTCAGCGGGGGATTTCACTGGACGAAGACATGCTGAGGTGTTCTATCTGTCTGGATCTACTAAAGGATCCAGTGACCATTCCCTGTGGACACAACTACTGCTCCGAGTGTATCAAAAACCACTGGAAACAGCAGGACCAGAAGGCCATCTACAGCTGCCCTCAGTGCAGGGAAGTCTTCACACCCAGGCCAGTTGTGGGAAAAAACACCATGTTAGCAGAGAAGGAGCTATGAAGGAGATCTTCTGCCGCAGCGACCAGCGCACCATCTGCTTCCTGTGCTCTATGGACGAGCACAAAGGTCATGACACCGTCTCCGCTGCAGCAGAGAGGACCGAATGGCAGCAAGAGCTCGGAGCGAGACGGCAGGACATCTGGCAGAGAGTCCAGGACCGAGAGGAGGCCCTGAAGCTGCTTCAGAAGGAGGGCGACATCATCACCGGCTCTGCCAGCGACACGGTGGAGAACATCCAGGCAATGTTCAAACAGCTGCTGCAGCTCCTGGCCCAGAGAAGCTGCGACATCCAACAGCTGATCGGATCCCAGCAGGAAGCCGAAATGAGGCAGGTTGAAGAGCTTCAGCAGAGAGTCCAGCAGGAAATCTCTGAGCTGACCAGGAGAGACCAGGAGCTGGAGAAGCTGGCACACACCGAGGACCACGTCCAGTTCCTACGAAGGTACCCCTCTCTGATATCACTGGGCCCATCTACAAACTCAGCCATCAATATTCGGTCTCCAAACTACTTTAATCAGATAACGTATGCCGTCACTGAGCTAATTCAGAAACTGCAGGACACCCTGAGGCAGGAATGGACCAGGATCGCCATGACCACAGCAGCCCTTCCACAGACACCAGCTCACCATGGGATCCCACCATCACCACAAGCCATACTCTCCAAAGTCGGTTCCTTGGAGTTACCACCAAAAATTCACCCAAAACCAGAGAGGCCCAAGGATTCAGCACCAGCAGCTCCTCCACCCCTCACCAAGTCCAAGACTGCACCAACGCCACCAAGACGCCTGAAATCATTTGATGACAAGGTCCTCATACCTTCAGCTTACTCCAACATTATACCAACGGCACAATTTCACACATCGTCTATGGAGTTCAAGATGTTAAAACCAACATACCCAACACATCCAACACCAGGAGCTCACCTGCAGAAGGGCCCCAAGGTTTCCTCACCAACATACCCAACACCAGATCAATCTAAAGGTCCGTTATCGGACCTGACAGAGGGCGAGAACACATTTACATCACCGCTAGGTTACCCATCACTAGATAAGTTCAAGGGTTTACCACCAGCAGCACCGAATCACACACCAGGAGAGCCCAAGACGAGAACAGAGTTTTTACCGTATGCATGTCGGCTCAACTTGGATCCCAACACGGCTAATAAAATGTTGGTTCTGTCTGGACAGAACATGAGAGTGACACGAGGAAAGAAAAAGCAGTCGTACCCGAATCATCCAGAGAGATTCACAGACCGGTTTCAGGTTCTGAGCAGAGAAGGTCTGACTGGACGCTGTTACTGGGAGGTGGAGTGGAGCGGGATCGTCTCTGTGGCAGTAGCATACAAACACATCGTCAGAGCAGGAGGAACCAGTGGATTTGGAGATAATAAGATGTCGTGGGCCTTATATTGTCACAATAATAAATACATCCACGATGGTAGAAGCCTTGACCTCCCAGGACCTCCGTGTTCTAGGATAGGCGTGTATCTGGATCATGAAGCAGGAGTTCTGTCCTTCTACAGCATCTCTTCAACCATGGCTCTCCTGCACCAAGTCCAGGCTGTTTTCACCCAACCGCTACACGCTGGAATCTGTGTTGGGTCTGGATCTGCTGAGTTACTTCAGCTACTGTAGGCAATGCCCAACAACTTGCTTTTAACTCTCAGAACCAGCCGAGACTCAGACGGACTCTGGATGTCTGGTGTAGGTCTCGGGTGTTGGGCATCTATCAGTGACCCTGATAGATGACCCTGTCAGAGACCATCAGTCTGATGGTCTCTGACAGGGTCTAGCAGGGTCCAGAGTGGGTCTGGGGGGATCGTGGTTTTACCTGGTGTGTTGGTGACAGAGTGAACTAATGGAAACATTAAATCAACACATGAAGTATTCGGAACCCCCATCCTCATGCTATTGATCATCATGTAACCACTGAATGATTGTTGCTACAATCAGGAAATAAAATCATTTATCATCATAAAAAGGTTTCGGCTGTTTGATGATGATGATGAAGAAGAACTGGTTTTAAATCCTCCCTGTTCTGGATGAGCAGGTATGTTCCTGAGATAAAACTCAGCGGTGGTTCCAGACCAGTGAGACCAGCGCTGGTTCTCCCTCAGTGCTGGTCTCACTGGTCAGAGACTCACTGAATGCAGGGAGGAGTTCTGGAATCGGAGAACATCTGGAACTCAGTCCAGATGTTCATCTGAGACCTGCTGCCACGCAGGGGAACTCATGGGAGATTCAGGAGGGATTCAGGAGGGAGGCGGCTACCGAAGCCGACACAAATATCTTCCTCTCTGTATCACAGGGCCAGTTTGCAGCTGGACCAACGGCTGCTGACGGGTCACGACATTAAGAACCGTTAGAGACCCGATGATGGTCCGTCTGTCAGGTGATCCAGCAGATTACGCTTCAGCTGTGAAAGGTGACTAGCAAAACCTGACGGCTGATTACCTGCCGGGTCACTGAGCTCACCTGAGACCAACATGACAAACAAACAACTCCAAACATCACTTCCCAGCATGCTGCTCACCAGGAAGTAGTCAAAGAACTCCTCTGTGAGGGCCATCAGGGTGGTGGAGCCTTCTTGGAGGTCGGAGGTCAGCAAGTCGTGAACAGCTTCGAACCATAGCATCACCTGAGCAACAACAGAAAGGTGAGAGCAGCACAGAAGACGACCAACCAATCACATCGCTGATTACCTTAGCAGTCAGGCCGAGGTTGACCAGAGTCTCCAGGTCTTCCTTGTTCTCCGACAGAATCGATACAGATTTCAACACGACCAGAACCCTGCAGAACGCCCTGCTGCGCAGCTCCTGAAACACAACCGGCATCGCTGAGCAGCAACGGAGCAACGCAGCAACGGAGCAACGCAGCAATGGAGCAACGCAGCAATGGAGCAACGCAGCAACGGAGCAACGCAGCAATGGAGCAACGCAGCACACCGCTGGACCCTGGAGCTAACCACGGTGCCACCGAGCGCCACCTAGTGGCACCTAGCTCTACTTAGCTTTGCTTAGCGCCACCTGGTTCACTGCAGGCCAGAGCTTCTCAGTTCCAGTCCTCGGTTCTGCTCTGCATGTTTTAGACGAGCCTCTATTAGAACATCTGATCCAAATGACTGCAGGACCTGCAGGATGTTCATCATCACAGATTCAATCCAGGTGTGGCAGAAAGGAAACACCTAAAACATGCAGGGCAGGAGGCCTGAGGACGTTACAGGGTCACTGCTGCAGGCCGACCCAAACCCACTGCTAGGAGACCAGGAGCGGTTCCTCAGGCTCCAACTCACAGTCCTGGGATGGTCTGTGGAAAGGGCGTAGGTTTGGTCTAAGTTTTGGTGGGACCTTACAACTTACTCACCAACTCACCAGCATTTAAAATGAATGCTACCACTGCTTAGTATATTGAAATATTAAACTAATCAATGTAGATTTTCGTTTATTTATTTTGTTTTTGTTAAAAAATACATATGTTTTTTTTAATTAATATGGCAAAAATTGGTCGGGACTATTTTATATCCCTTGAATATTGGTAGTGACATGTCACGACCGTCCATACCCAAACCTACGCCCATGGTCTGTGGTGATGAGGAGGAGGAAGATGAAGAGGAGGAGGGGGCGTGCCGTGGTGGCGTAGCGGTTAGCGCGACCCGTATTTGGAGGCCTTCAATCCTCGACGCGGCCGTCGCCGTCGCGGGTTCGACTCCCGGACCCGACGATTTGCCGCATGTCTTCCCGTTTCCTGTCAGCCTGCTGTCATATAAGGGGCACTAGAGCCACAAAATACCCCCTGGAGGGGTAAAAAAAAAAAAAAAGAGGAGGAAGAAGAGAAGGAGGAAGATGAAGAGGAGGAGGAGGAGGAAGAAGAGAAGGAGGAAGATGAAGAGGAGGAGGAGGTCATTATAGGACGAAACTCCCAGAGCTTCAGAACGATCCGGTATGGATGAGTTCTCTGAACAGAACTCTGGACCGGACTAAAGGTTCTGCACAAACAGACGATGGACTCTGTGTTGATGCACAAAAGCCCCAACAACCTTCTGCAGGCCCCGCCCCCATCACTCCTGCCGTTACCTTGGTAACCAGGAGGTGCAGCCTGGTGAGGGTGGAGCTGGTCAGTCCTTCATAGTGAAGCAGAGAAACGAGTAGAGACGAGTCTCCACGGAGCAGACAGTCGTCCACCTGAAGCTCAAACTGGGACAGAAACAGATTATTCAGATTTAATCTGAATAATTCAATTCAGATTTAATCCAGATTCACTCATTTAGACTCATTTTAATCTGGTTTAATCCTGAACAGACTAGATTAACTCATTCAATTGATTTCACACACAGAAAACCCAAAGCCTGAAAATCACTAACATGTAAAGCACGGATCTACCGCCACCAGCAGGGGGCGCCGGCTGCAGTTTCTGATCCTCCAATTATTGGTCAGTTATTGATCAGATTCTGGATGTTAGTTCCTTCGAGGTTCCGATTCTCTGATACCATAAAAGACGCAAACTTTGAGGAACCGAACCGGGGAACCTGGTGGCCGAACCGAGGAACCCCAGAGCTCTGGGGAGTTCAGCTGTGATGACGGGCTGGAGACAGCAGGGGGCGGCAGAGAGCTGAGATAACGACAACTGACCAGGAAGGTCAGAACGGGCCGCTGATCCATGAATGAATGAATGAATGAATGAATGAATGAATGAATGGGGCGGAACAGTGAAGGCCGCCTGGACACGAGACATTTGTCCGGATCCTTCCGTGTCTCATGCTGGATGTTCTGGGAACGTTCATGAAGCTTCAGAGAACGTTCTCTGCACCGTCGGCTCTGTGTTTGCGGATCTTTTCCCCTCATCATCTTCATCTTCAATAATCAATGAGCGCAAAGATCAATAAAAGAAAACTGCTGGCTCACCATCGCGCGCATCCAGCCGCCTCCTCTCCGTGCACTCAGGGTGTCGGGAGCGCGCACACAGCTGCGCTTAATGAGCTCATCAGCCTCGGGGCCGCGCAGAGACAAAGTAGTTCAGGCCAAGCGGAGGAATATCTGGACAGCTGAGTAAATTGGCCAGAGTTCTGTGATCAATAAGTGATAATCAATCAGACCAGCTTCAGGACATGATGACCTGTGCCCCTCCCCCACCTGTTTAATAAATATTCTTTCATATTTAGTAAAAATAATGTAGTGAAGTAAAAATAGAATCATTTCAACTCAGTTTGATTTAAATTCTAATAAAGTTCCGACTTTCAGATTTTCTGATTAAAGTAAAAATTTTCTCATTAATTTTATTTGACATGAAACTAAATAAAGAAACAAGTTAATAAATAAAACATGTGGGATGAATATTTGTCATATTTTAAGCGAAACCTTCAGGTTCTGTGCAGCTTCCATCCTCTTCATCCTCTTCATCATCTTCATCCTCTTCATCATCTTCATCCTCTTCATCATGTCCGCCTCCTCTCAGTTCTCGTTATAATTACAGGCAAATCAAATCTGTTAAATATTCTTCAGAATATTTCAGAACTGAGTTTCTTCTGTTTGATGAAGATGTGAGTCTTCCTCAGTAGTCTTCCTCAGTAGTCTTCCTCAGTAGTCTTCCTCGCTGCTCCTTCGGTTCTCAGTTTTTTTTTTATCAGATATTATTTCAAATGTAAATAAATAAAATTCTTTCATCCAAACCAAAAGTTTTGATTTGATTTTAAAAAGTAACAAAAGTTCAAAAGTAACTAGTTACTTTGCACCCTGACATTAATATCATTAATATCAATAAATATCAATTAACATTCATTGATATGAATTCATATCAGAGAATATTCGTTCATATTCACATGAAGGCCTGATGACCGAAACACAGAAATATTTTTATTATTATAGATAAATTTGATCCAAATTTGAGTCACAACATTTAAAATAATTTCAGATGAACTAAACAACAACAACAACAACAACAACAATAATAATAATAATAATAATAATAATTATTATTATTATAATAATATAATATTATATAATATATAATATATAATAATAATAATAATAATAATAATTATTATTATTATTATTATTATAATATAATATTATATAATATATAATAATAATAATTATTATTATTATTATTTGATTCTTTATTAATGAACAGATTTCATAGTTGCTGCGGTTCGGACCTGACCCGGTTCGGTCTCCAGTTTGTGCTGCGCTCTAGAACCGGTTCTGCCATCCGAACCGGTTCTATTCCAGAACCAGAGCAGAAGGAACGGAACCTTCAGTCAGTTCCGGACAGAACCGAGTCCATGAGTTCGGAACCAGGCGGGACCCGCAGGTGGACCAGCTCCTCTGGTTCTGGTTCTGTAATTGTTGACTAATGAGTTTGTTTGTTTTGGTAAAAACAGTCACGAGTTTACACAACAAACCTCACCTGAACCTCCACACTCACCTGCAGAGCCAGCAGGTAGAAGTCCGGCCGAACCGGGTTGGACCCAGTCGCTGTGCCACCTGATCAGGTGCGGTTCTGGTTCTGACCCGCCTCCTCCCCCCTCCCCCCTCCTCCCTGTGCAGCTCGCGGGTCTCACCTGTTCTCACTTCTACCTGCGCCGCCGTCCGAACGAGCCGCTTCTTTCTTCTTCATCTCTCTTCGGTTCGGTTCTGAGAGGCGTATCTTAGAGCCGGGACCAGAACCAGAACCGGGACCAGGAGGAGGACTTAACCCAGAGGCAGCAGCAGCAGAGCCGGTACCGGTACCGGCAGCATGTCCCGGGGGGAGCAGCGCGACGAGGCGGACTGCGTGTGTTCGGTCGGGATGAAGCTGACCTGGGACATCAACGACCCCAAACTACCGCAGGTACCGACCCAAAGACCGGCCCAGAACCGACCTAAAGACCGGCCCAGAACCGAGTGGCTGTTGTTGTTTACCCTCTCAGGCTTTAGGCCCCGCCCTCCTCTGTGTGGAACCAGCAGAAAGGATTTCCTTCATTGAGCCGAACTTTCCGCAGCATTACCCACAATTCCAGAGCAGTGAGCCTTACTACAACCCCCACAATGCACTGGGAGAGGCCCCGCCCACCCTCCAGAAACCAGCCAACCCAAGACTGTACATGGGCCGACCCGGCTATGACTTCCAGGGATACCTGGCCTCACCTTCGTATCCTGTGACCTCTGACCTCTGCGACCCCAGGTCAGGCTCACACATCCAGCCCAGACCAAGTTCTGTTTCTGGTTCAGACTTCACTCAGAACCACTTTACTCCTGAGTTTCACCATGGAAACAGGATCAAGCAGAAGACTGGAGATTTAATTCAGATCCAGAACCAGAATCGGGTTCTTCTGATGCGCTCCGGTTTGACCAGAACTCTGTAACTCACAGATTTAGTTCAGAACCAGAACCAGAACCAGAGAGATAGGGTCTTTGCTGGGTTTGTATGTGTGACCCAGATCCGGGTTTGTTTCCAGGGTAACGCCCGTCCTGGGCTCCTCTTCAGCGCCTTCATCTTCCTCGGCTCCGCTCTCATCCTCCTCATCCTCCTTCGACCCGCAGACGAAGGCGCCGCCGGCCTGGAAGGATCTCCTGAAGAGCTCCGCCCCCTACGCCGATAACCACCACTACTACAGCGCAGAGTACCCCTGCCGTTACTCTAACAACGCCCCAGGGTCACCCGCTGGTCTGCAGACCATTATTACCACGACAACCAAGGTAAGCCAGGGTCAGTTGGGGGTCAGAAAAAGAACGGTCCTCCATTTTGTTTACACCGTCCCTTTCAGAACACCAGAGACTCAGCAGGTCCGAACCAGTTAGACAGAAATACAGAACAAACCCGGTCAGACAAGAAGACAAAACCACACAGATCAATGGCACATGGTCCGGTCCGGTCTGGTCCGGTTTGAACAGACTGATCTGGTCCAGTCCGGTGTAACCCTTGATACGGTCCGGTCCAGTCTGACCTGAAATGTAGCATCATCTCCTTTGATGCTTATCAGTTTTTTAAGGTAAGCAGGTCCTGCTGTTTGGATCCCGTCCTAGGTTTTGGAGCAGTCCTTCCTCCAGAGAAAGGAAACAGTCCAGGAGAATCAGAACCAAAACCAGGCTCAGTAAGCGCACAACAGACTGGAGGTACTTTCATGCAAAGTCCTCCTCAGGGTAGAAGGCTGCAGTGGTTCTGACGTGGCTCCTGTGGTGGCTCGGTCCACCATGGAGTCGAGGACTTCAGGACTCTGTCAGTCCAGCTGTGCCATGAAGGATGGCTGAAACCTCGTCCTACAGGTAGAGGACCTTCCAGCAGGGTCTCCTAACGGCCGCTGGACTTCTTTGGTTCAGATAGTTCTGGTTCTTTGAAGCTTGCTTGCTCAGTTCTCTCAGGGTCACATTAAAGTCCTAACCCAGAGTGCCCTGGAGCCGGTTGGACGTGTCCTAACCCAGGGTGCCCTGGAGCCGGTTGGACGTGTCCTAACGCAGCCTCAGTGTTAGCAGTAAATGGATGTCTGTTATCAGTGTACACTGAGTGTGTGTGACAGAGAAAGCGTGGTGTTTGTGGTGGCAGTGACGATGAGGGTGCTTTTCTCCTTGTCCTCTCCAGGTGTCCTACCAGCCCTGTCCCAAGCCTCCGGGGGCGCTGCCTCCCTACCAGTCCTGTCCCAAACCGTCGGCCGGCCTGCCGTCCTACCAGCCTGCCAAAGCCGCCGGTCTGCCCGGCTGCTCGTCCCTGCTGGAAGACGCGTCTCCGTCTTCGTACTCTACTGAGGTCAAGGTGACCGAGGAGTCCGGCGGAGTCATCAAGTCTCTGTCGTTTCCTCCAGAACCTCTGCAGACCAAGACGGAGCGGCTGGACCCCTATGACTACCACTACGCCTACCCCAACGCCTATCGCTATGACGACTACTGACTCAGCACCGACTCTGCCGCCATGGCAACTGAAACTGATGAACCAGACTTCCAGACGGAGGAAGGGTTCAGGTTCTGACCCGAATCACCAAACCTTCAGAGGACGAATCAGAGCCATCAGATGAATCTTGTTCTGGAGGTTCTGTCCAGACCGGCCCAATCCGTCCACAGGACCTCCAGGAGCCGGCTTCGGTCCTCTAGATGGTTCTGTAGTTCTGCTCGGGTCGGTTCTGAAGGCGTCAGATCTTATTAAATGTGCAGTAACTGTTGTTTTTTATGAATGATCTGCTTACCGTCCTGATTCTGTCACCGATCCAAACAAGATGTCCAACACGGACCCGAACCGGGTTCTGACCTGGTCCTGACCAGATTCTGACCGGACCCCGACCGAATTCTGACCCCTTGGTCTGAGGCAGCTCCACCCATCAGCTGCTGTCCTCTGGGTGGCGCTGCTACGCCTGCCGGGTTCCTGAACAATGACAGAGAATATTTTGTTGTTCTGGAAGAACCCGGAAGGTTCTGGTTCCGCCTGCGTGTTGCAGCCATTACCCAGCCAGATGTCTGTAACCGGTTTTATTCAGCCAACCGGATCATCATCATCCAGTCACATTTTCACCCTGTCATCCATTTATAAAGATTGAAGCTAAATGTTTAGTTTTGGACAACTGAACTTTTATCTCCAAGCTAAATATAAATCTAATATTCAGCTAAATTTGCATCTTAGCTAAACAAACATTAAGCTAAACTGCATATATTTAGCCTCACAGTAAATAGGTAACTTGTAAAATCAATATTTAGCTCCAGGCTAAATGTGTAGTTTGGAGTTAGACATGCTAGCTAAATAGTTAGCCTCAAGCTAAAAAGTTAGCCTCAAGCTAAATAGTTAGCATCAAGCTAAATAGTTAGCCTCAAGCTACAAGTTTGCAACTAAACATTTAGTTTTTAGCTAAACTCCAAACTATTAATAAGTTTTAACTCTAAATATTTAGTCTGCTAACAGATTTTTAGCTTCAAATTGTGTGATGTGAAACTGTGGAAATGTTCTGGTCGGGCTGCCGGTCCACAGAACCAGCAGGGAACCATCTGTTGGCCTGCCTGGTTCTGGCCAGGTTCTGGTTTGGTTCTGGTTGGTGAAATTGGACTCAGAGTTCTACAGATCCAGGAGTTTTGTTCTGCTGAGCATAAAACCAACCCAGAACCAGGTGACCCAGTTGAGTTTATGAGGACTGGTTTTGGTTCTGATGGTCTGTCCCACATTTCAGCTGATGAAGAATAAAAAGGTTCTGACATTTCTGAGTTGGACTTACTTTCCTTCAGCAGAACCGGCCGGGTTCTACCAACTTCACAGGAACATTAAGGGTTCTGTTCTGAAATGTTTCCTGCTTTCTGTTCTGGTTGGCCCGGCCGGCTCTGCCGGACCCGTCTGGGCCCGGCGCCTCAGGTTGAGCAGCCTGCAGCGGTGATCAAAGCGGTGGTGTTTGGACACGGGCCGGTTCCGGTCGGGGTGAGTAATAAATGTTGTTTTGACAGAAACGTGTGGGAACAGAACCGGCTCTGTCCTCAGACTGAACCTCTAAACCTGCCCGCTCTTCCTCCTCCTCCTCTTCCTCAGCTCACCTCATGCGGTTCTACAGAACCAGCTGGGCCCAAAGTTCAGGAACCGGAGCGGATAGGGACCCAACAGTTCTTTGGGTTTCTATCACAGGTAAAGCAGAACAGTTCTGGTTCTGGTTCTGTAACATCTTCAGGTCTAGTTCTCCTGGATCCTTCTGGATTCGTTCAGAACCAAGCTATTACTTTTGGTTCTGACCCACTTTCTGGTTTAGCAGCAGAATCTGAAGTTTGGAGTTTTGCTAAAAACTAAGATGAGTGAAAACATCAGGAAGGTTCTGAAGAAAAATCACCAGGCTAAGACCAGAACCAGAACCAGGTTGAGATCTGGATCAGCCGGGTCATAACAGAACCAACACAGGAAAGTTCTAGTTTTTATTAGTGATAAAGACGGAAGGATGTCGGATGATCCGGCTGATCTGGAATCAGATCTACTGCAGAGGGAATCCTGTCACCTGATTGGCTGCTGTGTTTCCTCAGCAGCCAGGAAGGGTTTATTACTATTATTATTATTATTATTATTATTATTATTATTATTATTATTATTACTATTATTATTATTATTATTACTATTATTATTATTATTATTATTATTATTATTATTACTACTACTATTATTATTATTATTATTACTGTTATTATTATTATTATTACTATTATCATTATTATTACTATTATTATTATTATTATTATTATATTACTATTATTATTATTATATTTACTATTATTATTATTATTATTATTACTGTTATTATTATTATTACTATTATCATTATTATTACTATTATTATTACTATTATTATTATTATTATTATTACTATTATTATTATTATTATTACTATTATTATTATTACTATTATCATTATTATTACTATTATTACTATTATTATTACTATTATTATTATTATTATTATTATTATTATTACTATTATTATTATTATTACTATTATTATTATTATTATTACTATTATTATTATTATTATATTACTATTATTATTATTACTATTATTATTATTACTATTATCATTATTATTATTATGATATTATTATTATTATTATTATTATGATATTATCATTGTTATTATTACTATTATCATTATTATTATTATGATATTAGATATTATTATAATATTATTATTACATGTGGTCTTTCTCCTGTTGATCTTCAGCTTTAGTTCAGCTGATTTATGATTCATCATCTACTGAACACAATAAACACAAACAAGTTTTTCTGTTTCTCTTATTAATATATAAATGCAGCACAAATCTGCAGCACAACAGTGAGCCGCCATTTTAGTAGCTTCCCTGAACATTTACCCACTTCCTGTCGCTTTGGGAAGCTTCTTCATCCTTCCTGTCTCTCCATCTTCAGCTGCCAGCCCTGAAGCAACTTCGTCCCTCAATCTGAAGGTTGCTGGTTTGATTCCCGCTCCACTTAGTAACACCGTGGCCACTGTCCAGTAGCTCTCCACCATCGGAGGGTGAGTGACCGGATGCAGGGTGAAGCTCTGGCAGTTAGCAGAGTGGGCTCAGGAAGCTAATGTTAGCTTGGGGTCAGAGGTGTTGATGGGGCTCGGGGGTTTGAGCCGTTGGGGCTTTTGGGGGTTTGTGTTTGGGTCCCACGTGTTGAACCAGGCTGATGTTGTCCTGGAAGCAGAGCAGCAGCAACGGCGCGGCGTTCTGACTGAGCAGGTTTCTGAACGACTTCAGGAGGAATAAAGCAAACAAAACGCCATTTATGACCGTCAGAGCTGCTGACGGCAACTGCTGCAGCACAAAGGTCGCGGCTGCAGCACAAAGGTTGCTGCTGCAGCAGGAAGTTGTGCTGCAGCAAACACTTCCTGCTGGAGACTCATAGATGAAAGTCAGATCTTGATATGATGGAATCTGAAACGTTTCAGGAAAACATCTTCATGTTTACAGCAACTGAACTGAAGAGAAACAAACCGGGACATAAACAGTTCGGTCAGCTGGAGGTCCGGTTGGCATGGCAACAGCAGTCTGGGTGTTTCTGCTGTTGAACAGAGAATCCAGGTTTGTACCTGGATGGACAGATTCCCTCTGAGTGAAGCAGCAGGTGGAGGGTGGAGGGTGGAGGCCGGCCCCTATCAACAAGCTGCTGCTGCTAACAGAAGTGAAATCATATCAACTTCAAAGCAATAAAGGAAACCAGATAAAGCAGCTGATGGAATCCATCAAAGTGCGTCAATAAGCAGGAACCTGAAGGCAATGATCTGCCGTTCCTCACTTCGTTCCTCACGGCGTTCCTCACGGCGTTCCTCACGGCGTTCTTCACGGCGTTCCTCACGGCATTCCTCACTTCGTTCCTCAGGGCGTTCCTCACGGCGTTCTTCACGGCGTTCCTCACGGCGTTCTTCACGGCGTTCTTCACGGCGTTCCTCACGGCATTCCTCACTTCGTTCCTCAGGGCGTTCTTCACGGCGTTCCTCACGGCGTTCCTCACGGCGTTCTTCACGGCGTTCCTCACTTCGTTCCTCACGGCGTTCCTCACGGCGTTCTTCACGGCGTTCTTCACGGCGTTCCTCACGGCGTTCCTCACTTCGTTCCTCACGGCGTTCCTCACGGCGTTCCTCACTTCGTTCCTCACGGCGTTCCTCACGGCGTTCTTCACGGCGTTCTTCACGGCGTTCCTCACTTCGTTCTTCACGGCGTTCCTCACTTCGTTCCTCACGGCGTTCCTCACGGCGTTCCTCACGGCGTTCCTCACTTCGTTCCTCACGGCGTTCCTCACGGCGTTCCTCACGGCGTTCCTCACTTCGTTCCTCACGGCGTTCCTCACGGCGTTCCTCACGGCGTTCCTCACGGCGTTCCTCACGGCGTTCTTCACGGCGTTCCTCACTTCGTTCCTCACTTCGTTCCTCACGGCGTTCCTCACGGCGTTCCTGACTTCGTTCCTCACGGCGTTCCTCACGGCGTTCCTCACTTCGTTCCTCACGGCGTTCCTGACTTCGTTCCTCACGGCGTTCCTCACGGCGTTCCTCACTTCGTTCCTCACGGCGTTCCTCACTTCGTTCCTCACTTCGTTCCTCACGGCGTTCCTCACGGCGTTCCTCACGCTGCCAACAGGGATCCTGATCCTCTTGGTATCGTGAGAAGTTCTTATCACAGCAGGACGACTGGCAGAAATGTACTGTCTTCTTAAAGAAGCATGACAGCCTCTCTGATCGCTATCGGCGCCGATAGCATCGGGCCGGATGAAGTTTGCAGCTCTCTGGAAAATCAGCATCTTTTTGTGACTCAAACTCTGATAAGAAGTCGGCAGCTGGAGACGACGACGCGTCACCGAGGAGGAACTCCGTAAAGGTTCATCTGTAGCCCGGGCGGATCTGACTCACCTCTCACCGCTCTGATGTTTGAGCTCTTATTGTGACAGGCAACAGGGTAGTTGCCCTTGCTTAGGTTACCAAAGGCAACTGGAGGAGCAACAAGGTTGAATGAGTGACACAAACCCGACGTGTTGGACATTCACTGGGAGACTCGCTAGAAAACCAGAACTGAAAACATTGTTTCCATGGAACCCTCCTGGTTTTCAACCATTATTGCGTAGACAAGTCAACCTGCTGTTCACAGCAACCTGAGTTGCTCCTGTACAGCAACAAAATGCGGGTTTGGAGCAACAAAATATTAGAGGCCTGAGGGTGGATCCTGTGGGATCCACATTTAGAGCAACACAAAACGTTCTGTGGTTCTAATCCCAGCGATGCCGTGAGGATCAACACAGACCAGGGCAACCGCAGCAGGCAACTATTTTGGGTTGTTGTCATTTGAGCAACATTCCTGCAGGAGGCGCCGCGACACACGGGCCGAGGAACAGTCCGCCACTCTGGGAAGTCAGAATGAGGTCAGATATTGAAGTTTTATCAAGAACCTGCTGCATCTCAGATATTTTCAGTTCCTCCAGAGGAAACACAATGCATGCTGGGAAGCATCTCCTGACCTCTGACCTCTGCTGTTTATTGAAACCAGCCATACCTGCCGCCTTCAGATCTTTGTTCAGCCTCTATCTCTTCTCTTCATCCGTCCATCCTCAGCGTCTGTTTTTATCTCCTCTTATCTTCACATCGTCACACTGTCAGAACTCGCAGGATCGTCACGTAGGCTGAGCGCGTCCTGGCCGCCCGCCAGCTGCAGCAACCGCAGCGCCGCAGCAACCGCGGCGCTGCTGCTGGTAGCTTTGAAGTGTCTTCAAAACAATCCGGCCAAATGGAGGAGCCGCGCCGCTACGCTGCCGACGCTAACGTAAACTACAGCCGACCCGCAGAGCCGCAGGGAAACAGGACCAGAACCAGAACCCGCATGTGTCCCGGCCCGGTCCTTCCCTGTGTTTCGGAACCGGGCCGGGCCAGCGGCAGCTCCTCCGCTGCGGTTCTGGTTCTGGTTCTGGTTGAGCGCTGAAGAATGAAGTCGGTTTACGTTGACTTTTATCTTTGAAGCGTCAGAACCGGACTGACAGAACAAGTCCGGACCCGACACAGATAATCTGCCAGCCGGGTCACTGGACCAGAACCTGAGTCACACTGAGCCGGGGTTACAGCCGGGTCACAGTCAGAAACCGGGTCAGAACCTGACGGGTCAGAATAAAGTCCTGCCCGGCCTCTGGCTGGATGGTTCCCATCAGAACCAGTCTGTGGGTCTCTGTGTTCTGCTGGACCAGGTTGTGGTTCTGGTTCCGGCCCAGCTGCTCCTCTCCAGGTGTTGGACCCGTCAGAATGATGGATCTGTTTCCCGGCCGGCGCTGATCCGGAGCAGGAATGTCAGCTATGCCGGGTCACATGATCAGAACCGGAGTGGGAAGTTCTGACACCGGATCAGGACCGCTTGAGGACGGCTGGACCTGACAGGCTTCTGAGCATGCTCAGTACGATCCATGAAGACCAGCAGAACTTACCTTCAGAACTGGGTCAGAGAGTCAGAACCAGAACCTGGACCAGAACCAGGACCAGAACCAGAACCAGAACCAGAACCTGGACCAGAACCAGAACCAGAAACTGGACCAGAACCAGGACCAGGACCAGGACCAGAACTTGGACCAGAACCAGAACCAGGACCAGAACCAGAACCTGGACCAGAACCAGAACCAGAACTTGGACCAGAACCAGAACATTTTAATAATTGTATTAAATATTAATTTTCTGTTTGTGATCCAAACCAACTAGCCAGAGCCTGCTGCTGGTTCTGGTTCTGCCCAGCATCAGATGTCGGTCCGTTTCGGCCCGGTTCTGGTCGTTCCTGGAATTAATGAGGCATCACAAGCTGAACAGAACCAGAGTCCGGTCCAAACAGTAGCCTGGGGGCGGGGCTCACCTGTCCTCACCTGTTGGCTGTAAACACACGGAGCGCCACTTTCTCCTCTTCCCATCATGCTCTGGGGCACCAACACAAACACAGCTGCTGTCCGCCATGTTTGGACCTGAGCTGGAGGACAGAGTTCTGGTCCATACAACCAGAGCGGTCCGGTTCTGGTTTTATTTTTTACAAGTTCTGATAAAATTAAATTCAGAATAAAACTGAATATTTTATTTTCAGCTTCAGTTTGTAGGGAAGAGGAAGAGGAGGAGGAAGAGGAGGAGGAGAGCAGGTGGCCCGAAGCGGGGAGGGGAGGGGGGGGGGGGGGTCCTTTCATCACCTTCATCCTCCTCTTCCTCCTCTTCCTCCTCTCACCTGCTGTTTTCATTCCATCATTAAGTCTCGGCCTTCGGCTTCAGAACCTGATTCTTCCTCGTTTGGTCCAGAACCGGGTCTGATACCCCCCCCCCCCCCCCCCCGGGTGGAGATGAAAGCGGGGCAATAATGGAGGAGCAGAGAGGAGAACAGCAGCTGCTCCCTGACTTAACATCAAGAAAAATCACTCAGACACTCAGGAACACTCCGCCTCTTCATCTTCATCCTCCTCACACACACACACACACGCACACACACACACACACACACACACACGTTGCTGTATCAGCGCCTGTTTTTCATCAGATCTCAGAGTTTCTCCGTCTTCAGGCCTTTTTTTACGAAACATTTTTATTTCCAACATTTGTCTCGTCATGAAGCTGATTGGCTGGTTATTGATCACTATAATAACAGGTCTGTAGCTCCCCCTGCTGTCTGAAAACAGGAACTGGTTCTAGAGAAAATCATCCAAACATTTACAAATAAAAAACTGAAAAGTGCGGTGTGCAAAAGTATTCAACCCCATTTTCTCTGAGGTCATCCAGATGCCTTCAGAAGTCACCTGATGGTTGCTAATTAGAGTCCAGCTGTATGTAATCTAATCTAATCTAATCTAATCTAATCTAATCTAATCTCAGTGTTGGTCCAGCTGCTCTGTGACGCCTCAGAGCTTCAGAGATTATCTAAATGGCATCATGGAGGAGTTCAGGGAGTTTACAGCAAGCTGATTGGACACGTCACCGTCCAATCAGAACCCAGAGTCTGGCCCAATGGAACCAAGACACGGCCCAGTCAAAGCCCAGCTGAACCTCCAGGCTGAACGAGGAGAGCTCTGATCAGAGATCAGCCAAGATGGAGACCAAATGATAGAACTAGGATCATTACCGGCAACCTGTCCACAAGGCAACTATCAGAAGTCCGGTTAGCGGTTAGCGGTTAGCAGTTAGCGGTTAGCGGTTAGCCGGTAGCCATGTTGGACTCAAACAGGAGGAACTTTGGCCAGATCAGAAATAAACTAAACTTTTTATCTGTGAAAATGTTTTGAACCATGTTTCATTTTTTGCTTCCTGGTTATAAAACACTTTTGTTCTTTCGCATTGAAATATGTATTTGGTTATAATGTAGCAAAATATGGAAAAGTTTAAGGGATATGAAAACTTTTGCACAGCTGTAATTTGGACATTTTGGGTTTTTCCTGTTTTATTTAAAAACTTTCAGGGTTTTTATTGTAATTGTGATTATTTATAATGTTGGATTGTTTTAAATGTAATTTTATTTCTGAATCTGTTTTAGGTTTTCTGTACTTTTGCTTTGTGAGTAGAAAATTATTATTGTCATAATTGTTCCCAGGAGAATGTCAGCAGCTCAGATTACGACTCGATAATATTAATGAAAACATGAAGGAGGTCAAACGAGGCATCAGCATCTAGTTTCTGCTGATCTGCAGTTTCCATCTGCTGCGAGTTTGCTGCCCCCCACTGGCGATGTGTAGGAACTGTTGGTCCAGCACAGACAATGGTCCAGACTTATGGAGGAATTTTACTGCCATAATTCCACAGCACACAGTTCCAGTCTGAAAGCAGGACTTCACTTGAACTCCAGGCTTCTGCTCCCTTCAACTATTCACTCTGCTTTCTCAAACCTTTCTCCTCGTACTCAAAACTCGTCTCTCTGCTCTCTTAAGAAACATTTTCTGCTCGTGCTTGGAACAGAAAAGTACTGTTGCCTCGCAACCTCTCAGCCAATTGAATGCAAGTGTTATACTGGGTGCGTTTGTTTCCTTCTTGTGGAAGTGAAGAATTCCATGTGTGTAACAAACTGTGTGTGCGTCCTTGATAAGCGTCTCAACAACTGTTACCTTGGACAAGCCCTGCAAACACCCAGTGGAAAGAGACATTTTCAATTTTCAACAGACCGGAAACAATCGAAACAACCTGCAAAGAGCCCATTTATCTTCACTCCGTCAGCCAGTGACAGGAAGAGCTGGTGGACCAACCAGTCACAGGAAGTCGCAAACCCGTCACAGGAAGTCACCAACCCATCACAGGAAGTCGCCAACCCGTCACAGGAAGTCACCAACCCGTCACAGGAAGTCACCAACCCGTCACAGGAAGTCACCAACCCATCACAGGAAGAGCTGGTGGACCAACCCGTCACAGGAAGTCGCAACCAGTCACAGGAAGTCGCCAACCCATCACAGGAAGAGCTGGTGGACCAACCCGTCACAGGAAGTCGCCAACCAGTCACAGGAAGTCGCCAACCCGTCACAGGAAGTCGCCAACCCGTCACAGGAAGTCACCAACCCGTCACAGGGAGAGCTGGTGGACCAACCCGTCACAGGAAGTCGCCAACCAGTCACAGGAAGTCACCAACCCGTCACAGGAAGTCACCAACCCGTCACAGGAAGAGCTGGTGGACCAACCCATCACAGGAAGTCGCCAACCCGTCACAGGAAGTCACCAACCCATCACAGGAAGTCACCAACCCGTCACAGGAAGTCACCAACTCGTCACAGGAAGTCACCAACCCGTCACAGGAAGTCGCCAACCCGTCACAGGAAGTCACCAACCCGTCACAGGAAGTCACCAACCCGTCACAGGAAGAGCTGGTGGACCAACCCGTCACAGGAAGTCGCCAACCCGTCACAGGAAGTCGCCAACCCGTCACAGGAAGTCACCAACCCGTCACAGGAAGTCACCAACCCGTCACAGGAAGTCACCAACCCGTCACAGGAAGTCGCCAACCCGTCACAGGAAGTCACCAACCCATCACAGGAAGTTGCCAACCCGTCACAGGAAGTCGCCAACCCGTCACAGGAAGTCACCAACCCGTCACAGGAAGTCGCCAACCCGTCACAGGAAGTCACCAACCCGTCACAGGAAGTCACCAACTCGTCACAGGAAGTCACCAACCCGTCACAGGAAGTCACCAACCCGTCACAGGAAGTCGCCAATCCGTCACAGGAAGTCGCCAACCCGTCACAGGAAGTCACCAACCCGTCACAGGAAGTCGCCAACCCGTCACAGGAAGTCACCAACCCGTCACAGGAAGTCACCAACCCGTCACAGGAAGAGCTGGTGGACCAACCCGTCACAGGAAGTCGCCAACCCGTCACAGGAAGTCGCCAACCCGTCACAGGAAGTCACCAACCCGTCACAGGAAGTCACCAACCCGTCACAGGAAGTCGCCAACCCGTCACAGGAAGTCGCCAACCCGTCACAGGAAGTCACCAACCCGTCACAGGAAGTCGCCAACCCGTCACAGGAAGTCGCCAACCCGTCACAGGAAGTCGCCAACCCGTCACAGGAAGTCGCCAACCCGTCACAGGAAGTCGCCAACCCGTCACAGGAAGTCACCAACCCATCACAGGAAGTCACCAACCTGTCACAGGAAGAGCTGGTGGACCAACCCGTCACAGGAAGTCGCCAACCCGTCACAGGAAGTCACCAACCCATCACAGGAAGTCACCAACCCGTCACAGGAAGTCACCAACTCGTCACAGGAAGTCACCAACCCGTCACAGGAAGTCGCCAACCCGTCACAGGAAGTCACCAACCCGTCACAGGAAGAGCTGGTGGACCAACCCGTCAGAGGAAGTCGCCAACCCGTCACAGGAAGTCGCCAACCCGTCACAGGAAGTCACCAACCCGTCACAGGAAGTCACCAACCCGTCACAGGAAGTCGCCAACCCGTCACAGGAAGTCACCAACCCGTCACAGGAAGTCACCAACCCGTCACAGGAAGTCGCCAACCCGTCACAGGAAGTCGCCAACCTGTCACAGAAAGTCACCAACCCGTCACAGGAAGTTGCCAACCCGTCACAGGAAGTCACCAACTCGTCACAGGAAGTCACCAACTCGTCACAGGAAGTCACCAACCCGTCACAGGAAGTCGCCAACCCGTCACAGGAAGTCACCAACCCGTCACAGGAAGTCACCAACCCGTCACAGGAAGAGCTGGTGGACCAACCCGTCACAGGAAGTCGCCAACCCGTCACAGGAAGTCGCCAACCCGTCACATGAAGTCACCAACCCGTCACAGGAAGTCACCAACCCGTCACAGAAAGTCACCAACCTGTCACAGGAAGAGCTGGTGGACCAACCCGTCACAGGTAGTCGCCAACCCGTCACAGGAAGTCGCCAACCCGTCACAGGAAGTCACCAACCCGTCACAGGAAGTCACCAACCCGTCACAGGAAGTCGCCAACCCGTCACAGGAAGTCGCCAACCCGTCACAGGAAGTCGCCAACCCGTCACAGGAAGTCTCCGCCTTCTGCCTGGCTCCCATTGCGGGGTTCCTCCACCCATTTCTATTTGAACACAGAGAAGCTCTGAATGTGTCGGAGTGGCAGACGCCCTGAAGGAACCGTCTGGGTTTCCTGCAGTCCTTCCCCAGTTCTGTCTGGTTCTGATCCATTCTCCTGTTTGGTTCCGGCCTCAAAGATCTCTCTGGAAAACTGAGGCTCATGTTTGAGTTTGTCATGCAGTACCTCCTGGTGCCACTAGAGGCGCTGAAAGAAACCAGAACCAGAACCTCAGACTGTGGACCCAATTGAGCTGCATCAGAACCTGATTAACTGGATCCGTTTGTCCCATAAATGAAGGGAAACGTTCCAGAAAGTTCTGCGACAGAAGACAGATTCTGAGCTCCGGCTCGGTCCGCTTCATCCAGATCCTGGAGCACCCAGGTGGCGCTGCTGGTTCCTCTGATCAGGAAGAGAACCAGAACCAGGTCCAGATCCACCTGCTTCTGGTTCTGGAGAGGTGATGGCCTGGAAAACACAGAATGAGCTGAAATGTGGTACCAGGACAGAGATGAGCAGACCTGTAACGGGTCACCACCGGACCTGGTACCGCCGAACCGGACGGACGGATGCAGTGTGGTGTCAGTGAAACTGAGGCTCTAAGCAGTTGGCTGACAGACAGCAGCAGCTGTGTGTGTGTGTGTGTGTGTGTGTGTGTGTGTGTGTGTGTGTGTGTGTGTGTGTGTGTGTGTGTGTGTGTGTGTGTGTGTGTGCTCCTGAAATAGAACTCCTTGTCCTGGTAAACACTCACAGGCGGCCCGGTCTCCTGAGGGTCGGCTCTCAGCGATTCCCGGGTTTCTCCTGGTGCCGTCGAGGCGTTTCGGGTCGTCAGGTAGGAAACGTTCATGAATGTTTTGTCTTAAAGCGCCAGGAAGAGCCTTTGGGTACCAGGCGGGTTTAGGTTCTGATTGAGTTCTTCTGGTTCGTCTCAGAGCTGAAGGCCTGAAGAACATCAGTTCACCACCAGGGGGAGACAAACTCCCACTGGCTGTTAGAACCGGTTCTGTTCATGATGACAGGTCCACCTGCTGCTGTGATCCACACAGATTACATTAATCCGATTCAGTAGCAGTTATCAAACAACACACACAGGTTCTGGTTATTATTTTAACTGGTTATAAGTTTTCTAAGTGTTGAAAGGCGGTTAGCAGAACTACAAGTTATTACAGAATCATGTAAACTAATAATCTGGAAAAAAACTTCCAGAAAACTGCTGAAATACCGAGTTCCTTTAAATCAAGGCTAAAATCCCACTTGGTGTCGTCTTTGATTCATAACTGTAAAATGATCAACTGTCATCGTTTCCTTCTGTTGGTTCTGTTGGTTCTGTTGGTTCTCTTGGTTCTTTGCTTTCATCAGGAAGAAACTTCGAACACCAACTACATCCAAACAGGTTTAGGTACAGAGTCTAAAGTATCAGAAATCTGAAGAACAAACAAGTAAACTGAATTAGATTTTTAATGGAATCAGTTTTATTTTAAAAGAATCCCATAAGAATAAACCCTGGATTATTCTTATTCTCCTCTATTGGTGAAAAATCTTTCTAGTTTAGCGAAAGTCTTTTTCAGCAGCGTCATGTCGGCTCCTCTATTGATCTGAAGCAGTTCACTGCAGTCTGGAGCCAAACTGCTGCAGGTATTATCTGAAGTCTAACAGAGGAAGAAACTCTACGGACACCATCACCGATCTGAGAAACCTCAGGATGAACGGCTGCTCTGTGCCGCCTTCCCACCACAACCCATAAATATTTAACAGCACTGTCTGATACAATGAAATTTTCAGGGTCACCGGGGTCATCGGGGTCAACGTGGGTCACCGGGGTCACCGGGGTCAACGTGGAGTCTCCCACGATCGCGACCAGATCAGTATTTAACACCAAACGGAGCCGAGGAACATCCGTCCTTCTACACAGAAGAACCAGCTGGACGCTGGCAGCAAAACGACATCGGCGATGGCACAAGAGTGAGATCAGCCCGGCTCCAGCTGTAGACATCTGTCTAGAGAGGAAGAGGAGGAGATGGGAGGAAGAGTGTGCAGGGAGGAGGTGAAGGAGGAGAAAAGGAGGAGTCCGGGCAGAGAGGACAGCCTGTCGTCTGCCGACAAAATCCAAAGATTCTCCAAGCAGTCTGGACACAACGTCCTGAGCCTGGCCCGCCGTGGACTCAAGGTACAGCAGCACCCCCTGCTGGAGGGAGGCAGCGGCGGTGCTACCTGAGGCGAAGGTGGAGCAGGTGTTATTGAAATAAAAGTGGTGCATGTTGCTGCTCCTTCAGGACGCTCCGGGGGAGCTGTGGGAGCTGCAGGAGCTGGAGAAGCTGAACCTGTCCCTCAACAACCTGAAGGCGCTGCCCCCTCAGCTGGGCCTGCTGTCCAACCTGCTGGTCCTCAACCTGTGGGGGAACCAGGTGAGCCCCGTCACAGCCCTCCTCCTGCAGCATGCTTTGGTCAGAACCGGACCTGACGCTGTGCCGTCTGCAGCTCAGCAGCCTGCCGGCAGAGGTCGGCCAGCTGAGGAGACTCCGGGTTCTGTTCGTCTACAGAAACAGACTGACGGAGGTTCCTGAGGAGCTGGGGGCCTGCACGCAGCTGGAGGTACGCCTCGTCTCAGGTCCGTAGCTGTGCGGCGCCCCCTCCGGAGCTCATCCTCTGATCGCCTCTGTCTCCGCTTCAGGTCCTGAGTCTGGCCAACAACCAGCTCTCCTCGCTGCCGGCTTCTCTCTCCAACCTGACCAGACTCAGGAAGCTCAACCTCAGCCACAACCTCATGGCTCACCTGCCAGGCTGCATCTACAGCATGAAGGCCCTGGTAGGTGTCCACCAGCCAGAGAGCGGCCCAGGCAGCCTGCAGGTGACCCGCTGTCCCCCTGTCCTCCTGCAGGTCTTCCTGGATCTGTCCTGCAACCGTCTGGAGAACGTGGCTGAGAACATCCAGGCTCTGCTGGAGCTCAAGATCCTCATCATGGAGGGAAACCAGCTCCAGTCTCTGCCCAGAGGCCTCTGCTTCCTCATCAGGTAACTCCACCTGAACGCCTGGTGCCACAGGACATTCAGCTGTGGAGAACTTATTTCTCCACCTGATGGCGCTCTCCTGATTTCCTTCAGGCTGGAGCTGCTCAACCTGGACTTTAACCACATCAGAGACCTTCCTGAGGTGAGCAACCGACCCACACTGACGAGGATGATGGTGGTAATAATGTTGAAGATAAAGGTAATAGGGGCTGCACAGTGGTGCAGTTGGTAACACTGTTGCCAAGAAGGTCCTGGGTTCGATTCCCGGCTTGTTCTCCCTGTGCATGGTGGGTTCTCTCTGGTTCTCTGGTTTCCTCCCACAGTCCAGAAGACTGTCAGGTTAACTGGTCTCTCTAAATTCTCCCTAGGCGTGTGTGTGTGTGTGTGTGTGTGTGTGTGTGTGTGTGTGTGTGTGTTCATGGTTGTTTGTCCGTCTGTCTCTGTGTTGCCTGGCAACAGACTGGCGACCTGACCAGGTGACCCCACCTCAGCAGCTCCTCCTGACCTACTGGGGACCAGGGGTTAGAAAATGGATGAATAATAATAATAATAATAATAATAATAATAATTCTCTGCTGCTTGCAGTTTTCCTCTCCATCCACTAGATGGCGCCTAGAGGCTGCACTACCTGGAGCTGCCTGCTGTATGGTAATATTAATAACATGATGAGATGGTGTTCTACCATCTCATCATGTAGGAGTACATGAGGAGCGGGATGCCAGCACTTTGAGTGTTTGCCAGTTATGGTACTCTGCGTCCCTCTGAGTTTTCTTTCTAGTTTCCTGAGGTTACCTCTTGCAATATTCTCCTGTCGATTCTCCTTCAGGTGTTTCCTCATGATGCCTTGGATTTATCCACTGTGGAGCCTGAGATCCTGGCCTTTTGGATTTTCCCCTCTTGACGCCGTGGACTGTTACCCACTGGTTGCCCGAGTCCCTTTCCACCTCCACAGAAGAACCACAGACAGTTCCTGGATTTTCAGCTGGCAGTCAGAGATCTCCTCATCTGAAACATACCTGTCTTCCCTCCACTGCAGCCTCTACCTTCTACCTTCCACAAACTCTCCATCTGAACCTCACCCCGGAACCTGGACCCTGGACCGCTTCAAAGACCCCTGCAAAGAGTCCGTAGCCCCGGAGACCGCGGTACCAGAACCTGACAGAACCTCATCATCTTCCTGTAAGATCACTCCATTTACCTCTGAGAACTCTTTTGTCCTACACACCTCGAACTCACCGTCTTTCCCTCACCATCCTCGGAGTGCAGACGGCCCCGGCTCCCATCGGCAGGACAAGAACCACACAGCTGCAAACTTCAATATTGTTTCAATAAACTTTCTTTTTCTGATATCTGTTCTCTGCTTGTGTTTCTGCATGTGGGTTAAAAGATTAGAACCAACATGACAAATAATAATAATAACAGCGATACTACTACTAAATATAAAAATAAGTGATTATCATCATTTATTATCAATAGTGATCATAATAATAACAATAACAATATTGTTGGCTGTGTGTCCAGGAGATGCACCATCTGTCCCGCCTGCAGAAGCTGGCCTGCCATCCTCTGGATAAAGGTCTCCACATCGTCCACAACCCGCTGATGAAGCCCCTGAAGGAGGTGATGGAGGGAGGACTGGCGGCGCTCTTCAATTACCTGAGATCAGGTGGTGAATAGGGGGTGGGGCCTCTGAAACCTGGGGGCGGAGCCAGTTCCCTCTTGAGGATGGCAGCGAAGCTTTCTGAAATCATGATGAAGAATTTTGAAGAACCAGAACTTCAGACCTACTTCAATCTTCCAGGCAGAGTTTTCACCCACCTGAGGGACAGGTGAAGTGGGCGGAGCTTCTTCAGAGGCATTACATTTCATTATGGGATGGAGAGACGGAAACAGCAGCCATCTTCTTGGTTCTCTTGCTGATGTTCTTCACTTTGGAACGACCACAACGTAAACAGAACCGCCTCAGAACCGCCTCAGAACCTCTTGACCTCTGGGCTGTTACTGTTACTGTTATCCTTACTGTTAGTGTCAGTGTTGTTCTCACTGTTAGTGTCTTTCACTGTCACTGTCCATACGGAGAGTCTGAGCTGGAGGCCAGAAGGCAGGAAATGAAGTCAGCATGTCAACAAGCTTGGCTTTAGTTTCCCTGATGGTGTGTTTTTAATCAGTTCTGTAAGTGAGCATTGTTCAACTCCTAAGATCTTATTCATAGTATTTATTACTGTGCCGAATACTAAGATTTCCAAACCAACAGAGGAGAGAAAACATCAATATATGATCATCTTTGACTCATCAACCTGAAACTTTGCCAGTTTTCTTAGAACAATCTTTGCTGGCTCTTTTTTTGCAGGTTCTCTGAATGGCAGGTAAATTTGAACTTATTATCCAAGATATTTATAGTTTTCTACTGTCTGACCTTTAATTACTGTTTGAGTTGAGTTATGAAGCTTCTATCTAAGATCACAGAACATGTTCTTTGTTTTCTGTACATGTAATAAAAGAAAAGTTTATCCCACCAGTCAACAAACTCATGGGCCACATGTTTGTCGTGTAGAAAGCTAACTATCAGAAGAAGAAGAATTACTTTATTCATCTCAGCAGGGAAATTATTTCGCAGTTACAGCAAGAATTTTTTATACACAGATTAACACACACGACAGGAGCTGCGTCTGCAGGCAGCCAGCTGAGCCGGCGCCATTTTTGAAGGAGGACATGCGGCAAAGGTCGTCGGGACCGGGAGTCGAACCGCGACGTCCGCGGGCCTAAGGCCTCCAAATGTGCTAACCCCCTGCGCCACCACAGCACGCCCCACCACTGAGTCATCTGCAAATTTTAATATGAACATATCATTGTTAATGTATTCACATGATTTACAATTTTCTGTTTTTTTTTTTTTATATTATTTTTATTAATTTTAGATTCGTTACAATATAAAGAACAAAGAAGAAACCTGTGCCGCCACACACATACAAACAAACAAACAAACAAACAAAAACAAAACAAAAAATCTACAACAAAATGCCCCACATGCACGAGAAACAGGGTGTCCATCCTGTCCTCCAGTCCACGCCACCCCTCAGCCATCAAGAGCGGAGAAACAAAAGCAGGCAAGAATAAATAGAGCTATAAAACAAAATAATAATAATAATAATAATAATAATAAAAAATAAAATAAAATCCTAGGGACCAAGCAGAAAAGACTCCAAAGTGTCAAAAATGTATCTGATTTGTGATTAAGATCATGGTCAGCTTTTCCAAAGGAAGGATAACAGATATCTGTGTGAGCCACATATTTACTGTGGGGGCAGAAGGAGAAGTCCGTTGGAACAAAATACATTTCTTGGCAAGAAATTGAAGAATTGTAGACAAGGATTTAGAATGTGCATCCAAATGATTGGGGGAAACATTTAGAAGATAGAACACAGGAGACAAAGAAAAGCGAACACCCAAAACCTTTTCAATCACCAAATGTACGTCCCTCCAAAAGGTCCTTCATAAATCACATGACCAGAATAGATGGAGAAAAGTACCTCTGTGCCTCAAACATTTGCAGCACAGATTGGAACGGTTGGGGAACATTCTCTGAAGACGAACAGGGGTAAAGTAGGATCTATAGAAAAGTTTGAAATTCTGTTCTTGTATAGAAATAGTAGAAGTGCATTGAGGAAAGGTTCCATTGCAAATCTTAAGCCAATCTAAAGGGCTGAATTTCATCTCCAGATCACGCTCCCACAACCGCTGACAGAGTCAAAGCTTGATGGTACAGAGCAGAGGAAGAATCAGTGTTGTCACTGTCAGTCTATACGGAATCCATTGGACCGAAATAATGAATCCATAAAATGTCAAATCTGAAGATATTTATAAAAATCTTTCTGAGGAATGTTGCTGATTTGATTAAATGATTTCATAGCACCGGAAATCAACAAATCAGAGAAATCATTCAGACCAGAACAAGACCAGTTCAATAGGCCAATACTTCTAATAGAAGTTGGTAGGTCTGGGTTTAAAGTCAGGGGGGATCTAACTGAGATAAAGGAGGGAATATTCAAGCATTTCCTTATGTCTTGCCAAGCTAACAAAGTACTATAAACTACCATGTTTTCCTTCAATGAATCCAATTGATCTAAGTTATTGATAAAAGGGAGAGAACTTAACCTTCTAGGACAGCATGAAAAAGATTGAAGGCCATAAGCAGGTGTCTCTACTAGAAAACCAGTCAGACATCATTTTAAGCTGAGCAGACCAGTAGTAGAGCTGCAAATTGGGTAAAGATAAACCTCCCAACTGCTTGGGTTTAGTAAGAGTGGAGAACCTAATTCGTTGCAATTTTCTGTTTTTGACAGAAAACATTAATTAATGAGCATAAAGTCGCACCTTTGTTAATGTCTTTCTGATTTTAAAAGTCATTTAATAAAACAAACTTGATTTGAATCATGATGTGCTGCAGTATACATCATGACCAGCAGGTGGCGGTAGAGACGCAACAGAAGAAGTGGAGGCCAGAATAAAAAGTTTTTCTCTTTTGTGTCAGAATTTACTGAGTTATGAATCCAGTTTCTTCTTTTTATTCCAGCTGTGCTCCTGGTTTAAAAATCTGCTTAAAGGAACCGGAAGCATGTTTACTAACATGATCTGGTCTAGTTTGAAAAGAACTGGTCCTCATATGAGAACGTTCTGTCTGGCTACCGGATACTTCCGTTCAGAGCCGGAGACCCGCGCAGTGACGCACAGCAGCCAGCAGGGGGCAGCAGCCGCTCCGGTTCCGCTTCACAAACACCGAAAAGTTCATCAGAACTCTGATTGATCCGGAACGTCTGACCCGGTATGACGTCATGACACTAGAACCCGGCCAACACCGATGTAACAGATTCTAACACAGCTTTCATCAAACCAGATAAAAACATGAAACCCGGACCAGAACCGGACCGAACCAATGAGACCTTGGTTCTGCTGACAGAGGCCGAACCGGAGGAAATGGTTCTGATAAACTTTATGGAGATAATAACATGGGGTTCTAGAGGTTCCAGGTCCAAACGGAACCGCAGCAGAACCTCAAAGTTCCCACAAATATTCAACAAATGATGAAATCAATAAATGTTCAAAGTTTTAACCGGAAGCAACAAAATAATTAAAAACCTGGAGCCCCCCCGTAATCCCCCCCCCCCCCCCCCCCCTCTCTCTCTCTCTCTCTCTCTCTCTCTCAGTGTCTCTCGACCCCCGTGACGTCACTAGCTCATCGGTACACCCTCTCGGCGTCTCGCGCTCTCCGTCTGTCTGTCTCGAGCGCAGAAACCAGCCGGAGGATCAAAGAGCCGAACTCACCTGTCTGAACGCTCACCTGGCCGCGCGCCGCAGTCCCTCCGTGTGCGCGTGAGCGCGTGTTGGAGCGCGAGGGAAGTCCAGAACCCCTGAGGAAGAGGAGGAGGAGGAAGAGGAGGAGGAGGCTCGGAGTTCTCCGGAGTTTTCCCAGATCATGGAGCGGACTGGAAGTTTCCCGCTGCCCGCGGTTCTCCTCCTGGTTCTGCTGGGAGTTCGGGGAGCGCGAGCGGACACCTTCCAAGGTAAGAGGACGATTCGGTTCGGTTCGGTTCGGCACCTGGTGGGGGCCGGGGGGTCTGCGGAGGGAACAGAGGAGCTCTGAGTGTTGGCATCCAAGTTTCCAGCTGGAAAATCTCCTCCTCTTCCTCCACTCTGCCCGTCGGTTCGGTTCGGAGGTTCTGGAAACTCAGCGGCCCTCAGAACATCCTGCAGTCTTTGTTTCCTCTTCCAGTTCGGTTCGTGTCTCAGAAGCAGCCCAGCAAGAACCGCCAGGTTGGAACAGAGAGGGATCTTCTGGTTCCGGTTCTGGTCACATTTCCCTCCTCCTCAGCAGAACTTTGGAGAGAACAGGTTTTATTCCTTAAATCAGAATTCATTGATCATCAATCAGAACCAGAACCAGCTGAGCTGTTGGTCGTGTTTGATCAGTAGAACCCAGTAGAACCAGGTTCTGAGCTGAGAGCTATTTATCCATCAGAACCGACTTCCCAGGTTGAAATTCCTGCTCTCTAATACATGGATCAGAACCGTCTGGTTGAGTTCGGGTCTTCCTGTTCTGCTGCATTGATCTAATTTTATTTTTGGTTCTGGTTTCCTGATTTGGGTCAGGTCTGGTCCGGGTCAGGTTCGGGTCTGGTCTGGTACCGGTCCGGGTCAGATGGGAACGTTTCCATGACGAAATACAAAGAGGAGGAACTCTGGGCTCTGAGCATTTATTAATAATAATAATAATAATATTAATAGACTTGTACTTTATTGATCCTTTGGGAAAACTCCCTCAGGAAATTGAAGTTACCAGCAGCTCCCAGGAAAAACACAAAGATAACACACAGTAAGCAAAAGAATACAAAATACAAATTAAATACTAAGGTACACACTAAATGTGAGTAACCAAAACCTGAAATTATGCAAGAAACAAGGAATAAGAATATAGAATATAAATGAATATAAATACAACACAAAAAAATATAAGAATTTGGCGGATAGATTGACCAGTGATATCGTATTGCACTATGTGGTTTGACCTGATAAGTATGGAGAAAAATACAAGGGGTCACTACTCCTTCCACCCTCTGTCCTGTGTCACCTCCCCCCCCCCAATGAGGAATTGTACAGTCTGAAGGCATGGGGGACAAAAGAGTTCTTAAATCTATTGGTCCGGCACTTGGGAAGCAGCAGTCTGCCACTGAACCGGCTCCTCTGGCTGCTGATGACGGCGTGTAGAGGGTGGCTGCTATCGTTCATGATGTCCAGCAGTTTGTTCAGTGTCCTCGCCTCTGCCACCGTCACCAGAGAGTCCAGCTTCATGCCGACCACAGAGCCGGCACGCCTGGTCAGTTTGTCCAGTCTGGACGTGTCCTTCTTGGATATGCTGCCTCCCCAGCACACCACGGTGTAGAAGAGGACACTGGCAATCACAGACTGGTAGAACATCCAGAGCAGTTTGCTGCAGATGTTAAAGGACCGCAGTCTCCTCAGGAAGTACATCCTGCTCTGCACTTTCCCATACAGGTGGCTAGTGTGTTTTGACCAATCCAGTTTACTGTCCAGCCACAGCCCGAGGTATTTGTAGGAGTCCACGACCTCAACCTCAGTTCCCTCTAATGCGACTGGTCTGGGCTTTGGTCTGGACCTCCCAAAGTCTATAACCAGCTCCTTCGTCTTAGCGGTGTTGAGTTCCAGGTGGTTTGTGTGGCACCAGAGAGCAAAGTCCCTCACCAGATTTAAATGATGATGAGTCTTGCACATCTCAGCCAATCACAGCTCTGGATCTGTTGGGGGAGGAAGAGGGGGGGTCAGATCCCATCAGGCTCCTGATGATGATGATGATGATGATGATGATTGTGAAGGCTCTACAGCAGTGATGAAGAATCTTGATTCTTCTGGAATGGACCAGGAGCTGGACGCCTTGAACCATCCTTGAACTGGTTCCATGTATCTACTGTGGGTCAAGGCCGGTTCTGATGACTCAACATGGTGTCATGAAATGTAGCGGTTAGCTAAAAGAAGCTAGCTCTGCTCGCTAGCTCGTTCTCCAGATGTTAAACCTAAAAATGAACAAAATTAAAATCATATAATTTACAGTAAAGTTACAGGAATCAGAACATTTCATCCACAAAGAGCAGAACCGGTTCTAACGACGCGCTGGACTTGATTTAGACCGCTTGTCCCTAGTGACACGGAGACAACCGACGGCCTGGACTGGTTTAAACTGGTTTTAAACTGGTTTTAGACTGGCTCTAGATTGGCTTTAGATTGGTTTAAACTGGATTTAAACTGGTTTTAGATTGGGTTTAAACTGGTTTAAAACTGGTTTTAGACTGGTTTTGAACTGGTCTCAGACCGGTTTTAGACTGGTTTTGAACTGGTCTCAGACCGGTTTTAGACTGGTTTTGAACTGGTCTCAGACCGGTTTTAGACTGGTTTTGAACTGGTCTCAGACCGGTTTTAGACTGGTTTTGAACTGGTCTCAGACCGGTTTTAGACTGGTTTTGAACTGGTTTTAGACTGGTCAGACCTGGCTCTGAAAAAATATCAATGTCATGATGCATCACATTTTCGTTTTAGAAGGATTTCTTTTTAAAAATAATTTTCTCTACCAAATCTGGGCTTCTGTAGTTCAGGTTGAAGTGAACCATCTTGTCTTCAGCCCACCCAGGGTCGGCCATCTTGTCTTCAGCTTGTATTTAGTTGAAATTTGTTTCCCAGAAGGGAGGGTTGAAATAAAAACTGGTTATGGAACTGAACACACACACTGAACACACACACACACACATTGAACACACACACTGATGACCCACTGTGTCCAGGTTCAGAACTGTCGCTGATTCAGAACTTTACCTTTTCCTCTGAGTGTGTTTTACAGGCTGCGTGTACGTGTGTGTGTGTTTCAGTGTGAGTTGGCGTGTGTGTGTGTTGCAGTGTGAGTTGGCGTGTGTGTGTGTGTTGCAGTATGAGTTGGCGTGTGTGCGTGTGTGTGTTGCAGTATGAGTTACTGTGTGTGTGTTGGTGTTGTGTTCAGGTGCAGTCAGCTCTTTGTTCTGTCTCGTCAGGGTTTTAATGAAGCTCACAGATTAACACACTATCCTCAGGTGTGTGTGTGTGTGTGTGTGTGTGTGTGTGTGTGTGTGCGTGTGTGTGTGTGTGTGGGTTCTCTGTGAGGCAATTATCTCTATTCAGAACTCTTTTCAGCTGGAGAACCTTCTGGACCGAACCGGAAAACACATGAGGAACACATGATCTGGTGGTTTGAACTTCAGAACCACTTGGTTCGGCTCAATGATCCGGTTTTCTTGACCGCAACACAGCTGAATGAGTTCAATTCTATTTTTACCAGAACCCAACAGAACTTCTGCTGGCCGTCTCATGGCCTCACTTGGTTCTGGAGGCAGGAGTCCGACCGGGCCTGGGTCGGTCCGATCCTTAGCTAAAAATATTGCAGCACTGTAGCTAAAATGTGTAAGCTAGCATTTCTTTAGTTTGTTTTGATTTTTGGCTCAGAACGTAATGAAGCTAATGCGATAAAGCTAATAGCAAACAGGCTAACTGCTAACACTGCTTTAGCAGCGTAACCGCTAGCTGCTCCAGCATGTAACCTCTAGCTGCTTTAGCAGCGTAACCGCTAGCTTCTCCAGCATGTAAACGCTAGCTTCTCCAGCATGTAACCTCTAGCTGCTTTAGCAGCATAACCGCTAGCTGCTCCAGCATGTAACCGCTAGCTGCTTTAGCAGCTTAACCACTAGCTTCTCCAGCATGTAACCGCTAGCTGCTTTAGCAGCTTAACCGCTAGCTGCTTTAGCAGCGTAACCGCTAGCTTCTCCAGCATGTAACCGCTAGCTGCTTTAGCAGCTTAACCGCTAGCTGCTTTAGCAGCGTAACCGCTAGCTTCTCCAGCATGTAACCGCTAGCTGCTTTAGCAGCGTAACCGCTAGCTGCTTTAGCAGTGTAACCGCTAGCTTCTCCAGCATGTAACCGCTAGCTGCTTTAGCAGCGTAACCGCTAGCTGCTCCAGCATGTAACCGCTAGCTGCTTTAGCAGCGTAACCGCTAGCTGCTCCAGCATGTAACCGCTAGCTGCTTTAGCAGCGTAACCGCTAGCTCCTCCAGCATGTAACCGCTAGCTGCTTTAGCAGCGTAACCGCTAGCTGCTTTAGCAGCGTAACCGCTAGCTGCTCCAGCATGTAACCGCTAGCTGCTTTAGCAGCGTAACCGCTAGCTGCTCCAGCATGTAACCGCTAGCTGCTTTAGCAGCGTAACCGCTAGCTTCTCCAGCATGTAACCGCTAGCTTCTCCAGCATGTAACCGCTAGCTGCTCCAGCATGTAACCGCTAGCTGCTTTAGCAGCGTAACCGCTAGCTTCTCCAGCAGCGGGTTAGTCTTTATTTTATTGCTCCAGATTGGAGGCGCTCGCTGTAAAGCACATTAAAAATCAGTGAACAGAACCGGCAGGAGGAACCAGAACCACCAGAACTTCTGCAGCTCTGGACCTCAGTGTAACCCATAAAGTCATGGTTCTGGTTCTGTGGTTGATCTGCTGCTGAGTAAACCCCAACCGAGGAAGTCCAGGTGCCGGTACCGACTCACTGTGGGCCGGTACCGACCCGGCCCGCCTAATGTCAGGAGCTGTCCTGGTGACTCACCTTGGTGGGTCATGTGATCGTTACCGTGACAACAGAGGAGCTCCTGATGCTTCTCAGATTAACCAAATTATTCCTGCAACAGGAGATTAAGTCAGCATGTCTTCCCCAGATTAACACACACACCAACACACACACACACACACACACACACACACACACACAGTGACACACACACAGCTGCAGAGGGTCTAATCCTGTCCAGAGATGTCAGTGTGTGATTAGTGTTTGGGTCCAAATCCCTGATCACAGTCAGGATTATTGTTGGAGACAATGCTGAGAGTGTGTTTCTGTGTGTGTTTCGGTGGGTGTGTGTGTGTCCACACCCCCTGCTGCTGTGTCGTATTGGACCCGGTTCTGGTGTGTGAGGAATGGATTCTTGCCGGTCTCTCGGGTCAGCAGCACCGGGTTCTGTTCTGGACCCGGTTACCTGAACTGGACCTCTTCTTCAGAAACCTGGATGAAGGGGTTTGGTTCTGGTCGGGCTCAGGCCAGTTTCTATCTGTCAGAAGCGGGTCGTGTCCAGAACCTGCCAGGCAGCGCGGTGCCTTCGCTGCCTGCGGGTCCGTCTGAGCGCGCTCGGTAACCTCTGAGTCGAGACGTCTTTGAGTTTCTGGGTCACGGCGAGCCGGGCGGAACCGACCCGCTTAGCGATCGTCTGCAAGTGTGTCAGAGCGTAACCATGGCAACCGGGACCCCTGGGACCGGCCCGGGTTAAGAGAGGCTAACGACTCCCTGAGACGCCAGACCGACTTCCTGGTTCTGATGGACCGGCCCAGTTTCTCTCTCTTAGCAGCAGGTGACCTTCTCAGGTCAAAGGTCAGGAAGGAGAGCAGCAGGACTTCTCTGGTTGGTTCCTGCAGAGGTTCTGGTGCGGTTCTGTTCGGGTTCTGGACCCACAGCAGGTCTGTTGTCCTCTGGTGGACATGTTGGCTAATGATGACTCTCCTCCTCCGGTTCTGGTCCACTCCCCCCGAACAAGGAGAAACCTCTAGCAGAACCAGAACCACATGAGGTTTTCAGGAGAACCAGAAGGTTCTGCTCAAGAACCGGTCCGTTCCATTGGAGAGGTGGACGCAGAACGTCCTCTTCCTCCTCCTCTTCCTCGCCTGGAGGCGCTGCAGCCAGAGTGAGGAGGAGGAAGAAAGAGGAAGAGGAGGGTCAGATAATCAGTGTGTATGTTACAGGGTAATTATTAGTAATTAGCATATTATTCTAATACCGTCATGCAGACAGCCTCGAGTGCAGCCGCATAACACACTCACAAACACACACACACACAAACACACACACACACACACCCTCACACTCACACACACCCTCACACTCACACACACACTCACGCGCACAGCCAGAGGCAGCAGGCTGAGTTCTGCATAATTCATGTTTGGCCGCAGGCGAGTTAGCTTGGTGTGCTAACCCTGATGCTGGTTCTGTTCCTGCTGGAGATCACAGTTTACACACACACACACACACACACACACACACACACACACACACACACAGTTCCAGAGCACATTTTACTTCTCTAAGACTGACGGAGCGTTCAGGGTTCTGTTTAGACAGTCCAGTTTGGACCTCGGTCCTTCAGTTTGTCTCCAGCAGAACTCCTTCCAGCCGGACCTGACAGGACGTCTCCTGTCCTCTAGTCTCCTGTCCCTGTGTGTGTTGGACGGCTTCTGTCATCATCACGTCTTGTCCAATCAGATGTCAGGACCCAGGGTGTTAGCTAGCAGCTAACTAGCCACATTAGCTGAGCCTGGTTCCACCCAGATAATTGGGCTCAGCGGGTCAGGAGCTGACTGAGCAGCTTCCGGCCTCCAGGGTTCTGCTTGTTCTTGAATAACCGACCAGAACCTTTGCAGCTCCGTCTGAACCGATTCTCTGGAGTTCTGCAGGCAGTTAGTTTGGATCAGAACCAGCTGACAATAAGAAAGTATCGCTTGGTTTCAACCAGCAGTACCAAAAGAACCAGGTTCTTCTTTTTTATCATTTTGGTTTGGATGGACGGACGGATGTTTTGAGTGTCCTAGTCAAAGCGAGGCGGTCCGGGTTTCTGTCTGTGGCGTTTCTGCTGCTGGAGGTTTTGTTGTTTTTGACTCCATGTTGGATCCAGTTGAGTTCAGCGCTGCTAGCTGCCTCCTGTTTCCTGTTTCCTGTTCCTTCATTTCCTGTCCGCTCTGATCCAAGCTGGGATTGTTTTCTGGCCCAAAGCTTCGCCTCAGCCCGAGGCGTTTTCCTCCCTCGGTTTCAGCCGGCGCATCGGGACGCCGACCCAGTTCTGGGACACACGTCTGTTTCTTTCTTCAGGTTTAAATTTCATCTTGAAGATCATAATCTGGATTATTTTAATCTGAACCTTTCTAATCTCTCTTTTATTCTCGTCCAGCTGTCCTCTCATTAAAGTCTGCTCTGTTTGGCCCGATGAAGCGTTTTCACCCGGACCGGCTCCAGCAGAACCTGTTGACCAGGCCCGATTCTGCTGGGGAAGGCGGGTTGGCGCCTACAGAACCTGATTCTAGAGGAGAGGTTCTGAAGCCCAGCGCATCGTTAACATTCAGCTGGTGATCCAACGCTGGCGACCGCAGAACAACAGGCTCTGTGTGTGTGTGTGTGTGTGTGTGTGTTCTGATGTCAGACCCAAACAAACTGGACCGTCTTCATTTACAATGATTAAATCAGAGGATCTGATAGATGAGCTGCTGGATCAGTTTGGTTCTGGTCGGTTCTGATTGAAACATTGAAACGGATCAGCTTTTCGGGTCGGACCTCGGACCGGGTCACTGACTCTGAAGGACTTGAAGTCCTAGGGCAGCCTTTAGAACTGAAGGGAAGAAGTGTTCTGGATTAAACAAGATGGTTTCCTGAGGTGGACCGGTACCAGCCGACTGTTAGAACCTGAGACCCGACTGAGTTTAACTTTGCTGGATTATAGAACAGCTGGAGACACTTTAAACCATAAATGGGTCAATTTCCTGATGAGATCATCATGTGACTCTGTCATCTCAGAGACAGAGACACGTGATCCGGTCCGATACATCCTGACCGTAGCTTAGCTTCAATCCGTAGCTCAGATTACAGACCGCTACTCTGGGTTTGTACTGATGGATCAAATTTCCTTTTTTAATCAAAGGGAAGCGTTTTAAAGCATTTCCTGGTTTCAATGAAGCTACCTTTAGAAGGGACCCGATGTTAACCCTAGTTCACAGTTAACCCTAAGCTACTGTTAACCCTGAGCTACTGTTAACCCTGAGCTACTGTTAACCCTGAGCTACAGTTAACCCTGAGCTACAGTTAACCCTGAGCTACTGTTAACCCTGAGCTACGGTTAACCCTGAGCTACGGTTAACCCTGAGCTACAGTTAACCCTGAGCTACTGTTAACCCTGAGCTACTGTTAACCCTGAGCTACTGTTAACCCTGAGCTACTGTTAACCCTGAGCTACGGTTAACCCTGAGCTACTGTTAACCCTGAGCTACTGTTAACCCTGAGCTACAGTTAACCCTGAGCTACTGTTAACCCTGAGCTACAGTTAACCCTGAGCTACTGTTAACCCTGAGCTACAGTTAACCCTGAGCTACAGTTAACCCTGAGCTACTGTTAACCCTGAGCTACGGTTAACCCTGAGCTACGGTTAACCCTGAGCTACAGTTAACCCTGAGCTACTGTTAACCCTGAGCTACTGTTAACCCTGAGCTACTGTTAACCCTGAGCTAATGTTAACCCTGAGCTACAGTTAACCCTGAGCTACTGTTAACCCTGAGCTACGGTTAACCCTGAGCTACGGTTAACCCTGAGCTACTGTTAACCCTGAGCTACTGTTAACCCTGAGCTACTGTTAACCCTGAGCTACAGTTAACCCTGAGCTACTGTTAACCCTGAGCTACGGTTAACCCTGAGCTACGGTTAACCCTGAGCTACTGTTAACCCTGAGCTACTGTTAACCCTGAGCTACTGTTAACCCTGAGCTACTGTTAACCCTGAGCTACTGTTAACCCTGAGCTACAGTTAACCCTGAGCTACAGTTAACCCTGAGCTACTGTTAACCCTGAGCTACGGTTAACCCTGAGCTACAGTTAACCCTGAGCTACTGTTAACCCTGAGCTACTGTTAACCCTGAGCTAATGTTAACCCTGAGCTACGGTTAACCCTGAGCTACTGTTAACCCTGAGCTACTGTTAACCCTGAGCTACAGTTAACCCTGAGCTACTGTTAACCCTGAGCTACTGTTAACCCTGAGCTACTGTTAACCCTGAGCTACGGTTAACCCTGAGCTACTGTTAACCCTGAGCTACGGTTAACCCTGAGCTACAGTTAACCCTGAGCTACGGTTAACCCTGAGCTACAGTTAACCCTGAGCTACTGTTAACCCTAGTTCACAGTTAACCCTGAGCTAATGTTAACCCTGAGCTACGGTTAACCCTGAGCTACGGTTAACCCTGAGCTACGGTTAACCCTGAGCTACGGTTAACCCTAGCTCAGCTCAGGGTTAACCGTAGCTCATGAAGGGGATGTAGAGGAATCTTGTTTGAGACTTTTTGGGCGCTGTACTTTGGGCCATCAGACAGGCTTTAGCGGTTCTGTAAGTCCAAAGCAGGAGCCGCCAGCGGTAGAGCAGGCTACCATCCCACCTGAAACATCGAACCTGAAACGGTGAGAGTCTGGACCTCAGCAGCTGGGTGGGTGGGATTCCTCTGCCGGGTGGGTGGAGTCGTCTGTGCCGCCAGGGTCCAGTGAGAGGTCCAGGCGTGGCGTCGGTGTTTGAGCTCCAAGGCTTTACTGGAGCCGTGAAGCTGCTGGAGGAGAGCAGAGCCAGCAGGCAGGAAGATAAAGAACCTTCCAGCTCCGTCACAACAGGAAGTAAACACAGCCTAGAAAAAGTCACGCTGCGCCTGAGCGCCAGGTCCATCCGCCTGATGTTGTCTCCATGGCAACATCAGCAGGCCCATAGCGGCCCCGCCCCCCTCCCAAAGGTCGCAGGTCACGACCCCTCCTCGGGTTTCGACACATGCTTTCATCAGGATCGGTGCAGCGAGGTTTCTGTAACCATGGCAACAGCACCAACAACACCAGAACCTCCCAGTCCAAAGGGAAACAGAATCAGACCAGAACCAGGATCAGGACAATGAACCACAGAACCCTTCAGCAGAGCTCTGGAGAACAAACTGGGTCCAAACCCAGAAGGTCGGGTCAGAACTGGTCTGGTTCCAAAGAACCCGATGGTCTGGCTACAGATCAGAACCACCAAACATTTCAGCGACCCGCTGGGAGCATCAGCTGGACCTCCTTCCCAGGAACGCCTTCTGGGAGCCGCAGCCAGGAACGTCGGTCCCCCCGGGTCGGTTCCCCCCGGGTCGGTTCCCCCCGGGTCGGTTCCCCCCGGGTCGGTTCCCCCCGGGTCGGTCCCCCTCAGCCTGGGTTATTGATCAGCAGCTGAAGGAGGCCGGCTGATCAATAACCGCTTGTTTTGATTAATTACGGCCTTGCTTCGTCACACACACATTCAGACTGGGGGGTGTGTGTGTCCTCGGTGTGTGTGTGTGTGTGTGTGTGTGTCCTGCCAACACACTCAGGCAGGAATGTGCTGCGGATCCCTGGAGGCGTTTCTGTCTCATTTCTTGCCGAGGTGATGAGAGAAACGGATCATGACCTCTGACCTTTCCACGCCTCCAGCCTTCCATTGACAACAGGCAGGTACCACTGGGTTGGGCCCAGTTTACAGAAACCCAGACCAGGTTCTGGTCCTGGTCCTGGTCCTGGTCCTCATCAATAGTAATCTCTGCAGGCAGCGATGAAGAGAACCAGAAGGCCCGGTCCGGTCCGGTCCGGTCCGATCCGGCCCGGTCCGGTCCGGGGAGCAGATCGATGATCAGGGTGAACATCGGTTGATCCATCATCAGATCCAGATATGGATGATGATAATTTATTTCAGTCATTTCACCAACTAAACATAATAATAAAGATTTTGATGTTTCTAAATGTCTGGATACCAAATATTCAAACTCAAATATTTATTAAAATCTGCATGATGAAGTTTAACTTATATAATCATATTCCTTTTCCAGTCATTAATTCATAACATACATAGTCTTCCTGTTTCCAGTACCCTTTCCAAAAACAATGAAAATAATAATAACTATGAAACATTTAAATAACATTTGAAGCTACAAACTAAAACTACTGAGAGAAACCAAAATACAGAGATGGATGAAAACAGAAGCATAAATGATGGGATGTTGACAAACCAGATACATTTCAGAGGGATTAACTGAGATTAGCTTAAGCTAATGGACACCTGGTATATATTCCAATAAAATAATATTTTATTACTTTAACTAAATTAGAAATAAATCACCTTTTGTAGAACTGATACGTAATCTATAAGTGCTGCAGCGATCAATAACTCTAACTTGGAAAACAATGAAAGAGTTTAAATGAACGTCAAGAACTGAATGTTTTTCTGTTCAGACATTTTATATCCAAACGCCGTTAGCATCAGCAGTTAGCATCAGCAGTTAGCATCAGTAGTGATTATTTCTGAGTTTTCAACAAGCATCAGGCAGCTTCCTCCTCCCCATCAAAGGCTAGCATCATCAGCTAGCATCAGCATATAGCATCAGCAGCTAGCATCATCAGCTAGCATCAGCATATAGCATCATCAGCTAGAATCTGCAGCTAGCATCATCAGCTAGCATCAGCATATAGCATCATCAGCTAGCATCTTTGGGAACCTGCAAGTTCCTTCTGCAGAATTCTGAACAAACCAGATTGGCGGTTTATTCCTCCGTCCAGAGGATTCATTCATTCAGCAACATCATTTTACAACTTTAGTTACATCTGAGGAAAAACCCACATGCTGCTTCTCAGACTGCGAAGGTTAAAGGTCATGACCCTAACCTGTGTGACTGCTTGGAAGGGTTTCCTCTCTGGAAACAAAATGGCTGCCAGACTGACGTTGGCAAAACTGCAGCTAGACTTCTGGGACGAAGTCCACTGGACAGACAGAGGAGACGGAGCAGAACCATCTGCAGCGGAACCACATGATCCACATGTACCAGCAGAACCAGCAAAACCAGCTGTACCAGCGGTACCAGCAGAACCAGCAAAACCAGCGGTACCAGCAGAACCAGTGGTACCAGTAGAACCAGTAGAACCAGCGGTACCAGCAGAACCAGTGGTACCAGCCTCTGTCCCAACTGGAGCAGCTCGTTGGGTTGACGGTTATATTTAGCTTCATGTCATCAAGTCCAGATTCATCTTTGCTGTTCAGCAACTCAGAGGCTCAGATTAGTTTCTGTTTTCCTGAGGCAGCGCTGGGATGTGTGTGTGTGTGTGTGGGTGTGGGTGTGTGGGTGTGGGTGTGTGTGTGTGTGGGTGTGTGTGTTCAGTTTGCTATATAGATGCAAATTCATAGAAGCAGATTAAACAGATTGTGTCTGGTATCTGTTGACGAGCTAACACTGCCCAGCGGGATGATCCTGTGTGTGTGTGTGTGTGTGTGTGTGTGTGTGTGTGGGGGGGGGTGTGTGTGTGTGTGCTTAATGCGCCTTCTGTTACAAAGGAAGAAAATGAGCCTTCCAGCTATTTAATGTCAAGGCTTTCAGATGACGGCCACACACACCCGCAGTCATTACATTGAAGAGGCTGACGAGGCGTCAGAGCCACACAGTACACACACACACACACACACACACACACACACACACCACCTCAGAGTGGGTGTGTGTGGCAGCATGAATGGAGGGATTTAGACGTCTTTGAGTCGGGAGGAAGGAGGAGGCTTCCATCTATTATGAGTGTGTGAGGAGCCGGCAGCGAGCATGCTGGGAAATGGTAATGAACTGGAACCGTCTCCCTCTGAAGAACGACATGTTTACAAGCTGCTGCGTCTGCCGAGCGCGAAGGCAGCGCGAAGGCAGCGCAGCGGCCCTACTGGACCACAGAAACGGCCTCTTCGGCCTACATCTGATTCCAGTTGGAGAATCCAGAACCCCAAACTGGATTGGGGTTCTGGAGTTCTGTGGTTAGGGTCAGGGTTAGAATCTGAGTTGCCCATTCAACTGGGAACACCCAGTTCCCAGTTGAATGGGCAACTCAGATTCTGGGGTCTTGAGGGTCAACAGCAGCTCTGGAACAGACCGGTACAACCTAAACGGGCCTCACATGGTTGGTTCTGATCCGTGTGTTGTTGCTACGGCGATGCTGGTTCGGGTAGCCGTTCCGACCTCCACTCCGTCCACCTTCGGGTGCAGGAAGACTCTCCACCGCCCCGCCTGCTGGTGGTCAGACGGTGCAAACTGCCCAGTAACTGAACTGGAACCGGTTCTGTTCTCCATCCAGTGTTGAACCAGTTCATCCTGAAGAACTTGTTCTAATTTGAGTTGATTCTGAATTCATGCTCAGAGTCTGAACTGTTTGTCCTCCCTGTGAGCTCTGAGGCCTGCAGCGGGAACAAGATTACTCTGTCCTAGTCAAAGTAAAATCGAAAGAACACTAGCTCAGTAACACACATGGACAAAATTGTTGGCGCCCTCTCTGAGGTGGTCACTGGAACAACTTGAAAGTGACAGAAGTGATGATGAGTTGGAGGTGAGGCAGACAGCAGATCCAGTCACCTTGGAGGGAAACGCCTCAAACTGTTGCATCATGGCTTCAGTCCCAGCAGAACTGCTTCATGCTGAGATGAAGAAGTGACACCAGAACTTCCGTCTTTCAGCTCCTGTTTGATTTTATGTCTCGCGTTTTGTGGTTTAAATGAAATTTACTTCATTACCTCAACATGAACTGTGAGTTTAGTTCAGATCTTTGGGTTTGATGTTTCCTAGACATCAGAACTCGTGTTCTGATGGAGCCAGAACCAACCTGTGGTTGGGTTGGGTTTGGATTTACAGCGGATCAGAACCATGACTGAGATCTTTCTGGTTCTCTTTCAGCATGCCTGGCCGGTCAGGGCCCAGACTGCACTCTGGTCCAATCCAAGGAGGACGACTTTGACTGGGAGCAGGGCGACACCAGAGGGCGGCCCAACAGCAACCCATGGATCCCTGCAGGTACGTTCTGGTGGGTCCAGGTGGAGTTCCTCAGGGAGCCCGTCTCAGGCCTTCCTTTTTCCAACATGTTTTTATGAATATTGTGGTTTTGTTTCTTAACTGAAGCAGATCTGTGCAGTGTGGAGCTTTTTTCTCCTGTAACTCGGTGGTGTCCAGAATCCCATTTTATGTCTTAGTTCCCTCCCGGGTTCAGCACACCTGAGTCCAATGAAGGTTCATTAGCAGAACCTCTGCAGAACTTTGAGTTGCTGAAGAGGCATTTGGACCATCTGAATCAGCTGGGATGGAGCAGAGACATCTAACCCGGACCAGGAGCCTGATGCATAACAGAGAGCGACCTTTTCACAATAAAACTTGGCGTACGGAAAAATGTAGGAAAGTGCGGCACAAAATAATCTTATGCATAAATCCATGTGCAGCAGGAGGCCGCGCAGCTTTCCTTTATTAATCCTGATTTACAGGAAGCTGATCAGCTGCTGCTCCGCCTGTCTGTCGCCTCCATAAACATCTTCATGTAAATTAGTATAAATACCAGGAAGTTTGCCGCCAGGTGGAGCAGTAACCATGGCAACGTCATTGTTTGTAGCAGAATAAATATTTATAATAATAATAATGATATATATTTTTAAAAGGTGCTTTCAGGGAACATAATGTAACCTCACAATAATAAAATAATACATTTTAAAGAGAGAAAAAAATCCAAATAATAAAAACTATAAAATAAAGAGATTCTGTAAATACCTGTTAGAACATCAAAGCGTTCAGCCGAGATTTAAAGACTCAGAGTCACTGAGAGGAAAATGGACGTTTATTATGAATTTACAGAGTCCAGATGATTTCTGGCTCCACTGGAGGACGGCTGCAGCTGGACCGGTACCGGTACCGGTACCTGCTTTAAGTTCTGCTCAGAGCTCCAGGATGATCAGTCTGGATGAATCTAAACACCAATAAACCATCAGATCAATCTGATCTCTGATCAATGGCTCCATGTTCTCCATCAGAGCCAAAGCTCCTCAGGTAGCGGCTCACCTTGATGCAGCTACTGATATACCTGGGATTGTCTCCACACCTGATCACCTGATCAATAATCAAACTGTCTGGAGTTAATCTGCTGATCCAACCAGGTTTCATTTTTACTGAGAATAAATGACCCATAGATTCATTCAGACGAAGCGTTACATTATGAGACACAAACTGAGGAAAATTATTATTTACATTCTAGTGAAGTTTTCACATCCTTTATTTTATTTTCTTTATTTGGTGTGTGTGTGTGTGTGTGTGTGTGTGTGTTAGCTTATTGTCTGAGGATAAATGTGGTTCAGTTTCATCGTTTAAACACTAAAATATTAAAATCATGAAAATCATCAGGTTTGATGCTTTTTGGTCTAAATAACTGAATCAGATTTCAGTGGATTTAGTGAGTTTTGACTCTTTATAGTTTATTTTTGTTCATAGTTAAAGTTTATATACACTGCTCAAAAAAATAAAGGGAACACTTAAACAACACAATATAACTCCAAGTAAATCAAACTTCTGTGAAATCAAACTGTCCACTTAGGAAGCAACACTGATTGACAATCAATTTCACCTGCTGTTGTGCAAATGGAATAGACAACAGGTGGAAATTATTGGCAATTAGCAAGACACACTCAATAAAGGAGTGGTTCTGCAGTTGGGACCACAGACCACTTCTCAGTACCTATGCTGTCTGGCTGATGTTTTGGTCAGTTTTGAATGTTGGTGGTGCTTTCACACTCGTGGTAGAATGAGACGGACTCCACAACCCACACAAGTGGCTCAGGTAGTGCAGCTCATCCAGGATGACACATCAATGCGATCTGTGGCAAGAAGGTTTGCTGTGTCTGTCAGCGTAGTGTCCAGAGGCTGGAGGCGCTACCAGGAGACAGGCCAGTACACCAGGAGACGTGGAGGAGGCCGTAGGAGGGCAACAACCCAGCAGCAGGACCGCTACCTCCGCCTTTGTGCAAGAAGGAACAGGAGGAGCACTGCCAGAGCCCTGCAAAATGACCTCCAGCAGGCCACAAATGTGCATGTGTCTGCACAAACGGTTAGAAACCGACTCCATGAGGATGGTATGAGGGCCCGACGTCCACAGATGGGGGTTGTGCTCACAGCCCAACACCGTGCAGGACGCTTGGCATTTGCCAGAGAACACCAGGATTGGCAAATTCGCCACTGGCGCCTTGTGCTCTTCACAGATGGAAGCAGGTTCACACTGAGCACATGTGACAGACGTGACAGAGTCTGGAGACGCCGTGGAGAGCGGTCTGCTGCCTGCAACATCCTTCAGCATGACCGGTTTGGCAGTGGGTCAGTAATGGTGTGGGGTGGCATTTCTTTGGAGGGCCGCACAGCCCTCCATGTGCTCACCAGAGGTAGCCTGACTGCCATTAGGTACCGAGATGAGATCCTCAGACCCCTTGTGAGACCATATGCTGGTGCGGTTGGCCCTGGGTTCCTCCTAATGCAGGACAATGCTAGACCTCATGTGGCTGGAGTGTTTCAGCAGTTCCTGCAAGATGAAGGCATTGAAGCTATGGACTGGCCAGCCCGTTCCCCAGACCTGAATCCGATTGAGCACATATGGGACATCATGTCTCGCTCCATCCACCAACGTCACGTTGCACCACAGACTGTCCAGGAGTTGGCGGATGCTTTAGTCCAGGTCTGGGAGGAGATCCCTCAGGAGACCATCCGCCACCTCATCAGGAGCATGCCCAGGCGTTGTAGGGAGGTCATACAGGCACGTGGAGGCCACACACAATACTGAGCCTCATTTTGACTTGTTTTAAGGACATTACATTAAAGTTGGATCAGCGTGTAGTGTTATTTCACTTTAATTTTGTGTGTGGCTCCAAATCCAGGCCTCCATTGGTTAATAAATTTGATTTCCATTGATGATTTTTGTGTGATTTTGTTGTCAGCACATTCAACTTTGTACAGAACAAAGTATTCAATGAGAATATTTCTTTCATTCAGATCTAGGATGTGTTATTTGAGTGTTCCCTTTATTTTTTGAGCAGTGTATATTTACACAACCTTTGACATAAAGTCAATTTTTATAAATGCCAACTTGTGCATAAAATATGGCGCCACACATTTTTAGTGCGCAGGCTTTATGCATGAGGCCCCTGGACACCCTGGTAAGAGTCGGACTGATTTCAGGTTCATGAACGTCTGGCCTCCTGTTGGGCGCTGCAAGGCAAAGTGACTTTATTAGCAGAGCATAATTTCAGCAAAGATCTTTACGATGAGAAGGAGAATCAAACAACAAACAAGCAAAAAGCAAAACATCCAGAGGCAAGAAACAAGGACGGGCTTAGAAACGCTTCATGAAGCTCAACTTATAGAATAGAATAGAATAGAAGTACTTTATTCATCCCAGCAGGGAAATTATTTCGCAGTTACAGCATAGAGACAAGACACAATAACAACTACCACTGAGTAGTAGTTGTAGATGAAATAAAAATAAAATATAAAATGCTATAAATTGTAAAAATATAACATGCTGTCAATATAAAAGCAGCTTAGAGCAGTCCTTGCAAAGATTCAAAAAATGCAGATATGTATATGTAAATATATGTACAGCAAGTGTACCACAATGCAGTTGTGCAAAATCGGACTGATTAGTGCAGAACAATGATTTAGCTTTTATTGTACAGTGAGATGGCCTGTGGCAGGAAGGATTTCCTGTATCTGTCCCTACGACAGCGGAGCTGGAGCAGTCTATGTGAGAAGGTGCTCCGCTGTCTGTCCACTATGTGGTGGAGAGGGTGCTGTTTATTGTCCATAATAGACAGAACCTTCTTCAGTGTCCTCCTCTCCACCACAGTTTCCAGGGACTCCAGCCTTAGTCCCAGTACAGAGCCAGCTTTCCTGATGATTTTGTCCAGTCTATTAGAGTCGCTGGCTCTGATGCTGCTTCCCCAACACACAGCAGCAAAGAAGATGGCGCCGGCAACAACACTGTGATAAAAGGTCTCCAACATCTTGCTGCACACTTTGAAGGATCTCAGCTTCCTTAAAAAATAGAGTCTGCTCATCCCCTTCTTGCACACAGCGTCAGTGTTAGATGCCCAGTCCAGTCTGTTGCCGATTACAACTCCCAGGTATTTGTAATCCTCCACCTCCTCCACCACTTCCCCTTTGACCTTTAGTGGCCGTGAAGGTATCTTCTTCCTTCTGAAGTCAGTCACCATCTCTCTGGTCTTACTAATGTTGAGCCTCAGGTGATTCTGCTCAGACCACTCAACAAAGCTGTCCACCAGTGTCCTGTACTCCCCCTCCCCTCCATCCCCTATAAACCCAACGACCGCTGAGTCATCAGAAAACTTCTGTAGGTGACATGACTCAGAGTTGTACTGGAAATCAGTGGTGTACAGGGTGAAGAGAAAGGGAGAAAGCACAGTTCCCTGTGGAGCTCCTACGTCACTGACCACCACATCAGACAGGACACTGCCCAGACGGACAAACTGTGGCCTGCCTGTCAAGTAGTCAGTAACCCAGGAGATCACTGAGTCGTTGACACCCATCCTCCGCAGCTTCTCACCCAGCAGCAGAGGCTGGATGGTGTTGAAGGCTGCTTTTGTTATGAAACAAAAGCAGAACTCTGGTTGGACCTGAAACCCACCTGGTTCTAGTCAGAACTCCAGCAGCAGCGTTCTGGACCGTTGTGTTGTCAATCAGACCTGTGAAGACGCTGCTGCAGGAATCAAAGCCACTAAAGAGAAACTAAAGCCTGGATGAGTTTCTCTGATCCGAGACTTTAGTCTCTGGTTCTGGAAATGTTCTGCAGCTGGGAGAAGAACCATGCTGGAACCGGCTTTATGTGGCTCTGGAGGGTCTGGGCAGAGGTCAGAGGTCAGCCTGATCTCTAGTTTACAGATGGAACAACTAGATCTATAACCCTAGATCTATGACTCTGGATTGTTCCTCTATAATAACTCCAGTTTCAGAAAGTTTTGTCTCATCCACACATTTATCTGTTCTCAGCATCTGTTCAGTAATTGCATGGGGTCAAAGGTCACCTGGTAGCATCATAACGTAGAGCTGCGTATCATCTGCGTCGTCGTGGTAACTGGTATCATTACTTGTTTCTGGAACATTCCCAGTCTTCCCTGACCTGGAGGACATGGTGGTTTCAGTGATTCTCCTGAAAACGATTCCTGGAGGTTTTATTGTTCAGGCTTCTTGGTTCCAGTGGTTCTTGTTGTCATGAATGTGGACACCGTCGGGTGATGGAGTTAATTAGCTGGTTAACGAAGCTCAGGTGAAGTGGTGCAGTCCTCAGGCGGCCAGACTGCTGTTCCTGCAGGTTTGTTGTCAGAGTAATGAAGTATCGAACCGTCGCTTTAAGGCTCGCTGGCTCTCCGTTTGGCCCGCCGCCGCCGCCGCCTTTGTCTTATCTCCTATTGACCTGCCACACTTCCTGCCTGAGTTATGGACGGACAGCCGGAGTTCACAATGAGCCGGGCAGATAACGCCGGCCGCGCGCCGTTTGTCTCGTGCTCACAGAGGTTAACCCGCTGACGAATGAGAATGCAGCAGTCCTAAATCACAGAGCCAATCGCGTGAGAGACAGGCTGAGCGAGGACACAAGGAGGAGGCGGTTAGAGTCTGTTCACCGTGAGTTATGGAGGAAGAGGAGGACGAGGAAGAGTTCACCTCTTTCCTGCTTCACCGTGTGACTAACTACAGCCAAACCCAGCACACACACACACACACACACCCACCCCTACAGACACACACACCCACACCCACCCACACACACACACCTCTCTAGGTCAGTCTCCTCCCGGCTGGTGTGTGCAGTGTTGAGCAGGACATTAAATCAAACTAACCCTCCACAGCCCGGATCCGACCTGAAACAGAGCCTGGAGGCTCAGACCGGTTTCAGACCGGCCCAGTAACTGGACCTCTATGTCACCAGGAACCGGAGCGTTCCCTCTTTCGTCGCTCCGGTCCAGATTCTCTCAGCGGTTCTGATATTTCAGGTTCTGCAGCATTCGGCACCATTGGCGTTTACTGAAGCCGACCAGAACAAACACAGAACGGGTCGGGACGCTGGACCTGTCAGCTCCACAGATGCTTCTCTGGACCCGGTTCTGCAGGCCGTAGAACAAGTTCCAGCCGTGTTGTCTGGTTCTGTAGACCCTGGAACTCCTACATCCAACCCATCCAACCCCTCAGTGGACAGGTTGGACCTGGGAGCGTCTCAGTGAGGTTCTGGTCTGGTTCACCAGCATCAGGTCCGGTCCGGTCCAAACATCAGAAGGTTTGAAAGGTTCTGTCTGCCTGTCAGTCACTGCTGAGGGCTGAAGGAACGCTGCCTCTCTGGGTTTTAGTTGATTGGCTCCAATCAGAACGAGCGGAGGGAACACACACACACACACACACACCCCTACACACCCCTACACACACACACACACACACACACACACACACACACACCCCGCTCCGTGGATGCCTTTGGTGTGTGTCTCTGTGGGTTCAGGGTGTATTAATATTTCTAATAGGCCTGTTATCAGCTCACTGCCAGCTGTACACAACAAACACACACACACACTCTGTGAAGCTGCAAGGCAAATATAAACACACACACACACACACACACTCGGCCTGGCTGTGCGTCGTGTGATAACTCCCACAATGCCTTTCTGTGTCAAAGAGACCTGGAGGTCAAAAACACTTTTCAGCGTGTGTGTCTGTTAAAACGAGTTAAACACAAACACACACGTTCTGGCTTTAAAGTGAAAACAGATAACACACACACACACACAGCTGCAGGTAAACAGTGTTTAAAGGTGAGTCGGGCGAGCGACAGAGAGAGGAAGAAGTCGACTCTTCATGAATAATACACACCGTGTGTGTGAGAGTTGTTGGGTTAACGAGTGTTAAAGGGTTTATCAGCGTGTCGGCACGCTGCTGCAAACTCTGCTGCTGAATGTGACGGACGGACTGACTGACTCTGGGTTCTGCCACACATGGGTCAGCTCTGCTCCAGCTAATCACACTTTCTGGCCCCATGTGGGCCCCATCTGTGGCTCTGTTTAATCTGTATTTGCTGCTTTGGTGATGATTTCCATGTTTATCTTCCCATTGGCCAAAGAGCATTGCATTGTCTAAATGACTTTAGAAGCTAACAGGCTAACAGGTGTGTTGGCTACTGGCTCCGCCCTCTTTACCTGGCTGCTGTTTGGACACGCCCCCTCCTGGTCAGAATGTCATCGCTGTGGAGCCTGAAGCGTCGGCTGCCCTGATGCGTCTGCATCCCGTCGCATGAGGCCCTCAGAGTTCTGTTCCTGCCGAGCTGAGCCCAACTCCTGTAAACGGACCCCCGCCAAGGTCCTCCTTCCACCTAACTTTACTCTAGACCAGGGGTCACCAACCTTTTTGAGACTGGGAGCTGCTTCACGGGTCCAGAGCAACACGAAGGGCTACTTGTTTGATACAGACAAAAATTTTCTTGGCTCAGCCTTTACAACAATAGTATACATATACAGTATGTGTATATATGATTACATGCTGCCTGATCATATTAATGTTAGGGACTACTGACAATAATTATCAGTAATAATTACCATGGCAGCTATGGTTAATTGCTATTATGTGATCAGAAGTTCTCAGTTCAGAGTTTTAAGTTTGATTCCCTTTTGGAGATTTTCTGTGTGATTCTAAATTGTCCACAAGTGACTGAGAGTCTGGATTGGTGCAGCTGCAGCTGAACAGATTTTCCTTTAAATAAAAAAAGAAACATTATTGTATTTTTTATTATCCAACCCTCTTTACTATTAACAAAATTGTGGAGAGAAGAAAAAGTTATTTTGTGCCAAAACATCTTGTATGTAGCAAACATCAGTGTGAGTCTGTGGGGGTCAAAGGGCAGCCAAAGCCTAAATCTTATTGGTCAGTTTGCTTTTTCTGTGAGCTAAAAATTTATGAGTGGAGTTTGAATCTCCCGTAGTTCTAAGATCCCGCCTGAACTTTTTTACAGTGTGCAGTTCTGGCGGGTCGCCGGTTTATTAGCTTTTTTTGTGGTTTCGTGAACTTAAAAGCTGACGAGTCACCAGCTGGCTGACACCAGCAGATGTCGAAAAAAAATGTCCGACAGATTGGAAGGTGCAAAACTATCACTGCACCTGAGGAACACAACCACCTCTCCAACGCTCATCATGTGGCGTCGCACAAAACCAGAACAAACCTAAACCACTAAAGCAGCGCAGCCTGTTTTCATTTTACACAAACGATGCTAAATAATAAAGACATGGAAGCGAAGCCTATATACCGGTGTGATCCACAGAAAGAGGAGGATGTTGATTCCCAGGTCCAGGTGGAGTCAGACGTCCAAAGGAGGAGAAGGTGAAGCAACAATGTTTGCTTAGTTTCTACTTTTTTGGGGAACGTTTCCACTAGATTAAATTGTTTAACCCTCAGTCTTAGAGCGACGCTCAGGAAGAGGCAGATGTCAGTTAACAGGCGACCATCAGCTCTCCAGTTCAGGAACATCAGAGAAGCTCAGAAACCGACGACCCGCCAGAACCGACACAGTAAAAATCTCAACCGGAATCCAAACAGCTCTTAGAACTACTGGAGGTTCAAACTCCTGTCATTCTTTTTTATCTTACAGAAAAAGCGCCAAGCCGCCAAATAAACAAAAGTAAACTGACCAATAAGATTTAAGCTTTGGCGTGCCCTTTGACCCCCAGAGACTCAGACGTGCGCTGCGTACAAGATGTTTTGACACATAAGATCTTTTTTCTCTCCACAATTTTGTTAATTGTAAAGAGGGTTAAATAATAAAAATTTCAGAAATTATTCTTTTCTTTTTTTACTTCAAGGAAAATCTTAAGGTAGGCAGAGCGGCTGCAGCCGTCCAGCCGTGGGTCCGTGGGTCCAGCCGTACAGCTGCAGAGTGGGTCCGTGGGTCCAGCCGTGGGTCCAGCCGTACAGCTGCAGGCGCTGCTGCCCTCCGATAAAATCCTGCAGGCGTCTGAGCAGTTCTGAACTTTAACCCTAGGAAAGAGTTTTATGCATAAAGCCATTTATTTAAAAAATTTTTGTAATTTACTTTAAAAAAACTCTAAATATAAACAAATGTAATTACTTCAATGTAAAAACATTAAATTAAATCATTTCTGTGGCAGTGCTCCCTAATGACAATGGCTATTTTCAGAACTTGCTCTGCGGGCGACTGACAAGGTCCCCTCGGGCGACCGGGGGCCCGCGGGCCCCGTGTTGGTGACCCCTGGTTTAGACACATTACAGCCAGACTAGTCCTGTTGTGCTGGACACAGCCAATCGTAGACCCATCATAGTTCTGATGGGTCGGCTCTGCAGAGAAATGGTGACCTCTCTGTGACCTCTGTATCTCAGGGCCTGACCTCTCTGTGACCTCTGTGACCTAGTCATCAATAGTAACTGATATCAGATTTCATTTTCTGGGTCCTCTGATCGTCTCCTTGCCTCAGACCCAGCAGAACTCTGGTTCTGTTGGGTCTCAGTCCCTTTAGGCTCGGTGTCCTCATGCAGTCTGGGTCTGGATCTCTGCTGCCCCCTGGTGGGGCTCTGCCCCTCTCCCGCCTGTTGCTGCACACTGAACGCCAGCTGACTTAGACACATTGAAAAGCTCCAGAGGTCATGACCTGGAAACAGAAGGCGCTCCGCCCGTCACCGCCCTAACTACCTCTGGTTCCAACCAGCAGCGGGTGAGTTAAAACTAGACGTCTGTTAACCAGCTGACTACCTCAGCAGCGGGTTGGTTAAGACTGTCAGCCTTTGTTTAGCTGGTTAACGGTTGGTCAGTTAGCAGCTACCAGGTCGGTAAGTGGTTATTGGTTAGTAGCTGTTTGGTTGCTGACAGTTAGATATCTAGTTACTGGTCAGAGGTTGAAGGGATAACTAGCCTATTTGTTATCACCAGTTCATGAAGGCTTAACTGGTTCATACTGGTTTTGGAACCAGTGTGTATTGAATGAATGTGTGACTGCGCCTTTAAACTGAAGATCAGTTTGATGTTTTCAGAAATTTAAACTTTCAATCAGCTCCTGAAATAAATCCCTGAGAGCAGGAAGGCAGGACACACACACACACACACACACACACACACTTCCTGCTGGTGTGTGTGTCAGTAAATCTCCTCAATGCGCTGCAGCTGCCTCTCCTCACGTCTTGATACAACTCTGGTAATAGAATTACGTCTCCATCTGTGTGTGAGAGTGTGTGTGTGCGTGTGTGTGTGTGTGTGTGTGAGAGAGAGAGTGAGCTGGCCCTGCTGGGATTGGCTTGGAGCTGGTAGGGCTCAGCTGTGATTGGCCGACAGGTGAGAAAGGGGCGGGAGGTGAAGGAGGCAGCTGTTGGTGTTTGTTCCTCCTCCGCTCTGATTGGTCGACCGGGTCATGAACCCGCTGATGATGGAGGTCTTTGCAGGATGAAGAAGGGTCTGGACCGGATCAGTACCAAGCAGAACTCTCTCAGCGTTTGGGCTGAACAGGCTGGACCGAGCCACAGGGACAGAACCCGGTGTTTAGGAACCAATCAGAACCAGAACATTTCCATGTAAATGAGCTCATCAGAACCAATCAGAACCAAAGTTTTGTTCTTCATCAGTCCTCCTCTTCCTCCCTCCACTGTGATTAAAGCTCTTGTTTTTCTAATCGATCCTCCTCAAGGGCTATTGATCTGCTGACACACACACACACACACACACACACACACACACACACACACACACACACTGAGTCCTGTTAGCGGTGGACCAGCCAGTCGGTCTCAAATTGGAGAATCGTCTGTTTGAGGTTGGAGGTCGATCCGGTTCTGAACTCTCCTGCAGAGAGGAAAAACCGACTGTTTCCTGGCCCGGGTCGGACAGAACCTGCTCCAACCCAACCTGGAGGAGGCTCCTGTGGTCCAGAACCCAGTAGATGTAATCAGACGGGTTCTGATGAGGCAGAACGTCAGGGAACAGAAACATTAGATTGATGGGTTAGCTGGTTCTGGTCCAAACTTTAAGCTGCCAGAGGCGTACTGAAAGCCCTGAACCATGGAGGCTTAGCCCCGCCCACTAGCAGCGGTGGCTTAGCCCCGCCCACTAGCAGTGAATCGGTTAATTCACAAGTTTATTAATATGTTTATTAAAAATAGATTCAGGTTTATTTAATCCAAAGGCCAAATTAGTTTTACTGCAAGTCAAGAACAAATAGAGGAATAAAACAACAATAAATATCCATATAGGTTCTGGTTCTGGTTCTGGTTCTGGATGGGTCCAGTCTTTAATCTGTTGGACTGATGGGATCACAGCCAGGTGAGATTCGTCTCCGGGGCAACAGGACTGACAGCCCCAGAGCCGTCGCCGCGCCGCAGGCCGCTCTCTCCTCCGGTTACCATGGAGACGCCCTTCAACCCACACAGCGAGTTTACATTTCACAGAAACTTTGCAAAGCGACCTGCAGCGGCGAAGCGTCTGACTGACAGCTGTAGTCGGGTTGGCGGCATCAATGCACACTAATGAGGGCGTGCACGTGCACGTGCACACTCACAGGCAGCAGGGGCTTTTATTCTGAAGTCTTCCAATTAAACCAGCAGTTTGTGTCTCGGTGCTGCAGATGAATTATTGATTTTCTGCTTTTATTCGCCATCAGACTTTTAATCTGAAAGTTTTGTGCTGGCTTTTATTTTGACGGTGAAACATCACACGCCTGTGATGTTTAGCAGCTGCCTGGTTAACCCAGGAGGCTCAGGGTGGAACCAGTCTGGGGATCTGGTCTTTGATTTTGAAGGTCCACGGGCTTTTATTTTATCTTTATGGTGACCTCCAGGTACTTCCTTCCTGTTTGTGAACACATCGGGTCGCTACAGCGGCCAGCGCGCCCAGCTGCTGCTGCCGCCGCTCCGCGAGAACGACACGCACTGCCTCAGCTTCCAGTTCTACCAGGCGGGGGGCCGCGAGGGGGCCGCGCCAGCCACACTCAACGTCTACGTGACAGGTACGGCGGGGGCGTGGCTGTCTGTGGGCGGGGCTCTGGATGTGTGGGTGGAGCTCTCAGGTGTGTCTGTTTTACCTACAGAGAACAACAGCCCTCTGGGAGTTCCTGTCATTAACTCTTCTGGCCCCGCCTACCACATCTGGAAAGGGGTGGAGCTTGCTGTATCCACTTTCTGGCCAAATCACTACCAGGTAAAACACACGCACACACCTGGTCTACAGGCTCTGCATTGCTGGGGTTCGGATGACGTAGCGCCGAATCCACCCAGTGCAGATGGAGGAAGGAAGGAAAAGCCTAAAGTCTGAATCCTGTACGGTTGTTCCAACCGTTCTAACAGACAGAAAGATAAAACTTATTTTCATGTTTTGAAGGGAGTCGGTCACAAGGGAGTTCATTTTAAAAACTTTCCGAAAAAAGAGGAGAAAAGTGGATCAACGATCTACAGCTAAAAACAGGAGGTGTGAAAACTAAGAGTTTACCGCGCCGAGTTTCTAACAGGCAACAATCGTTTAAATTGTACTTTCAGATTTTATTGGACAGTTACTTAGAAAGACCAGCGTTCATATGTAAGGTAGATATATCATTGTAGCCGCCCTTCCTTGGCCGAACCATCTTTTAATGGGGTTTCTGTATGGATCGCCTCCATGCGGGTAAATCCTCAAGATTATATGACAAGTCTTTTTTACAGAGATAATACGGATCATATCATAAATATAATCCTATTTTTTGAGATGCCTCGTCTGTTCCAGCCCATTTATGGCGTTAGCTACTCACTGTGATCCATTTTGCTCTGTTAGGAACCGGAGAAATCCACTTCCTGACCTCCATCTGCATTTCGCACATCGTCAGAGTCACCTGTCTGAAACACAACTGGTTCCCTTTGGGTCACAGGTTTAACTTTCTAAAGAAAAGACTGGCGGGAACCACATGTGTGGCGGTGCTATTAATCTGACGAGCCATATCAGGACGTAGATCCTAGTTCAGTGAGTCAGACTGTATGTATTCACATTTCACTTTGGCTGCATTGGTAGCAGAAAAAGGTCACATGACTTCATCAGATCAGAGGCCTTCACTTCCTCACAATGCCTCTCCACCGACCTGCAGCACAAAGTTACGCCCCTGCTTTGGGTTCCATATTGGTTCCATATTGGTTCCCTTTGGACCCAAAGGGAACCAATAGGTCCCCAGACTAGGTTGGGACTAGGTTGGCTGGGTCCAAACCTGTATATGTTCTGAATCGTCTCCTCTGGTTCGGTCTCCGGCTCCCGGCCAATCAGAGACAGACATGCAGGTGTTTGAAGTGCCGCCCCGTCATCACAGCGAGGCGCACTAATTAGCTACATCACCACGGCAACAGCTCATCCACCTCATTAGTGACGGAGTAAATGAAAGAGGAGGAGGAGGATGGAGAAAAGTAGAGGAAGAGTTCTGGAACAGGAAGTGGAGGAAAACAGATGGAGGGAGGAGCGCTTCCTGTTTCTGGCCACTAACAGGAAGTGTGGTAGCGGTTTCCATGACGATTAGACCATGGAATGTGTCCGCATTCCCAGAGAAGATCGCAGCTGGTCCATCATCAGCTTCCTGTTTGTCCCCGAAGCCTGAGAGGACGTGTCCTCTCTGCTGCATGGCTGGACAGGGACACCTGAGAGACACCAGGGACACCTGAGAGACACCAGGGGACACCTGAGAGATGTCTGTCCTCTTACATGTTGCTGAGGTCACAAGGTTCAGTTCTGGCGGAGGACGGAAACTAGTGGAAGTGTCCTCTGGACAGCGGGTCAGGACGTCCTGCACAGTGGTGTAGGAGTGATGACCTGGACACTGAGCTTAACTAGAACGTCTCTGTCCAAATGTCCAACAGTCTCAGTCTGTTGGGTTTTCAGTCTACAATAAAGTTACATAAATAAAAGGCAAAAGTCTGTTGATCTGTTGCCTTTTATTATTTATAGTTCGTTTCTTGACTTAAAGAGCTTTGAAAGGCGCCTTCAGAAAAAATGTATTATCATTATTGTTATTATTACAATAAAACTGTTAACAGAGCGAAGAGACTAGTTTAAAATAAGTAGCTAGCTGCTGTGAGACTCGGGGCCCAGAGACTCGGGGTGGGACTCGGTGCTGCCAGGTCTGTGGGAAGTACGATGGATTTCTCAACAAGGAACCTGAACTGACCTGGAGTCGCTCTAACTGGACATTAATAAAATGTTCCTGAGGTTCCCGCATGGGGCCCATAGGACACTATATTAGCTTAGCGCTAACGCCTCACTGTAGAACAGAGGCTAACTGAGCAGCTGTTTGCAATTTGTAATCCATAATGGTTTAATAATTATCACTTTACGTTAAGTATGCAACTAGACAATTAGCCTGAGGCTAAACTGCTATAGCTGCAGATGGTCTGCCGAGTCCCAGCCGGTCTGCCGAGTCCCAGTTGATCTGTCGAGTCCCAGCCGGTCTGCCGAGTCCCAACTGCCCTCTGCTGTCTTCCAGGTTCTGTTTGAGGCGGTCAGCACCGGGCAGAGAGGAGTCCTGGCCATCAGAGACATCACTCTGCAGGGACATCAGTGTAGTAAGTACACACACGCACACACACACACACACACACACACACACACAACAACAACAAGCAAGCTCCGCCCCTTACCAGAGCAGGTCTCTAATTGATTAACGAGGTTTGGGTACCTAATTGGATAATAATGTTAAAAGTTCTACTGGCATCTTAAAAACAAGGTCAAAGTGTGTGTGTCTATCAGTGTGTGTCTGTGTATCTATGTGTGTGTGTGTGTGTGTGTATCTATCTGTGTGTGTGTGTGTGTGTGTAGGCAGGGGAGCTCATTAAAATATAAATTGATTAGCATGGACTTTGATCCATGCGTCTGTTTATCTCACTGCTCATCCAACCAGCCGCAGTTTAGATGCTGCCCTGTTTTTGATGTATGTGTGTGTGTGTGTCTGTGTGTGTGTGTGTTTGTAATACCTTGTGGGGACCGAAGCCTGGTCCCCACAAGGTGAAACGCTGTTTTTGGGTCCGGGGTCAGATTTAGGACTAAGGTGTGAATTGAGTTTGGGTTACAGGAAGGTTTAGGCTGTACAAAGACAGCCACGCAAACATGTGTGTGTCAGAGGCAGTCATCCCGTGTGATTCCAGGTGTGTCTGCTCTGTGTTGCTGACTCAGTGTTTGACCTCTGACCTCCCTGTGCAGTGAGCACACCCCACCCGCTGCACCTTAAGGCGGTGGAGGTGAACGCCGGCCAGACGGCCTCCTTCCAATGCACGGTGAACGGCCAGCCGCAGCGCCACCTGCTGCTCTACCTGCAGGTGAGTCCGCCGACGGCTATGGTTTGGCCACACCCCCTTCCTCTCTCACCGCCGCTCTCCGGGTCGCAGGGCATGGGGGGTCGGCAGGCCGTTGCCAAGGAGACCAGGCCGGTGAACCCCCGGCGTTACGTGGCGAGCTTCGACGTCAAGAACACGACCAAAGGAGACTCGGGACGCTACCGCTGCATCGTCCAATCAGATCGAGGAGTGGGCGTGTCCTCCTACGCAGACCTCACAGTCAAACGTGAGTCCTGGCCTCTGATTGGCTGCTGGACACTTTTACCTGTCTGACTGTTTTAAGGGATGAAACCTGAATGTAGGAGACCTGTGTATGTGTGTGTGTGTGTATGTGTAGGGGTGTGTGTGTGTGTGCCTTCGAACTGGGTCAGGAGGAAGTGGAGCAGCTCCTCTGAGGATTCTGGGTAATAGAATCCAGGTCTGCTGTGATTCGCCGAAGGTCACGAATATTAATTAACTCGTTAACTTTTCCCCCTTCGCTAAGAGGCCAGTGAGACCCTGAGGAGTGTGTGTCTCTGTGTGTGTATTGGACTGATCCTGGATTTCCTGCTCCCTCAGAACCACCGGTACCAATTGCCCCACCTCAGCTCACTGCGGTCGGCGCCACCTACCTCTGGATCCAACTCAACGCCAACTCCATCAACGGAGACGGACCCATCGTTGACAGAGAGGTGAGTCCTGGTCCGTCACTGACCGTTGGCTGTGCTGGTCTGCGGGTGGCGGGTCGGGAGGGTCCAGAGGTCTGACCTGGGTTCCAGTCATCAACTGAGGTTCTGCTGGACCCGTTAGGGACGGGTCAGGGGATTCTCCGGCTCTCTGCTGATGTACTGCGGTTTTCCAGAGGTCTGCTCGGTGTGAAGGAACGGTGGTTCCTCATGTAAGGCCCACATGGAGTCCAAGAACCTTCCAGAGAGTTCCTGCTAGCTACTGGTAACTTCACGCAGGTCCAACGCAGGAGCCTGGCGTTCGCCCTTCCTGGTTTCACTGGACTCTACCGAGGTTCTGGTGTGTTTGAGGAGTAGAACCTGTAAGGTTGTAGAAGATCTCAGAAAATGTTCCCCTGGTTGTTTGGTTCTGCATCCATCCAGCCCTCGTGGCACTGAACTCCTGTAAACATCAGCTAACAAGGTTCTAGAAATCTTTGAGACGTTCTGGTTGCATACCACGGCTCTAAGAACATCGAAGCTCCTCTTGAGTCAGGTTGGCATCTAATTATGGATTCTCACCACATCTTTTCAATCCTGCTCCGGTTCGCTTTACAGGTTGCTCTGTGTAGCTGCCGGGTTCTAACGCTGTCCCGGTTGCCAGGTGGAGTACCGTACGACGGCGGGCATGCTGATCGACACCACACCTGTCGACAAGCCCACCCACAAGATCGGACACCTGGACCCAGACACAGAGTACGAGATCAGCGTTCTGCTGACCAGGCCCCTGGAAGGAGGGACTGGGAACCCCGGGCCGCCGCTCAGAGCCAGGACCAAGTGTGCAGGTGAGTGAAGCCAGTGGTACCTGATGGATGGCTGGTCTGCAGGCCGCCTTATCTCTTCAGGACGTCAATGTTGGACCATTAATGCTAAGCTAACTCATCAGGCGGCTAATGGCCAACGGTGAGCTCGTTAAGACAGCCTGCTTCGTTAGTGCTGCGCTCATTAGCCCTGAGTGGAGCTCTCATAGCACGCGCACACACACACACACACACACACACACACACACAGATTTAATGTGTGCAAACAACAAACAGGATGTGATTAGCAATTAGCTAGCTAATTAAACAGGTGCAGCAGCCGCAGAACTCTGGAGGTTCTTCCCTCTTATTTATGATTTATGTTTATTATTATTATTATTGTTGTTGTTGTTATTATCTGGGTTTGGTTCTGAACTGTTGGAGGTTTTATCTTCCGTTTATTTTCATGTCACTGATAACACACTCAGTTATAAAATATTTAGCTTCCATAAATAATAAATATTTACAGCTCATTAAAAATAGATTGAGAGTGAAAGATGTTTATGGAGTAATTACTCTGATATGTCTGAGCAGAACAACAGGAACCGCCAATAACTTCACTTATAACAACAATAATTATCATTCAGTTTCCAGATGCTGGTTTCCCCTCCAGGTTCAACATCAGAATCAATTCAGTTATTGATTTATTATTATTATTATTCATATTGATTCTAGTCTGAGTGAATTCCTCGCTGCAGGTCCGGTCTCAGGTTCTGGACTGGTTCTGGGGAGATGATGCATTCGGGTGCTGCTGTGTTTTTCTGGACTCGTCAGCAGATCTTCTGGCGGTTTGAAGATGAAACATGGAGCTGACCGAGGTTCTGCTGGTTCTGATGGATTTAATGACCGACTGATTGGACCGATTGGACTGATCCATCTGTGGTTTCCATCAAGAGGTTCTTGATGAAGATGAGCTTTAACTGCTGATATGATCAATCACACAAACCTGATGAATTTATCTCATGAACTAAGTTAGACATTGATTAATCATTAAGTGGAGAACATAAAACAAGGTTGTAGCTGCCCTAACCCTGAACCCTAAACCCTGAACCCCTAACCCTGAACCCTAAACCCCGAACCCTGAACCCTAACCCTGAACCCCTAACCCTGAACCCTGAACCCCAACCTCCAACCCCCCAATACGCTCCGAGCATCAATGAAGCTAAAACAGTTATGAAGACTCAAACCTCGTCAGGTCGCTTCGTTTCATCTTCACCGGCTCCAGATTCAGTAAAGGAACCTGATTATTGCATTTAATGTTTATGATTTTTTAAATGAATTTAATTTTGTTCATTTGCATCTTAAATTTTTTTCCCATTTTGCATAAAATGGATGGAAGTTGTTGGATGAAAAACCTGCAGAATGTTTATTCACTCAATCATCAGAGTAATCAACCAAAATTCATTGGTTACCACAACAACCGTTAGCTGCTGCCTGAGGGCCAGGGACCGGTTCTGATTGGGTCGTACATGTTGGACCGGTTCTGATTGGGCCTGCAGAACTGTCTAATAAGGAAGTTCTGGGTATTTATTGAGATGAGCAGAACCTCCACCTGCACCAGGTGGTTCTGCTGGTTCTGCTCTGCCTGGTGCAGGTGGAGGTTCTCCAACAGGTTGGTGTTCTCCTGAAAGACACGTCAGACAAGCTGTGATAACCTCCACCCGTCTGAGCTGTCAGCTGATAAAAACAAACGCTCCTCAGAGAGAACAGCAGGAAACAGGCAGAAACATGAAAAGACGTGTGTGTGTGTGTGTGTGTGTGTGTGTGTGTGTGTGTGTGATTGGCAGCTCAGGCTCTCGGTGAGCTTCTGAGCGATCATGTTCGCTCTGATAAAACTCATCTGTGTCTTCAGCTGCTTTTATTTATTCATCTGACTGGAGATGAATTATGGAGCAGTCGTGTGTGTGTGGGTGTGTGTGTGTGTGTGTGTGTGTGTGTGTGTGTGTGTGTTTAATAATGAATGAGCGTTCCCATCAGACCCGCTTTAGGACGCGGCGCTCAGTCAGGCGACTCGACTTGGTGACACAAACATCTGCTGTCGCCAACTTCTGGCTCGGTTCTGATCCAGAACCTTCAAATCCTCCACTGATCCATCCAGACCCGACTGGGCTCCAGAAGAACTTTCACATCCAAATCAAATCTTCACAGGTTCCACCCCGACCCGGATCCTTCTCCAGAACCTAACACCGGGAGGTCCAAACATCTGCTGGATGAAACCAGAGAAGAACCGGTCCTGGTACCAGAACCGCTTTGGTGGGAAGAACTTGAAATGAGGAACTTCAGGGTCCGTTCCTCTGGTTCTGTAGAACACATCCAGAGTTTGGACCTCTGCTCCAGAACCAGACTTGTAGCAGTACCACAGACCACCCTGACCCGGTGGTTCTGGACTGGAGCCGGTGGTTCTGTTGTAGATGTTCTGGAGCAACGGTCAGGTTCTTTGTGGTGATCCGTAGAGAGCAGTTTGGTGCCAGATTCTGGACCGGTCCGTTAATCCTGAGTTTCTGATTGGACCAGCAGCTGGATGGTGTGGCAAAACCAGAACCTGCAGAATCTAAAGTGTGGTCCAAATGATTCTTGTTGACGTGAAGTTCTGGTGGACCAACCAGAAACGTTCCTGAGATAAACTTGGTGAAGGTTCTGGTGCCGCGATCGGAACCAGCCAAACTCGTGGCTTCAGTACCAGAACCAGAAGGCCCAGCGGAGCGCCGGCGGTCCTGAGATCCGGCCCGGTTCTGTTAACATCCATTAAAGAGCGACGGTCCGTTTGTCTGCAGGCTCTCAGCAAAACACCATCAATATTTCACTTCCCTCCATCCGGGCTTTTTCCACCTCAGATTTTCACGCTCTGCTCGTCGCGCCGCCGCGCCTGGCAGGTTGGGTTCCAGTTCTGGACTGGATGGAACTGAACCGGATCGGACTGGGTTGGTGTTTGTTGTATTAGATTGAATTGAACGTTGTGATTTTATGGCGTAGAACTAAGTCAGTTAGGAACGCAGATCTATAAATGTGAGTACGGAGGCCCAGAGAGGTCAGAACAGCAGAATGTCCAACAACCCATGGACATTCTGTCCTCTGACCTTCGTCCAACACGTCCTCATATTTACAGGAAGCGCCTGAATGCATCTTCTGCAGGGGGCGCTGCCTGCAGGGGCGCCGCCACTGCTACATGCTATCTGTCCTCATCACACTGAATGTTAGAGAAGCAGGAGGTCTGAGACTGAGGGCAGAAATATAATTCACAGCAGCTGCTCTGTGTGTGTAGGTGTGTGTGTGTCAGTGGCTGAATGCCAGAGTCATGTAGGAAATCTGTTTCAATCAGTCAGGGTGGCGTTGGCTGAAAAGGTCAGGCAGCGAGGCGGCGACTTTTCAACAGTCAGACTGGAGGAGGAGGAAGAGGAGTAGGAGGAGGAGGAAGGCGGGTCACATGGTGCAGCAGAGGGTCATCAGACCTCAAGTCGTTTAGCAGCAACACTCTGCAGGTCCGAGCCGCTGCAGAACCTGAACACCTGTTGTTCCAGAGGAACGCGGTCCGACTGATTCCAGGCCAGATCTTTGGTCGGATCCAGCTGATTGCGTCAGGCATTAGCTCCGCCTCCTCAGCAAGCACATGGCGACAGTGGACAGGAACCGCTCTGCATAACCTCCATCGGAACCAAATAAACTGTTTCTAAAAACAGTTCCTCAGGCAGACCTGAAGACGGGTCCAGACCGAGTCTCCTGCCGACCCGTTTGGACCTGAAGACTCGGTTCCTTAAATATGGAGCCGGAACAGAACTCCATTTGGTTCCATTAGTTCCAGTGCAACAAGTGGCTGCTTGAAAATCTGCTGGACAGAGACGTGTCCTTCAGAGAGACGTGTCCATCAGAGACGTGTCCAACAGAGAGACGTGTCCTTCAGAGAGACGTGTCCATCAGAGAGACGTGTCCATCAGAGACGTGTCCATCAGAGAGACGTGTCCATCAGAGACGTGTCCATCAGAGAGACGTGTCCATCAGAGACGTGTCCATCAGAGACGTGTCCATCAGAGAGACGTGTCCATCAGAGACGTGTCCATCAGAGAGACGTGTCCATCAGAGAGACGTGTCCATCAGAGAGACGTGTCCATCAGAGAGACGTGTCCATCTGTCACTCAGAAACATTTCTTCTTTGAGGAATTGAAGGATTTCATGAGGCGGTTTTCTCTTCCCCCTGGGGATTATGGGTAATAGGATCCACCTCAACCCCTCCTTCTCTCCTTGAACCCCGACCCCAATTGTTGCCGTGGCGATGTTAGTATGTGTGTGACGGTGTGTGTGCTCTACATGCAGCAGAGTTTTAGCGTTCTGTCCATCTTTCATCCCACAATCGAGAAGAAGCTCAGAAGTGCTGCGGTTGTGCTGCACTAACAGCCTCAGAGGGCGTGTGTGTGTGTGTGTTTGTGTGTTTGCGTGTGTGTGTGTGTGTAGGGGTGTGTGCATGGCCACAGCTCAATAACAGGACGTTTGTGAGCAGCCTTCATCGACCACACACAGATGAAAGGTAAGAGAGAACAGGAAAGGTATTGTTCTGCATGCACACACACACACACACACACACACACACACACACAGGGAGGCAGTTTTGTCAGGAGAAATTGCTCTGAGCTGCTTTCATCCATCATTCCTCCTCTGAGTGGATCTCTGTCTGTCATCCAGAAACACAGAAATACTGAACCCAGATTGGCTGCTGTTTGTGTGTGTGTCTAGGTGTGTGTCTAGGTGTGTGTCTAGGTGTGTGTATGAGCGCGCTCAGTGTGCTCCTTTAATCTCTGTCTCAGATGAAGTTGAAAGTTCTGGAGGTCTGGGATTAGAACACGACTGTTCCCTCCACATGGTTCTGGTTCGGTGAGAGGATGGTTGGACCTGTTAGTAGAATTGACCTGTTGGACTGAGCCACAGAACCTCAGCAGAGGAACCACAGAAAACTGGCTGAGCCCAGAGTTTGAGGCCGCTGGGGCAGTAAAGTCTGGAGGTGGTTAAAGTCTGGAGGGGTTAAAGTCTGGCGGTGGGGTAAAGTCCTGATGCGACTCGCAGTCGCGGCGTCTCATCGTTGGCTGGTGTGTTTGTCAGATCCAATGCACGGCCCGCGGCGCCTCCTGGTGGCAGACGTTCAGTCCAAACAGGTGACGGTCCGATGGCAGCCGTTCGGATACAACGTGACCCGATGCCACCGCTACAATTTGACGGTGCAGTACCGCTACCGGCCTGCAGGAGCCACCAGGTAAGCAGAGTGGGAGCCACAATGATAGCAGTGGGCGGGGCCAGTTGGTGGGCGGGGCCAGTTGGTGGACCTCAGCCTCTGTCTCCTGCAGGGAGGTGAAGGAGCAGGTGGGGGAGGAGGTGGTGTCGGACACCATGAGCGTGCAGCCGCAGCACACCGTGCGTAACCTTCCGCCATTCACCAACGTCAGCCTGAAGCTGTTGCTAAGCAACCAGGAGGGACACAAGGAGAGCGAGGAGCTGCTGGTGCTGACCGACCAGGACGGTACGATGCTGAGTGGGTCTGAGTGGGTCTGAGTGGGTCTCTGTGGGTCTGACTCAGTTCCGGTGACCCGGTGTGGTTCTGGTTGCAGTGCCCGGTGCGGTCCCGGTGGACTCCATCCTGGGCCGCAGCTATGAGCAGCAGATCGGACTGAGCTGGAGGGAGCCGCAGCACGCCTATGGCCTGATCCGCCACTACGAGGTCAGATCAACCTCATTACCCACAATGCCGTGGTGCCCGCTCTCACGCCCAGTCTCTCCACAGATTACCTACAAGGCTCTGAGCTCCTTCGACACGGAGTTCGACCTGTCCAATCAGAGCGGCAAGGTGCTGAAGGCGGCCAATGAGACGAGCCACGTGTTCTCGGGGCTGTCGCCAGGCTCCACCTACTCCTTCACAATAAGAGCCTCTACCATCAAGGGCTTCGGGCCCCCAGTCATCACCCAGTTCACCACCAGGATCTCCGGTCAGTCGGCTTTAATTTGTTGTTCTGGTGAAGTTGCCCCTGTATCTAACCCCCCTTGTTATTTACCCCCAGCCCCCCTGATGCCACCCTATGACCAGGAGCCCCCTCTCAACCAGACCGACTCGTCCGTCACCGTCCTGCTGAAGCCCGCTCAGAGCCGCGGCGCCCCCGTCAGGTAGCCCTGGGCACGCCGCCCACCCTCACACCTGGCAGAACCTCCTACAGTCGTTCTGCCAGGTGTTACTACGGAAACGGTTGCCATGTGGACAGCTGCGGGGCAACCAGTGATTGGTTCAAATAAGAAGCGGTGGGTGGGGCCAATCCGGAACCGGGTCGGGTTCTAATGGGACCGCCTTGTTCCTCTGAGCTGCTCGGGGGGGGGGGCTCCACTGTGTGTGTGTTGCCGTGGTAATTGAGTCGGTGCTTCATGTCGTCGTGTTTAAATTTAACTGAGCTTTGAGCTCCGACAGCGCAGCTTCACATCGCAGGACAAAAGGTGTTGCTGCAAGCGACCTGCAGCTGTAATCAGATTACTGTCACACACACACACACTCTGCGAGAACGGAGGAATGTGATTGGAGACGGTTTGTCAAAGAAGAAAGGAGATAAAAGAGACAAGAGTGGGAGGAAAGAAAGAGAAGGAAGTAGTGGAGGAGCTAGAGGCCACAAATGACAATATATGTGTGTGTGTGTGTGTGTGTGTGTGTGTGTGTGTGTGTGTGTGTGTGTGTGTGTGTGTGTGTGGAGTAAATTGAATACAACAGTCTGTTTTTGAATAATGTTGCTGAATATTTCAACCTATTCTTTGAACACGTCACTACATATTAAGACAATCCAGTTCAAGTCTTTCTGCTAATCTGGTCTCCAGTCTCAGTACTTGCTGGTACCGGTACCAATTAAACAAGTTGGTTTTTAGAACCAGACCTTTTGAAGACAAAAGTGTTTTATTTAGAACAGGCTGGCTCTTCATCTCTGATTGTTTTAACAAATCACAAATGGAGCAATACAGATGGCTTAGTCCGCAAATACTTGATCAAATTTAAAGATGCATTTTCTCTAGAATTTAGATCCATATCCCGACCCGAAGTCTAGATCGGACCAGAACTATTTGCCCGCTGGTGGCTCAGGCTTCTGGTGCATTTAGCCTGCAGTACAGAGAAGGTCCAGCAGCAGAAACGACCAGATCCTTAACGAAATCTGATCACTTCATGTTACCTGATTTAAAAACTTTCTCACTGCAGAGAAAAAGCTACATGTTCAGCTTGATGACATAAAAATGGAAATAAAATGTAATTAACTTATCATTTGATGGACAATGAAAAAGTGTAGCTCAGCCTCTGCTACGAACATTGTGGCCTCTCTCCCTTCTTCAGTTGTTTTTCTGCCTTTTTTGTGGAGGATCAGTAAATCATTTTACTGCTTCTGTGTTTCTCCTGCTTTAGCAGCGCAGGAGGAACATCAGGACGCCTAGAGTAGCAGCTGATATATATATCGTCACATGGCCTGTTATAAAGTTTATACATTTTCTTTTTTACATATTAGGGTGGCTTACAATGATGCCAAATACTTTCTAGGAACGGCCTGGTGCTGTCATGTGGTGATCAGTGGTGAGGCAGAACGCTCTAGACCCAGGATGTAATAAATTAATTATTTTAATGATGAATGTCCAGAATAACATAGTCCAAAAACACCGGGCAGCGGAGCAGAAGGCAGAGCTCCACGCCGGTAGCAACCGGTTACCCAGGGGTGTCAAACTCCAGTCCTGGAGGGCCGCAGTCCTGCAACTTTTAGATGAGCCTCTGCTGAATAGAATAATTAGGTCATTAAGGTTCTGGAGAACCGATCTACACAAGGAGGAGGTCATTAAGCCATTTCATTCCAGTGTTTTGTACCTGTGGCACATCTAAAAACTGCAGGACAGCGACTGGAGGACTGGAGTTTGAGACCTGTGGGTTACAGGAAGGACTGGATGACGAACTGGGCACACAGACGACAGAGGCTAAACGAAACGACAGCTTAGACAAGGACGCAGACACAGGTGACACTAAATACACAGGAGGTAATCAGGGAATGAGACACACCTGGGAACTAATCAAGGGGAGACGGAACAACACGGAGACTCAGAGACAGAGAACTCGAAATAAATGCACAGAAAAACACAGATCAGGACAGGTGCTGCTACATGTCAGCAATCAGATGTCTCTGGCTCCGCCTCTGGGGGAAGTAGAGATGGGATCCGTTTCCTCTCAACAATGAGAGTCGCTGCGCACGGAGGGTTGGGGTCTTCCTGGCCTCCATTCATTTCCTGTCCAGCAGGAAATGGGACAATGCTGCAGTCCTACATCCTGAGAGGACGTTAGAGCGGCACATGGTGATGCATGAAACACAACTATTGTTCCCAGCATCCCTCAGGACACGGGGGCAGTCGGGGCGCCGAGCGCGGTGCGTTCAGGCGCAGTTGGGGCGCCGAGCGCGGTGCGTTCAGGCGCAGTTGGGGCGCCGAGCGCGGTGCGTTCAGGCGCAGTCGGGGCGCCGAGCGCGGTGCGTTCAGGGACATATTGATAAATGGTATTTATTACCATTAAGTCAATGTATTTCATTAACATCACAATCATGTATGTTGATTCTTAGATTAATTGTCAAGAAAATAACTGACTGGATTGTTTTGTTTTTAGATTAGTTGTTAACTAAACTAACTAACCAACCGTTTAGTATCCTGACCAGCTGGTTAAGACCAAGTTATGTTTCTGAGGTTTTGCTGCGAGCTCACCTGTTGCTCTGCGTCACAAGCAGAACGGTCTCATGACGTGTGTCCCCGGCAGTAAGTACCAGGTGGTGGTGGAGGAGGAGCGCCCCCGCAGGCTGAAGAGAGGAACTGCAGAGATCCTGCGCTGCTACCCGGTTCCGATCCATTTCCAGAACGCCTCGCTGCTGAACTCCCAGTACTACTTCAGCGCTGAGCTGCCCATGACCGACCTGAGGAGCCCCACGCCCTTCTGCGTTGGTTAGTTAACTAGCTTAGTTAACCATTAGGTTAACTCGCCAAGTTAATTTTAGACTAATTAACTAGCTAGTTAACTAGCTATGGTACTACTACAATGTACAATGGTAGCTGTACTGCCATTGTACTAGCTAGCTAGGCTACTCTTCTGTAGTTGTTGAGCAACTGGAGCTGTTAACCAGTTACCAGGTTAAACCTGCACGTTTCTGTCTCGGCTTCTTTAAGGTAACCTGTAGCAACAGGTATGAGGTCAGAGGTCACTGCGATGTAGTTCCTAGAGCTGGTTGTAGCTTTTAGCAGGTGAACAGTGTGTGGGACGGGTCGGCTAACCCGCTGCCTGTGTGTTGGACAGGAGACAACAGAACCTACGGCGGCTACTGGAACGCGCCGCTGCTGCCGCACAAGAGCTACGGGGTCTACTACCAGGCCGTGAGCTCGGCTAACGGGGTGAGTCACTGGTCACACTGGTTATACTGGTTATATGCAGGCGTCCCTCCAGGAGGACGCATGGAGGGACGCAGGCGTCTCTGTGGTCTGCAGAAAGGGGTCAGAGGTCAGGATTTCCCATCATGCCTCTGTGCATCAGCGGCATGATGGGAAATATTCGTTCCTTCAAAGCTTCACATTCACTTCCTGTTCCTGCTGCCAGAGCCAGGAACACAGAGCTCAGTGTGTGTGTGTGTGTGTGTGTGTGTGTGTGTCTCAGCTCACATATTGCTGCAATTAAAGGATAACTGCTCACTTTCACACACACACAGATCGGAGTGTGTTAGTTTCATTATTGATGCTCAGAGCTTTAATTGGTGTGTGTGTTGAATAATGCAGGCGTAGCAGAGCTTTTTACTGTCACCACACACAGACACTGTGTGTGTGTGTGTGTGTGTGTGTGTGTGCGTGTGTGTGAGCATGAATATTCATGAGCTCTTGTGGTTAATTTGTCGCTTGTTTGTTAAAACCAGAAACATGCAAGATGTTCTCTCTCGCCTTTCACCAAGCCAGCCTCACTGTGTGTGTGTGTGTGTGTAGGGGTGTGTGTGTGTGTAGGGGTGTGTGTGTGAGAGGATTGTTAAATGCCACCAGAGGCACTGATCCACAGCCATTTGCCTTCTGCCTGCTCTGTTTACGATGAGTCTGTGGGTCTTTCTGTCTCTCTGTCTGTCTGTGTGTGTGTGTGTGCGTCGGTGTGTGTGTGGGCGTGGGTGTGTGTGTGTGTGTTCCTGCCGGATGCAGCCAGATGTGACAGCTCATATGTCTGCAGTTGTGTTGACAGGAAACTAATTTGTTTCTCTCTCCACCAGGAGACAAAGATCGACTGTGTGAGAGTCGCCACCAAAGGTAAGATGGAGGCTCCTCTCAGCCGCACTGGTCCCAGATCGGCCGCACTGGTCCCAGATCATGTAGAAATAACAATATTTCTTCCAGATGTGTTATTCCAGAAACTTTAGCCGCCGTTTGTTTTGCAATTATTGTTACAGAATATTTCAGGTATATTATTAATAGATTTGAAACAAAATGTTCTGTTAAAAGGTTTTTCCATTTTTCAAAACTGATTGTTCCCATTTATTCTACGAATAGTTGTCTGAGTCATTCCAGAAGGATTGTTGTCAACGAGGGTTTCCTGCAGGGCAGCAAACCACTAGACCCGGTTCCTATGGAAACAGACGGGGGACAAAAGAAGGGACGGACTGGGGGACGGGGTTGGAGACGGGGTGGGACGGTGGGACGTCCAGCAGCTGAAGGACTCTGGTTTGGTTATTAATAACTGCTGAGGGAAAGTATGAGTCAAACTAATAATTTAGATGAAAATGGCTGAGATATGTGATATTCAGAATGATGATGATCATAAATGCTAGGCGGTTTAGTCTTATTAATTATCTGTAAATGCTGCCTGATTAGGTTGAAATATTAAAATAACACAAAGGAAATAAACACAAACTCTATCCAATATACAAGAATTAATAAACAATTTATTTACTCTAAACAATAAAATGTATTGGAGAAAAGTTTGAATTAAGTTCAAACAAAGAACTTAAAGCCAATCATTTTTGACATAAATAGAAAGTAACATTTTGACGAATTGATTCTTATTCTATTGATCAGTTATTGAAGTCATCAACAGTTTAATCATCTGGAAAGAAGAATTTAATGTTTTCTGTCCAAGACACAAATATAAATTATTTATGTGCATCAGCGGTTCACTGAGGCTCCTGAACAGGAAAAGCTATATGTAGCATTAGCCACAGTTAGCTTAGCTTCTGTTAGCTTTAAGAAGAGAACACATTAGAACGTTTTAGATCTGTTTTATGTAATTTAGTGGCCAGAAAGGCAAAATAAAAATAACCGCAAAAGAAGCAAGCACTGCTTACTGGACTAAGTTTGACCAGTCTGAGCTCTGTGGTTAGCTTTAGCTTCACCCCCAGTGAACATTAGCATGATCACTCTGAGCCAACGAACCAACACCAGCAGCTGCTGCTTGGCTCAGTCGCTCCCATCAGGCCTGCTGCAGCAGCCAACACAGTCTCGCGATGGGCCCCTTCCCCCTCCTGATGGACCCCTTTCCCCTGTGTGAGCGGAGCTAACAGTTAGCCTCCTGAATGCTAACAGTTCATCAGCAGGGAAGCAGACGCTCCGGTTGGTTTCAAAGCCTGGACTGGACTAGAAACACCAAGCTGTAACTTCCTGATCAGATCAGAGAGTAAAACCAGTGTGATGTGGTGCAGAGCTACAGGAGGTCTGGATTACCAGGACATTACACCCAATAATCCAGACTCTAGCTCCAGATTAACAGCAATCAGCTGCAACTGGATGGAACTTCCTGTGAGTCAGTGAGAGCCAATCAGGAGGCTCGATAGAATCAGGGGATCCCGGTCCGATCCCAGGTTCCTCCTGACGTCTTGAACAGGTGAAGGCACCTGTTGGAGTCCAACCTCTGCTTCTGGCTGAATGATTGATTACTAATGTCTGAGCACTGATTGGCTGATTAACGAGCTTCTCTTCAAGGTGTCTTTCCTGAACTAAACTACTTCCTGTTGACCTGAAAAGCTCCTGGTTCTCCTGAAGGAGGCTCAGCTTTGACCCAGAATGTTTTGGTTTGGGGGTTCGGAGCTTGAACTAGGCCGTTTCTCTAGATCAGGGGTCTCAAACTCCAGTCCTCGAGGGCCGCAGTCCTGCAACTTTTAGATGTGCCTCTGCTGCACCACCTGAATAGAATAATTAGGTCATTAGCAAGGCTGGGAGAACTGATCTACACAAGGAGGAGGCAATTAATCCATTTCATTCCAGTGTTTTGTACCTGTGGCACATCTAAAAACTGTAGGACTGCGGCCCTCGAGGCCTGGAGTTTGAGACCCCTGCTCTAGATGACCTCCTTCAGGAGAGCCGGAGTCCCACGCTGATGTCTCCGCTTCAGCTCGTCTCTCTGTCTCTGTCCCCGTCTCTGCATGCCTTCCTGGACCAACAGCTGCCATAATCGCCACCCAGCTCACCACGCCGTACGTTGGGGTGGCCCCGGCGGCGGGCAACAAGCAGCTGACAGGTCAGAGGAACACACGGCTCCACCTTCTCCATACGTCTCTGGTTCCACTCAGTCTTATGCTCTCCAAGTATCTCAGATCGGCGGGTCCGGTTCCCCCCCTAAAGTCCCCAACCAGGACCGCCGCAGGTTCCAACAGGTTCCAACTAGATCTGATGAAGAGAGTCTGCTGCTTTCTGACACTCAACGTGACAGGAAACCCAAACGACGCTTTACTGACATCTGGCACGTCTCAATCTGGACCTGGCTGTGTGTGTGTAGGCGGGGGTGTGTGTGTGTGTGTGTGTGTGTGTGTGTGGTAGAGTGCAGTGAGTAAACTGTGTGTTGTTGTCAGAGGAAAGTTTCCACCTTCAGGCTAGTAAATATTTAAATGTAATTTGGAGTGAGTTGTGGATCAGAGTGTGTGTGTATCCACATGTTCACACACACACACGAACACGCACACGTATGAACACACACACACACACACAGAAGCTGTGAGATAAATTCTGTCTTCAAAGTGTTTTGATAGCCTTTAAACTGAAACAGCAGCTCTGCCTCTGAGGAACACAGAGTGTGTGTTAGTTTGTGTGTGCGTGTTAGTGTGTGTGTTACTGTGTGTGTTAGTGTGTGTGTGTGTGTGTTACTGTGTGTGTGTGTGTGTTACTGTGTGTGTTAACTGGTTTGAATCCTACATAAAGAACAGGGATTTCTTTGTTTCAATTGAAAACTTTTCATCAAAGAGGCCAAAGGTCACATGTGGGGTACCCCAAGGTTCAATCCTAGGGCCCCTTTTATTCAATATTTATATGCTCCCACTAGCTCAGGTTATAACAGGAAATAATATTAGCTACCATAACTATGCAGATGACACACAGCTCTACATTATGATGTCACCAGGTGACCTTTGACCCCATCCAATCACTGAACAGATGCTTAGAACAGATAAATGTGTGGATGAGCCAAAACTTTCTCCAGCTGAACAGAAACAAAACTGAAGTTATTATTTTTGGACCTAAAGAGGAACAATATAGAGTTATAGATGTAGAGTCACAGATCTAGAGTCATAGATCTAGAGTCATAGATCTAGAGTCAATGCACAGCTTCAGTTATTACAACTGAAAACCAGCGATCAGCCCGAAACCTGGGAGTAGTGATGGACTCTGACCTGAACCTCCAGAGCCACATAAAGACAGTTACAAAGTCGGCCTTCTATCACCTGAAGAACATTTCCAGGATTAAAGGACTAATGTCTCAGCCAGATCTAGAGAAACTCATCCATGCGTTCATCTTCAGTCGTATTGATTATTGCAACAGCGTCTTCACAGGTCTGTCCAATAAATCAATCAAACAGCTGCAGCTGATCCAGAATGCTGCTGCTGGCGTTCTGACTAAAACCAGGAAGATAGAGCACATAACACCAGTTCTAAAGTCCCTCCACTGGCTCCCTGTAGCTCAAAGAATAGACTTTAAAATCCTGTTGTTAGTTTATAAATCACTGAACGGCTTAGCACCACAATACATTAAAGATCTGCTGTTGTTGTATCAACCTTCCAGACCTCTCAGGTTCTGGTTCTGGTTCTGCTCTGCATCCCCAGAACCAGAACCAAACGAGGAGAAGCAGCTTTCAGCATCTATGCACCACAAATTTGGAACAAACTTCCAGAAAACTGTAAAACAGCTGAAACACTGACTTCATTTAAATCTCAACTAAAAACCCACCTGTTTAGAATTGTATTTGAAATGTAATCAATTACAAATTTATTGATGGAACTTGAATGATTGATTCTATATTGCATTGTGTTTCTGTGTTTGTAATGATGTAAAGCACTTTGAAATGCCTTGCTGCTGAAATGTGCTATACAAATAAAATTTGATTGATTGATTGATTGATCTGTGTGTGTGTTACTGTGTGTGTGTGTGTTACTGTGTGTGTGTTAGTGTGTGTGTGATCAAACCAAGGATCCTGTCTGACCTTGGGAACTAAAAGGAAAGCAGCTCATTGTTTCAGGAAGGGATGTGATGGTTCCACCAGAACCGACCCGGTTCTCCAGCAGTGGAACCTCACCACTAATTAACATGGTTGATCGATACTAACCTACTGGTTAGTGGCTCCAGGGTTAGCATCAGCTCAAAGTGTTTACTGTCTAAAAGGTTAAGTTAAAGTTCTGTCAAAGTTGGTTAGTTGATTAGTTATTTTGTTATTTGATTGGTTATGGTTAGTTGGTTAGTTGATGCTAACTATTGTTAGTAAATGTTAATTAGTGTTTTAGGAGGTTAACCAGTTAGTCAGTTAAAGTTAACACATCCAGCTTTAAATCCTTTTCCCATCATCCTCTTGGTCTGATTTGTTCACAGAAACTCGTCTTTTCAGATGTTAATGAGACGTTTCATGCAGCGCCCCCTGCAGGTCACACACTGCACTCCACTCTCTCCGGCCATTTTTGTAGTTTGATAGGTAGTTTGGTAGATACGATTATCTACCAGCTGAGAAACGTTTTATTCCAAAGTTTATTAAAGATGTGAACAAAGGAAGACTCGTCCATCCAAGCGTCCCTGTTGGACCCAGAGCAGAACCAAGAACCTGCAGAACCGAGCTTTCGCACCAACCATGAAAAAAATGACAGATTAATAAAATGATGACCTTGTTTAGCAGTTCCACAGCAAATGTATCGTCACAACCAAGACAATGTTCTAGAGAACAGAGAAACATGAACAGACAGAAAAATTAAACCCAAAACGAATATAAAGACATTATGCAGGACCAGGAGAGAACAAATGTACAATCTTTCCACTCCAAGATACTCAAAGTGCAAAACTATAGTCTGCAGTCGGTCAGTCGTTTAGGAATGAACGAGTTGAAGGCAGTAAACGCTAGTCACTGTTTTCAGGAACGGCAACCAGGAAGCCAGAACCAGAGCAGGAGAAACAGACGGACCACACGGTGAAGATCGCTGGGTCCATCGCTGGCATCCTCCTCTTCATCATCATCTTCCTGGGAGTCATCCTCCTGATGAAGAAAAGGTCAGAATCCAACTCACAGTCAGATTTCAACACGATTTCTAGGTTTGGAGCCTCGAGTCATCAGCGGCTCTGAATTATAACAAAGTACCACTTTGATTCTTCTGTGGAGAACAAGCAAGTCTTTAGATGTGTGTGTGGGGGCTTCCTCTGAACAGTTCCTCTGAACAGTTCTAAGGAACTGTTCAGAGGAACTGACTCAGTGAGAAGAAAGCAGGAAGCTGCTTCTCTTTAGCAACAACGCTACAATGCTAACGAGTCACTGGTTTTACATTGAAATCCACAGCAGACACAGCCGTCCCACCGCTACAGAACCCCCCAGTTACAGAACCCGCCATATAGAGAACCCACCGTATACAGAACCCCCCAGTTACAGAACCCGCCATATACAGAACCCCCCAGTTACAGAACCCGCCATATACAGAACCCACCATATACAGAACCCCCCAGTTACAGAACCCGCCATATACAGAACCCCCCAGTTACAGAACCCGCCATATACAGAACCCACCATATACAGAACCCCCCACTGACAGAACCCACCATATACAGAACCCTCCACTGACAGAACCCACCATATACAGAACCCTCCACTGACAGAACCCCCCTTCGGTGACAGTGAGGAAGAGGAGGAATAATGGAGCAGATTGCACTAATCACCATTAAACTGTATTTGGACTGACTTTAGTCTCCAACATCAAACACACAGCCCCGCTGGGACACACACACGCCCACCCCCCCACACACACACACGCCTACACACACACACACACGCCTACACACACACACACACACACACACACACAGAAAAGCGTCAGTTTTTGGAGAACGTTGGAGATGAGAGAGAAATTTAGATGAAAGAACGTTTCATTCTTTTTTTCTCAGTCTCCTCAGGCTGAATGGCTGCAGGCTAGAAACACACATATTTGTGTGTGTGTGTGTGTGTGTGTGTGTGTGTGTGGGTACAATGTGAGTCGGGTCCGCCTGGCGGGTCTATCGAGCTCTGATCTGTGTTCCTGATGCTACAGAGACAGAAACGAGAGGTGCTTGTTCGGTCTCTAATGAGGTTTTTAATGTTGACGGGGTGCGTTTGATTTCCACTCTGTGACCAAACGGAGGTTAGACTCATTACAGCGGGAGGCTGCGTGCTGCAGGGCGAGGAGACTCTCCTGACATGAAAAACATCCGGCCCTCGTTAGCGGACTCTGTCATGTCGATAGCGAGCTTTTGGAAACGGCCTTTCGTCTCCTTCACACAGCTGCAGATTTATCTGAGAGCGCCCGTTTCAATAAATCAGCAACAAGCAAACAAGCACCACAGATAAGTGGAGAAAATGATGAAAGGAAGAGTCTGAGGCACGCTCTGCAGGCACAGATCTGATGTTTACTCTTGAAATCTGTCCATTTGGGATGTTTGGAGAAATGAAATGTTCAGAAACACAAACAGCTTCATAAATCGCTAACAGTCAAACAGAAGAATGGGAAATAATGAAGGATCGTTTTCATTTGACTGCAGGAGCTGAGAGGCAGTTTCACAGGATGTCTCGCTCCCGGACGGGGCCCCGACTGGGCCCAATCCGGGACCGTGTTGTAAACAGTTGATAACTAAAACTTCAACATAGACGTTGAACTTTATTCAACTGAAAGTTTACAAAACAGGTGGGTAAATTAGCGCTTTGCATTTTATCTGGAAAATTAATTTAGGCGAAGCTAAGTACGCTCAATGTGTTCAAAGCTAGCTGTACCGCTAAGATAAAAACTTAGCTCTGCTGTGTGCAGGTTAGCGCGAGTGTAAGGAGGACGTGTCATGCAGCATAAAGCAGAGGTAGTGCCTCTACCTCTGGAGGGGCCCATCTGGAGGACTGGGCCCCTCCAGATGCTAACTGGAGGGGCCCAGTCACTATCTGGGCTGACTGGGCCCCAACAGCGAATCAGGGAACATTTTGAAAACAAAATATTTTTTGGACAAAGAATCTTCTGAAAGTTTTTCTGGGATGTCCAGTGGAGGAAGGGTTTCAGGTGTTGGGAGGACTGGGAGAACTGGGATGAACTGGGAGAACTGGTTGTGATGGAGGACAGAGGAACTCCTCTGGCTCCAGATGATTAAATCAACGTCAGCTTGTTCCTTCAGCTGCTGGTTTTGTGTTCAGATCCAAGTTACTGTAGCTCTGCTTTCAGACTGTTTCCATCTCACACATTAACCCAAACCCCGCCCCCCCCACCACCAGCAGCCAATCAGCATCGCCCCCCCCCCCCACCACCAGCAGCCAATCAGCATCGCCCCCCCCCCCCACCACCAGCAGCCAATCAGCATCGCCCCCCCCCACCACCAGCAGCCAATCAATCCTCTGATATTTGAACTCATCTGTTCTTCTGTTGCTTTTTCTTCCAGACATTAATCTTTTTTCCTTTTTCTGTTTTTCTTTTTCTTTCCCTCCATTTCATCCCTCTGCTTCGCCCCCACCATTCAGACGAAGAAATTATCACTCCTACACTTACTACCTGTAAGTAACCTGTTTGACCTTTGACCCTAACAACACCTGAGTGTTTCCTGCCTGAAACTGTTCCCTACCAGAGAACTGATGTGTTTTATAGAAACTATAATTTTCATTAAAATATAAATCCATTAAACTGATAAAGAAATAAATCATCAGCCAAAAAAACAGCTGGATCAATGAAAAACCAATAAAAGCTGAAAAGGTGCTGATCAATAATCAAACTCCATCTTTAAACTTGATCCTGATGATGGATATTTGCTGAGATAGCTGTGAAGTTTGTAGTGACAGGACTGAACTTACAGTGTAGCTGCTGGGGTCAGGGGTCGTTTCCATGGTGACCGGTTGGTAACTGAGAAGTTCAGGCTGAGAATGTTGTTCTGGGTTCTGGGGAACCCAGAGGTTCTGATGAGCAATCTGGTTCTGAAACAAACTTTGGCTCCATCAGAGGACCCAGCGTCCTGATGGATCAGAACCACAGCAGAACTGGATCAGAACCACCAGTCTTCCATTTGTCAGGAACCAGTTTAAACAGATCTCTTACTGCTGGTGTCATCTTCCTTTAACTGGACACTAACACCATGTTTCTCATGACCGACACTTGTGCTGCGTGTGTGTGTGTGTGTGTGTGTGTGTGTGAGAGCAACGATCATTTGATCAGAGGGGTTTATTACAAGCGGCTAATTCTATTAACCCTGCATCACTGCACACACACATACAATAACACACACCAACACACACCGACACACAGACCCAGAGTGTCTCCTTCCTTGCAGCTAACAGCTTTGCGTTGCCTCTCATTAGATTAGCATAGATTAGCCTTGACATGCGGTGTGTCTCCATGTTGAGTGTTAAATCAATCGTCCCCGACACCTTGCTGATGATGTCATGACACACACACCTGAACACACACAAATCAACTGTCTTCAGAAATCAGAGAAGATTTCAAAGCTTTTCATCTGCAGCTTCCTGGAAACCAGAGTTCAGCTCATGGTCAGCCTGGCATTCCCTGTGGGGGTCAGGGGTCAGAGGGTTCACCCATAGACATGAACACGCAGACGCCTCATGGAGCGGGTCGGCCCGTTGCTGCGATACGTCACAGCGTCCGCCATGTTGAATGCGGCCTTTCTGCCTGTTAGCTAATTAAATGGGCCGAACTTCACACAGTGATGTTCTACAAAGTATGTTTAGTTCAGTTGACACGTTTTCTCACACACTGATATGTTTGGTAATCAAAGAAATGACTAAAAAATGTGATTATTGAATTGTTTTGGTGGATTTCTGAATAAACAGCACAATGTTTTTATTTGATAGAAATGATTCTGATAGTTTATATATAGACATGGCTGACCAGACACACACTTTTACAGTGTTTTATTCAAGAACATATTTACATTATTCCATAATTTAATGTACATTTAACGTTTCAAGATATGAAGAAAATTTTTTTATTTCCTTTTATTTTTTATATTTTATTGTAAAGACAATAAACTTTGATAAATCAGTCATTGTAAAAACACATTAGCTACATATTTTTTTATTACAGTATGATATGTCAACTCTGCTATGGACAGCAAAGACAGAAAAAAAATATATATTTTCAGCTCCAAAATAAACTTTTATTTAACTGATTCTCATTCTCCTGTATGTGTTTTTGCATGTGGGTCAAGCGAGTTGCTCCTAATATAATTTTTATTTCATTACATAAGCTGTCTTAATGTACTAATACTTTAGACGGACATATTTCTCTTAAAAATACACAAAAACTGAAAGATTAAAGTGTTCAATAAATGCACTTCCTCTCTAACAGCAGTTTCTCATCAGCTCTCTCTCATTAAAACAATATGAAAACGTAGCTACGCTAACAATCAGTGGTTACTTCGGGCCAATTTAGCTACACAGGAAATATTTCTCGGTTGTTTAGAAGCGAGTTTCTGGCTGCAAAGTGAAGTAATTCTGCTCTTTCATCCTTACCTGTGAAAGGTAAAGCCAATGAATCCAGTTTGTTTTGTAAAACCAAACGGTTGAAACAAGTCCGAACAGCACAGGACTTGGAGCTCCGATCGCTCTGCTGCCACACACAACATGGCGGCGACGTAACGTAGGACTCAGCGCTCAATGAGGCGTCTACGTATTCATGTCTATGTGCAGAAATCCTGGGGCTGTTAGCAGCGCCTCAACAGTGAATCCAGGGAACACTGCCTCCTGGTGGTCAGGAGGAGGCAGCAGCTGGAGGTCAGAGGTGTTTGCTTCATTCTGAACTGCTAGCTGTTTAGGAGTATCAGAACCGGATCAAAACCGCACACACACACGTGGACCTGAAGGACTTCCTGCTAGCTGGAGCAGAAACATGGAGGTACCATCAGCATAGAGAAACGCGCATTCCAGAACCGGACCCAGGATGTAGCGCCAAGCTCAGGTTGGACACTGACCCATTGTCTCCTGGTCTCAGCTCCACCTCCAGGTTCCGAGCCTCTGACTGCAGGTTCTGGTTCTGGTCTTGGTTCTGGTCCCAGCTCCGCCTCCTGGGTTTAGCCTGATCTCAGGTGTCGGAGCCTCTCTGCGCTTCCTTGCGTTGGTCTTTTATCAGATTTCTTTAGCGTGGATTGTCTCTCTGAGCCGCGGCAGCAGGCCGATCCGCCTGCTGGTGTTTTGGGAGAGCAGCAAACGAAGAGCTGCTGTTGTTGCTGTTTGTGTGTTGGGCTCTGAATCAGAGAAGAAGAGCAAGTGAGACATGAGGGGGTGGAGGGCAGCGCCTCGCCTGGGGGCTCTTTCAGCGTCCTCCATGTTGACCCGGTGCGCACGCCGCGCTGCGCCTTTAAAAGCCCGCTCTGCTATTTCTATATCTGCTCTCAGGTCGGGGTTAAACTCTGTGAGCAATCGGACAAATGGATTTTCTTTCCTCAGAATAGAAAGAGAGAAACAAGCAGAGAGGAGGCAGACCGAGGACGAGATGAGGAAACACGTTTTCCTCTGCTGCGGTTTTGCAGCATCCGAACATAGTTAAAGGGAGGCAACCTCTACAGGTCCATCAGAACCACCAGAACCTGGAGAGGTCCACCAGAACCAACAGGAGAACCCTCCTTGGGGTACCAAACTGCAGTCAAGTTCAGTCCAAACTGAGTTGTTGCTCTCCAGAACATTTCACAGAACCTGGAACCCGTCTGGGTTTGGTTCTGCTAAAGGGAATCCATGAAGCCCGATTGTTAATGACAAATACACGGGGCAGAACTGCAGGCTGGGTTCTACCCGTCTCTTATCCAGAACATTCCACATTAACACACACACAAAACCACCTTAAGATCCAAGCAGCTGATTCAACTGGACCGAACCAGATCAGAATCACATTAGAACCATTGAATTCTTCTATTCTGCTTGACTTTGTTCTGATTCTGATTGGATTTAATCTGGATCCAACTGGTTCTACTGGTTCTAATTGGGTAAGTAGAACCAATTGGTACCAGTAGGTCTATTCAGGACCAGTGGGTCTTAAATGGACCCTAATGGGTCTACTGGTTCTAATTGTTTCTACTGGTCCTACTGGTTCTAATGAAGCTGCAATCTGTTCTAGGCTGATTTTAGTGATTTTTTTCTCTTTATTTACTGATCATTTAATGAACATCAAGTCCAAACGGCTCCCTCTGGTGGAGGAGCCCAGAGTTACTGGTTCTTCAGTGGTTCCAAGGGCTCAGTTGGTTTTGGCTGGTGTGATGGATCCTCAGGCAGTGGGTCCATCCATCCATCCATCTGGCTCCATCTGGGTCCAACAGAAACTCAGCTCAACCCCATCACCTCTGTCTTCAGGAAGTTGGCCAAGAAGAGGAAGGAAACACTGAGCTCCAGACAGGAAATGACTCTGATGGTGAACAGCTCCCAACACACAGCCATGGTGGACACACACACTCTGAACGGCCGCAGTGAGTCCATGCACACTCACACACAATCACACTCACACACTCTGTCCAATAGGCATAAATCTGACGAAAAGACGAAAAGGTGGACAGATGGGGACATGAGACAGATCTGGAGTGTTCATCTCAACATCATGTGGGCGGAGTCATTATGTGGGCGGAGTCATTATGTAGGTGGGGTCATGCTATAGGCGGAGTCATTATGTGGGCGGGTCATGCTATAGGCGGAGTCATTATGTGGGCGGGGTCATGCTATAGGCAGAGTCATTATGTAGGTGGGGTCATGCTATAGGCAGAGTCATTATGTGGGCGGGTCATGCTATAGGCAGAGTCATTATGTGGGCGGGTCATGCTATAGGCAGAGTCATTATGTGGGCGGGTCATGCTATAGGCGGAGTCATTATGTGGGCGGGGTCATGCTATAGGCGGAGTCATTATCTGGGCGGGGTCATTATGTAGGTGGGGTCATGCTATAGGCAGAGTCATTATGTGGGCGGGGTCATGCTATAGGCAGAGTCATTATGTGGGCGGGTCCTGCTATAGGCGGAGTCATTATGTGGGCGGGGTCATGCTATAGGCGGAGTCATTATGTGGGCGGGTCCTGCTATAGGCGGAGTCATTATGTGGGCGGGTCATGCTATAGGCGGAGTCATTATGTGGGCGGGGTCATGCTATAGGCGGGGTCATTATGTAGGTGGGGTCATGCTATAGGCAGAGTCATTATGTGGGCGGGGTCATGCTATAGGCAGAGTCATTATGTGGGCGGGTCATTCTATAGGCGGAGTCATTATGTGGGCGGGTCATGCTATAGGCGGAGTCATTATGTGGGCGGGTCATGCTATAGGCAGAGTCATTATGTGGGCGGGTCATGCTATAGGCGGAGTCATTATGTGGGCGGGGTCATGCTATAGGCGGAGTCATTATGTGGGCGGGTCATGCTATAGGCAGAGTCATTATGTGGGCGGGTCATGCTATAGGCGGAGTCATTATGTGGGCGGGGTCATGCTATAGGCGGAGTCATTATGTGGGCGGGGTCATTATGTAGGTGGGGTCATGCTATAGGCAGAGTCATTATGTGGGCGGGTCATGCTATAGGCGGAGTCATTATGTGGGCGGAGTCATGCTATAGGCGGAGTCATTATGTGGGCGGAGTCATTATGTGGGCGGAGTCATGGTGTTGCTAAATTCTGCTCTGTCTCTGCAGCCATGTCGTCTCCGTCTTCTTTCACCCTGAAGACAAACACCATCAGCACCTCCGTCCCCAACTCCTACTATCCAGGTAATCTTCATAGCAAATCATTTGGTCAGTGAATGCATCATACTGACAGTGAACGCATCATACTGACAGACGGCAGCACAGAGTCGTCATTAGGTCCAGATGTATGAATCATTGGGTGTAAATGATGAACTTTCAGCTGAATTTACTGAAATTCCTGGGTGTTTCGGCGGCCAGCCAGACCCGCTGTGGTCCACTGACTCGTCTCTTTGTCCTGTCTTTCTCTCTGTCTGTCTGCTGCTCTTGTGTCCTGATGGCAGACCCATTCGTACCGACAGCCATCTTGGGTGAGACTCTCTTCCTTGTTTTCTCTGCAGGAGGTTAAAGTTCAGGTTTAGTGGTAGACAGACCAGAAGAAGACAGGCAGACAGACAGACAGGAAGTGGACCGGCAGGTGAAGGGAGAGGACGGACAGAAAGAGAGACAGGGATTCTCTGGCTTCCATCCATTCCTGCTTGCTTGTTCAGCTGCTTTTGTTTTCTTTTTATTCTGTTTATTTGATTTTAGTGACCTGTTCTGCCATCTTTACTGTTTTATTGTTTTTAACCCTAACCCTTTACTTTTGAACTTGAATTACGCTCCTTCACGTTTTTCTTCGGTTGAATAGACTCAGTTTGTTTACTTTTGTTTTATTTGCAATTTAGAATAATTTTTTCTGGCTCCTTGGTTTTCACCCTGTTTTCTTGTTTTGTGACTAAAACGATGGTGGGCTTCACTCCATCCCCACATCCACAACATTCCTGCGTGTCGTGTTGACGTCACGTCTGTTTGTGACCTTCAACCTTTGCATGGACACAACACGCTCTGGTGGACTTGGGGAGTGGGAATAACACGGGAGCTGTTTTACTTCCTCATCTTCAGCGTAAAATCTGAATGAACTGAGAATAATAAACTAATGGAGCGCTCACTGACCTGTGATATTTTCTAGCAAATGTCAACAGTTGGTTTGAGCTTTGACCAGTGTTTCTGTTTGACTTGTCTGACTTAAAGAACCTGTAGTTACCACAGGAGCCTGTCAGTAGTTGGACCTATGGGTTCATAGCTTCAGTCCAGGACACAGAGCAATAGTTTGAACAGAAACCATGGCTTTAACTGTCCACCATGATCGCACTGTTTAATCAGATGGAGCTTCCATCAACCCCAGCCGAACATCCCAAACACCTTCAGGACATCCAGAGTCCTCCCAGCCTGTTGAGTCATTAGTTGACCCACTTCATGGAGACGTTGCCGGCACCGCACCCCGATTTCCACCCAGAACCCCAAACTGAAGCTTTCAGCATGCAGTCTTCCATGGTCTTTCATGCTCCAGTAAACTAGCTGAGGAACCTCCTGCATTGCAGGATCATCCAGAGCACCAAGCGCTCTGGATGATTCTAGTGCCCCATAAGGGTCTTTGTCCAGTGTGAAGGGGTCCTCCAGCATCCGGGAAGTCCTGTGATCAGTTTCATCCAGACAATAAGGCTCCTCTGATGGACAACGTTCAAAGACATTTCTTAGTAGCAATTAATGACTCCTATTTCCTGTGGAAAACAAGATATATTTCCTTTTGTGCCTTTGGCCTAACATACTCCTCTCTGACCTAAAATAGCCCCAATATGCCTCAGCTAAAATTTAGGATACATCAGTGGACATGCAGGCAATAGAAACTCTGCTTAGCTAGCTAGAGGAGCAGGAATCCGAGGAACTGGGTGTTTCAGGACATTAGCCAGGTTAGCTAGGTTGGTCATGTTACCTAGGTTAGCAAAGTCAGCTAGATTGGCTAGGTTAGTCAGGTCAGCTAGGTTAGCTAGGTCAGGGTTAGCTATCCTCTGGTAGAAGGGTCCGGGGTTCAGCGGAGCTCCTACAGTGTTTGGTACTAGCTGTGTTAGCAGCTAGCTAAAAGCTAAAGTTGTTGCTCATCTCGTGTCTCCTCTCTTCTTCTCTTCTTTCCGTCTCTGTGTAAAGTGCCCATTAATGGTAAGTGGTTAAACTTGGGGCTGAGTAGGGGGGCTCGTGTTTGGGGGTGTCACCACTTCGCATGGAGCCACACCCATTACCTGCTGTGATGTCATCATTAGTATGGCAGAGCTTCATTTGTACCCTCGTCATGATGTCACAACCCAAGCCCCTCCCATCATTCTGTATTTAACCAATCAGCTCATTTGATGTCTTCTGATTGGTTGTTTCATCCATCCAATCACCAGCCACCACCTCCATCACCTCACCTTGACTGGTTGGACTGTTCAGGTAGAACGCTTCTGATTGGTCAGTTAGCCCCCAGGCTAGCCAATAAGAACAGCTAGAGAGCGTAGTGGAAGTTGTGTCCGCCGTGTCTTTGCTGAAACGTCCCTGCCAGAGTTCTGGACGGGTTTAGCTCCGATGTCCACTTCACCACCAAGGTTTGTTCTTTTCCAGGACTCTGAACTCTGCTCTTTTCACACTGCCGCTCCAAGAACCCAAACTGTTCTGGACCGGTTCACACAGGCAGAACCAGGCTGTTCTGGACTGGTCCAGTTTTACTCTTTGTACCGGACCATACTGGATCTGGACCGGATGTAGACCAGTACCCTTACTGGGACTACAGCTGGGATCTTTGGCCGCAGTGTGGAAAGAGTCCATCATCATCCTCTCTCCAGACATGTAATATGATGTCATGTGATGTCATTCATCTGTGTTGTCGTGGTAACAGTCTTGTAGGAGTGGATGTGGACCAGAACTTTTCCTTGGTTCTGGACAGACTCAGTGCAAACTGGTTTCTCTAAATGAAGCTGGACTCACTCGCTCCAGACTTTGACTCTTTAATCAGACCATTTAACAAGTGGATGGTTTCCTCACAGAACCAAGGAGCTTGACAGAGCAGAGAGAAAAAGAACCACAGCAGCTGAAGTTCTGGTTCCAATAGAACCGAGTCTACCAGACCCAGATGTGGGAAAACAGCCTAAAGTGGTTTCAAAAACTCAGGGCTTCAGTCACAACCACAAAGGAGAATAGTTTGAAGCTTCTTGATAGGAAAACAGCATTAGACAAGGTTATTAGAGGAACTCTGTGGTCCAGAAGGAGCATCGTTTGAACAGGAGCTATGGGGCTAGGGGTCAGGGTTAGGGGTCAGGGTTAGGGTAGGGCTTTCTTTGTAGGCAGTGGCAGGGACTGGAGTCAGATTCTGACTATCTGGGAAACTCAGAAGAGGTCGGTGTAGATGAGCCAGCTTCTGGACCACCTGGAGGGTTTGATGTTCTGGACCAAAGCTGTGAAGTGATCAGGAGGTACGGAGAGGCGAGGCTCAGGGTGATCCACTCTGGATTGAAACCCGAAGGTTCTCCAGGTCCAGCAGGATGGGTTGTTGGTCCTGGAAATGAAGCTCTGAGGTCTTCCGTGGTTTGTGTCTCCTGAGGGAAAATCCAGTCAGTAGAGATGTCTTCTCAGGAGCGAATGGACCTCTAGAGGGTTCTCCTGGTTCTGTGGGGAACGGCCTTCATCAGTGTTCACCCAGTCAGAGTCTGTCCAGAACAAAGCTTCAGCATCAGATTTTGTGTCTCAGATCATCTTCAGAACCCGGCCTTCAGACCGAACCGGATCTAGTTCTGCTGGATCATTAGAAATGAACAGATTCTGGTTCTATCTGGGTCAGCCTGGTCCGGTCCATCACGTGTCTAAGGTGTCCTGTCGGCCCCTGTCTGATCTGCCCGTCTTCTGTTCCTCTGCAGACGACAGCAGCCACACCATGACCAGTGAAACCAGCAGCCTGGTCCAGTCCCACTACAAGCAGCGGGAGGCGGAGCGGGAGGCGCTGCCCTACCAGACGGGTCAGCTGCATCCGGCCATCCGGGTCGCCGACCTGCTGCAGCACATCACCCAGATGAAGTGTGCCGAGGGCTACGGGTTCAAGGAGGAGTACGAGGTGAGAACACGACTATCTGACCCAGCTGACATCAAACGGATCAGAACCGGTGGGGCTCTGCTCGGCTCTGGTGGAACGGTTCCTAAACCGGAGTCAGAACCTAAACCTGCTCCGGTCCTCCAGGGTTACCATCACTCCTGGTAGAACTAAAACTAAAAGAAGATGTTTGTGAAAAGGAGGCTGAGGCGAAGCGTCGGCAGGGAACCAGAACCGACCAAGGGAGCCTAACGGACCGGCCCAGGTTCACACCCTGCCATCATGCATCCATTGCTCAGGTCTGGTCTTGAGCCCCCTCTGACCTTTAGATCCAGCTTCAGTTCTGATCCGGTCCATTCTTACTCCTCTGGGTTCCCTGGCTGCGTGCTGCAGTCGCACCGTGTGAGTCCAAGGAGTCCAGTTCTAGTTCTGGTCTGAACAAACTAGGTCCGCTCTGTCCAAGTACTTCAGCAGTGGAGTGTGGTGCAGCCAGTTTCTGCCAGTCCCAGACCGAGAGTTCTCTGGTTGGCCGATCCGATCATCGATCAATGATATCAATCCGTCAACCAGTCCAAGAACCAATCAGAGTCCTCCGTGAATGATCTGATCATCTGCTGAGAGGAAGGTCGTCAGGCATGAGGAGTCTGGAGGTTCTGGAGGAGGTGCAGTAAAAACAGAAACCACAGAAAATCCTTCCAATAATGTTCTCTAAAAGCTGCAGGTTGGAGCTTCTCGAAATCTGTGTGTGTGTGTGTGTGTGTGTGTTTATCCATTTTAACAGGAGAAACTTACTAATGGATGTTACTTACCTGAACACACACACACACTCACAGACATACATTATAGATCTTCCCTGCAGCTAATGGGCCCAAACAGGGAATGGCTCCAGTGTGTGTGTGTGTGTGTGTGTGTGTGAGCAGTGTGCTTGCGGGCTGCCCTCAGGGCTGATCCATTATACATACTGAATACACACTCAGAGTTTTCACTCTCCATTTGCAGAAAGTTATCAGTGAGGAGTTCTGTTCTGGTTCTACTCTGATTCTCTTGTGGTTCTACTCTGGTTCTGATTCTGTTCTGACCCGGTCTCTAGCTGGAATGGCTCCCAGTTCACGTCTCTCCACACCAGTAGGTGCTGTGAGCTGGTTCTGATCCAAATCAGGAACCATTAATGGCATAAACTGAGCCATAAACCGATTCAAAGGCAACAAGAGGTCTGCTCCAATCTTCAGAACAAACAGCTGGACCCAAACTGGTTTTAGAACCAGAACCAGGAAAGGAAGCATGGCTGCAGCAATGATCCAGGCTGTGGAGAACAGGACCGGTTCTGGATCCCTTTGGGTTCACAGCAGTACAAGTAAGGAGACGGGTCAGCCAGGGTCAGGACAGGGTCCCAGACGAGCCCCTAGCAGAACCACAGGTCCGGTACCAGTCCAGGCGACTCTGTGTCGGTGGGCTCCTGATGACGAGCACCGAGATCTTCACCCACGGACCGAGCTCCGGGGGGTCCCGACCCTCTGAGGGGTCTCAACGCTGATGGAGACGTCTTGAGACCGGTCGGGTGTCTCAGTCACAGAAATGAAACGTAAACATGTCAGGATCTGCCTTTTCACCCAGATTTTCAGACCCATTTAGTGAAGTGAGTGATGATTGGTCGATGATTGGTTGATGATTGGTCAATGAGGTGAGGTGAGACGGGCCGCCGGTCGCCCCACTCATGACTCTTGTCTCCCTGATCCCTCCATGCTTTTCTAATTTATCTGATTGGACAGCTCAATGAGGTAAGACACCTTCCTGGTTTTCTGTGTTTCTGTCGTAGATTCAGGTTTAGCTAGCACCTCTGTTAGCACTCTCCTAGCCTAGCTCCACCCAGGCCCAGTTTGTTTATCTGCATTACACACCAGTCTCCAGGGCAACCCGTTTGCATCCATCAGGATCTCTGTGTCTGATTCAGGAAATGGTTCCTGGAAGACATGGGGTTAGGGTTAGTGCTGGTAGCATGGGTGTTAATGGGAGGGGAAACCAGCACCACACCCACTGGTCAGGACCTCTGTACCAGCATAGAACTGGGTTCTTATGCAGACTAGTGACAGAACTGGAAAGAGTTGATTTACAGGGTGACCAGCAGAGGGCATCTGGTTTCCAGTAGCCGAGGGGCGTAATTTGTACCCTGTAAGTGGAGGCTATAGCTCTAGAGTTGCTGACTGTGAGAAGGTTGCTGCATGCTTTCCTCTTTGTGTCTCTCTCCATTTCCTGTCTGATGACTGCCAGTAAAGGAAAACCAGTGACTGCTGACCCAATGCTGGAACCATTGGGTCATTGAGGAACCCCCAAACATCCAATCGACCCGTGTTGGAAACAGTCCAACATCCAAAGATCTCACAGGGACCGGGCATCCTCACTGACGCACTGGTTCCAACACCTGTTCACTGGGACATCCGTCTCCTCCACCCGCCCTCATGCAGACCCCGCCCTCCCCATGACCCATGACCCCGTGTGTGCCTCCATCAGTGCTGCTAATGCTCATCCTCTGTGCATGTTGACTTTCCCTCTGACTGTCAGATGCTCCAGTAGCTGCTTGAAGAGAGTATCACTCCACTGCTGATTCCCCCTGGTGGCCAGTTTGTGAATCTGATCATTTCCATCCCATCACTGGTCTGCATGAGGACCCAGTTACATCCTACTGGGAGTTGAACTGGTTATGTCAGTGTCCAGTGGAGGTCCAGCCAACCTCTGGAGCCAGACTGGACTGGTGTCAGATTGTCTGTTTATTCTTATTTTCACAGAAACTTTGGGTTTTGTGTGTGTGAGGGTGACAGCTGTGCTCCCAGCCGTCTGGACGCTCAGAAGGTCTGAGGAATACGGAGATTTTTAGATGACTCTAGTTCTGTTTCCACCAGCAGCAGAACCTCCTGCTCCAGGACTTGGTTCAGTAGGAAGTTCCAGCAGCGCCACCGCTGGCGCCACTCCAGTCCTCTCCTCACCCAGGTCCTCCTAGTCCGGTCCAGCCAGGTGCCATCTCTGGTATCAGTTCTGGGTCTGGTCCATCATCACATGTCAGATTAGGTTTAAAAAGCAGTTTTTAGTATTAGTTTCTCTGATATTACTTCATGTTTCGCCATCAGGGGCACCGTATACAAAATAGGTTTTTTTTCATAAAACATTTTAAAATTGGTTCCCTGTCAATTACAAAATTAATCATATTATGTTTTCTAAAATTGTTTATAGCAGTAAAAAAATAAATGTTACCACTCCCAAACCAAAAAGCACAGATCCATATTCACTGGATCTGCAGGAAATGGTTGGTTCCTGCTTGGAGCTTGACGGTGACCATGTTCAGAACAAGACAAGAACGACTGTGGCTGTTACTATGCTGAAATGTTACTATGCTGAAATGTTACTATGCTGAAATGTTACTATGCTGAAATGTTACTATGCTGAAATGTTACTATGCTGAAATGTTACTATGCTGAAATGTTACTATGCTGCTAAGAAAAATGATAATCAGGTTTACAAAACATATAGAGATAGAGAGAGAAAAAGATAAGAGTGTCAATTTGTAACAGTTTTTTCCTCCGAGAGGTGAGTAGACTGTGTGAGATTATCAACCATTTAGCATAGTTAGCTTAGCTTCAGACTGTTTGCCTCCACTTCACTAGCATTTAATGAATTAAGGAAAGAAATTACCAACATATTCAACAACAGGTGAGTCAGTCAGCAGCAGCTCTGACCTCCTGACCCGTCCTCTCTCCTCTCCTGAGGGAAATTAAAGCTGCACTATGTCACTTTTATAAAAAATATTTTTTTACATATTTGTTAAAACTGTCATTATGTTGTGACAGTATGGAATGAGACATAATCTGTGAAAAAATTAGGTAACCCTTTATTTGACGGGTTGTGAGTAAGACTGTCATAAACATGGCATAACACCTGAACTCATGAACATGAGAAAGTCTTCATGAATATTTATGACTGTTGTCATGAAGTGTCATTCAGTAAATCATGACACTTTTAATACAAAGTTGACATTATTCAAAATGTCTTCATTATGACAACTTGACATTAACCAAGAAATCATCATCTGTCATAATAGTAGTCATAATAATGTCATTAAGTGTTATTACACTGTCAAAAGCTTTAACAGTAATTAATATTTCCCCCTACCTGAAATAAAGCGGAACAAGTAGGACCAACAGTAAAGATTTCATTAAGCTTTATTATACTGTCAAATGATTTATTAACAGAGTCATTAATAATTCCTCTTACATCAAGTGGAACAAGTAGCATCAGTAATAAAGACGTCATTACAGTGTCACGTGCTATATTAACATGTTATTAATGTTAAGTCTTACCTCAAGTGAAGTGGAAAACACTGGACTACTTATAACTACCATCAGAGCTGTACTAAACAAAAATAAAACTAAAGATTACTTGTTCTTCAGAGGCTTTAACTTCTGTTCAGTATATTGTGACTGAAAAACTAAAACAGAATGAATTATTCTTTAACTGAAGGAAATCAGTTCTTTCAACAGTCCTAACATTTTTGCTCTGATCATGTCGGCCATCTTCTTCGTTATAGACTAACGTCTTCATGTCCAGGAAGCAGAGCTTTGAAGGAAATGCTCAGAAATTATAGCTGTTCTTGCTATAGTTAATCATGGTGAATTCAAACTTGGTGAATCTCTTCAGGACATTCTCACAGTGGGTGAAGACTCAATCCACTGAGGTCACTTCAAAAACCAATAAACAAAAAACAATGTGATCTTAATTCAGAATTTATTTAAATATCATTTTAAAAATGTCCCTTGCTGCAAACTGTCAGGATGGTAGACTGGCAGACAAATGTCTAGTTAGCATGACTGGTTGTTATAAAGTGCAATTATTAATACAAGTAGCATAATGACTAGAGCTGAGCAAAATTATTCTGAATATTTGTTTGGCAGAAATTCATACAGCCTGTTATTCAGATTGCATCATTTAATGTATAGATTTAGGATCTTTTCACTTAATGAGCATTTGAAATTATTTCCAACCAGATACTCTGGCTTATGGATGTTTGCAAGAAGTTTATTAAATAAATAGAATAAACACCAGTTTTTCATTTGACAACAATTAGTTCTCTAAAATGTAACTTGTTAACTGGTGGATGTTAATTCCTGCTCCCCCTTACCTGCCCCCCCTTCACCTGGAGAAAATAGTAACACAAAAATGACTTACCTAATTTTCTTTGGGAATATTTCATCTGCTTCTTCCTCTGGTGGCTGGTCCTCATCATCATCCTCCACACCTGTAGCTCGTCTTCATTAGCCGCCTTTGCCCCCCACCATGTGTCCTTAGGCTGAAACGGGTCTTTATGTGGATAAAGTTGCCAAAGCAAACAACACAAGCACCATGTTGCATCAGCCAAGTTGCCTAATAATGCACATAAAGGATAACTTTGACTAACATATTAGCTTTTAATTTGTCAGATTAAAATTGGAGGGAAAAAACTATGGAAGACCGAAACTGACATAAGAAATAAAAGCATAAATATATATTTAGTTTTTCCTTGTCCTTACACATACGTTTCTGTTAAGAAATATATATATTTTCTTTTTCATTTCCCCTAAACATGAGATCTTGTCAAGAAAAGTAGATATTTTGTTTTGTCTTTTCCTTATACAAGCCCTTCTTTTGTCATGGCCTCCTCTCCTCTTTCTGCTTCTCCATGTCCGTCGTTATGTTAATGAGGAGATCTGCCCTCTCTGTCCAGCTCCTACTGTTGGCCCATAGAGCTGTGGAACCAACGTCACTGCGTCAGACGTTGTGGGGCGTTGATGTGTCACGCAGTCGCTCGGTTCCATCTTTACAGGCCACAGACCAAAACAAACTTTCTCCCAGTGTTTTTATTGTGTTACCGACTGCAGTGAAGTTAGTTTCGTGTTGGATATTCCAATATCCGCCGAGCAAACGGCGTTTTGCTCAAGGTTGATCCGATTTATGAATGCTAATTTCGGCCAGCCGTTCTCAAGCTCCCTCCTCAAGTTCTCAGAGGTTCACTTAGACCAGGGGTCCCCACAGTGGGTCCTGGAGGGCCGGCATCCTGCATGTTTTAGTTCTCTCCCTGGTTTAACGCACCTGGATTAAATGATGGCTCGTTAGAAGGCCTAAGAAGAACACTGACATGCTGAAAAGGTTGTTGGTACCACCAGGGAGAGAACTAAAACGTCTAGGTTGCCGGCCCTCCAGGACCCACTTTGGGGCCCCCTGACTTAGAGACTGGCAACAAATTTCCAAACCAAACACTCCGGTCAGACAAATGGTAATAAATGCCTTGTGACCAACTGATACAAAAAGGTGGTAATTCAAGCTTTTACATGAGACACACGACCCTCTATTAAAATGTCAAGTCATATTCAATAGTTTAAATCATTTTAATATTGAATAATATCATTCACACAGATTTTGACTCAATAAGTCAGCTCTAGAAGCTGTTGAAGAGAAATAGTAAATTTAAACAAAAAAATATTTAACAAAAATAAAAAAATGAGTTAAAATGCAATAAAAATGCGTGTGCCTCATATATACAGTTTAGTACAACAATTACGCACTGACTTCTAGTCAATGTGGCACACGTCATGGACGTCACTGAAAACATTATATAAAACCTATTTATCTGCCTTTAAAATATGTTTAATATTAAGGGCTAACCTTACAGTAATGGAGTTTAATAACTTTAGCTAACATTAACTTACAGCAAGGTAGCATTAGCTTGAATGGCTCATAGCTAACATTACAAAGAAAGAGAACATAGTCAATGTTATTTTCTCAAAGAAAATGTAAAGTTAATAAGAAACATACCTCAGATGTATTAGGTGTCAGACTTCGGTTATAACTTGTGTTAGTTTGGCCCCACAAGATGGAAGATTTCTTCTTCACCAACACACTGCACGCCTGTTGGTGCACTGTTGCCTCCCACTGGTGGAGATGGTGTACTGCACTACTTAAAACAGCCTGAAAAAATGTTTCAAATGCAAAGTTCATGCGTGCTTTGCAGACATCTTGCTGTAAAACTTCAGATCAATTAGAAATTTAAACAGCATGGCAGAGCAATATAATATTACCAGATAAAGCTACATAATTTTTAAAGTTTAATCGGTAATACTTTTATAACAAATGTATGTCAGATCATGATTTCTTGGTTTATGTCAAGTTGCCATAACAAGGACTTTTTGAATAATGTCAACTTTGTATTAAAAGTGTCATGATTTGCCAAATGACACTTTATGACAACAGTCATAAATATTCATGAAGACTTCCTCATGTTTATGACAATGTCATGACAGTCTTATTTACAACCCGTCAAATAAAGTCTTGCCAAAAATGATATCCTCGGCCTTCTCCCAGTGCTACCTAGAAACAACCAATCAGAGGCAGGAGGCGGGTTTTAGTGCTGTCAATCACAATCTCATGTGGCTGCTCCCTCCCCTAGCTGTGTGCTATCCTGCAGCTAGCATAGCCAGTTGTGAATACTCAGCAGATAAATTATTTTCCTGTAACAATAAGTTGTTTCTCCACCATTAGCATTTTTCACAGATTATCTGTCTCATAACAAACTGTCACGACAAGGTGCCAGCTTTAACAAATATGGAGGAAACATTTTTTATTAAAGTTATAAACTGCAGTTTGAATAAAATGCAGCTACATAACATTTTATGAGAAGTCTGGATTGCTTCATGTATATTTTGCATGTTGCCTATGTTGCTGGTGGGGAGAAACATTTCAGTAATCTACGTGTAATAAGAAAATTAAGCAACCTATTTGCATACTGTATGTGGGCTGTTGCATGTAAAATTCACTAGTAGTAAATATTGTCTAGTATCAGTATTGGACCAATGAAAACAAGACCATTAAAATTGTGACACTTTTGATGAGTCTGATTGACTCAAGAAACTGTAAGAGCAGCTGCTGGGGGCCAATCTAATTTTTTGTCATGGGGCCCAAGATTCCTGGCGGCGCCCCTGGTTGCCATGGTTACATTGGTTGTCTAGAGTGACGACCTTCAGTCCTCAGGTCGTCCAGCTGCAGCGAAGGACTAGATGGCATCTAAGATCAGAAGACTGGAGCTGATGTCAGTAATCCCTAAAAACAATAACTGTGGTAGTGAACACCACTAAAGCACAACACAAGCATAGAGGAATCCAAAACATAAACCCAATTATATACACAGAACTGCCGCTAACTTTCAAAATGAATGTGAATGTTTTCCAAAAGCCCCAGATTTTCTCACTAACTGGCAGCACAGAATGATTTTATCCTCCAGCTATTTGAGGGGAAAATGTCCGAGTGCAGTTTGTCCTCAACGGAGAAAAGATGAAGAATGATTTGTGTGTCAGTGTGGTGAGACGGAGCGCGCACCGTCAGCGTCCTACCAGACCCGCATGGACAGATTGGCAGGTTCTTCTGGATCCCAGATGGATTTCAGAAACCCTGAAAGGTTCACTTGGACAACTGCATTCAGTTCAGTTCAGACAAACTTCATGGCTCCAAGCTGAGCTAGTTCAGATTTAAATCATATTGTGAGTCTCAACGTGCATAAAGAACAGAAATGGACGAACTGGTTGTTTGGGAGTTCAGCTTTGTCTCCAGCTGTCGCCTCACACCTGATGGGGAAATCTGGAGCAGGCCTGCAGTACCATCCAGACCATTCTAACCAATGGTCCTCCACCTGTCCCTGTCCTCCACCTGTCCATGCCTTGGTACTGCATCCAGAGCAGTAAAGGGCTGCAGGGCAGATTTTCCTCTGGGTTTCACCACAAATTGTTCCAAGCTTGTGGAGTGAAACTCTAGTGCTGCATGACGTTGTGGGATTCAGAACCAGAACATCTCCAGAGCTTACCTTCGAGTCCAGACGAGTCCAAAAGGAGGAGAACCTTCTGCTTCAGTTGTAGGAACTGAAACTTTTGTCTCCAGTGTTGCTCAGAACCCTCTGAGATGTTCTGGCCCATTTAACCAAAGACACTACTGGACCTCACAGAACCACTGCTGAAACCGAGGTCCACTTTAGAAAACGACTGGGTTCTTGCAAGGTTCTGGTTGTAACCAGAAACCCGGAACCAAGGAGCCGAACAGCTGCAACATGTTCTGTAGCCGGTACAAGCCCTGACCTGTGACCTTTCAGAAACAGGACGGAAACCACCGCCTGAAGAGCGCACGCACACACCCACACACACACACACACACACACACACAGTGGGCCACAAACAGACAGGGAGAGGTTCTGCCAGCACTCATTAGTTCCATTCTTTGCTCTGTTTTCGTTTCTCCTGTCTTTGTTCCTCGCTGTCACTTATGTCTGTGTGTGTGTGTGTGTGTGTGTGTGTGTGTGTGTTGCTCACCTCACAGTTTGATGGATGTCTGAAGCTGTTAGACGGCTGTCACACACATTCTTATGTCTCCCGGCGTTTTAATGAGCGACTCAGGAACCTGCTGTGGATCAAAGTGGCAGACGTTCACACAGACAGAGTCTGACAGTACAAACGTTTGTGTGTGTGTGTGAGTGGAGGAATTTAAATGTTTGTTTCCTCTTCCAGAACCTGGATTGGTCTGAATTTCTAAGTCTTTGTTCCCTCACAGCCTCTGTCTGTAATTGGACTTAATCATGTGTTTTGTCCATGGAGGCGGACGGCGAGCAGCGAATCAAACGCACCCTCTGCATTATTCATGTCCTTCATAGCTGCAGTGATGTGTAACAAACTGTCTCTGTTCCTACAGAGCTTCTTCGAGGGACAGTCTGCTCCCTGGGACTCAGCCAAGAAGGACGAGAACCGCATGAAGAACCGATACGGGAACATCATCGCCTGTAAGAACCGGGTCTGGGCTGGAGGACGGGGCCGACCGACCCACATGGGGCCCGGTACCGCTCCCTGAATGTCCTGGTAGTTTGTCGAAGCTGTCCAGAGAGGGTGGGATCCAGTTGGAGATCAGACCGGCTTATCAGTTAGAAATGCACATTGTGTCCCTGTGCTCCACCTGTCCTCCACCTGTCTCTGTCCTTCACCTGTCTCTGTGCTCCACCTGTCCTCTACCTGTCCCTGTCCTCCACCTGTCTCTGTCCTTCACCTGTCTCTGTCCTCCACCTGTCTCTGTCCTTCACCTGTCCCTGTCCTCCACCTGTCTCTGTCCTTCACCTGTCTCTGTGCTCCACCTGTCCTCTACCTGTCTCTGTCCTTCACCTGTCCCTGTCCTCCACCTGTCCTCCACCTGGCCGATCTGCTCCTGGTTTTCCTGACTCTCTCTAACGAACTGAATCAGATGTAATTAAAAACTTGTGTTGTTTTTACATTCAGCTGAATCTAATTAAGAGATTATTAATATGTTCATAGATCTTTAATCCACTGGAAGCTAATTAGCTCTGATTGTGTTGAGCTCCACAGTGACAATGAGCACAACAACTAACGCTCCCTGCTGTGTGTGTGTGTGTGTGTGTGTGTGTGTGTGTGTGTGTGTGTGTGTGTGTGTGTGTGTGTGTGTGTGTGTGTTAGACGATCACTCCCGTGTGCGTCTGCAGCCTCAGGATGGAGACGGCGGCTCAGACTACATCAACGCTAACTATGTGGATGTGAGTACCAAGGTTTCCTCCTGCTGAAATGTTCTAGAACCCGACCGAGCTCAGAACCTCCAGTAACCATCTGAAGGTTCTGAGCTTTCATGAAACGTTCCTGAAATGTTTCCTCCTCCTTTTTCCTCAGGGTTACCACAGACCCAACCACTACATCGCTACACAAGGTGAGACACTTATCCTTTTCCTCCAGATCACGTCCAACAGCTTCTGGAGATGCTGCAGTTACCTGCTCTACCCACAGGGGGCGCCACACCAGCAGAGCTTTAGCATAAACCCACAGACTCTGCTCTGCAGGTAGAAATCCCAACCAGCAGCTTCACTAGTCGTGTTTTCAGCAACACTTTTCTTTCAAAGTATCGCCTTACAAAAAGTTGATGGAAATTTCCAAAATTCCAAATAATTTATTTAATCTTGCAAGAAATGTTTTTATGCTCGCTTGAGGTGATTTTTGTTTTTTCCATAAAATAGTTAATGTGCTAAAGGGGAGATGAAAACACATTTGTTCCCTACAACAAGTTCTGATGTAGGGAACGCTGCCTTCTACTGATGGGTCTGTGCCTTACCAGAGGAACCAAGATGGAGTCCAGGGTGGAGGACAATGCTAGCTAGCAACCGCTACTTCCTGTTTACCAGAGTAAACATCTGATGATGTCACGCTTTGCACAGCCTGGTCGATTTGCTCCAAACCAGCCAATCGAAACACGACTAATTCACATTTACTCTTTTAAGCTAATGCTAAGTTAAGTTAGCTCTGAGTTAAGAGTGAGTATAGGAGAAGCCCTCGTTAATGGGAGGCAGATAACTGGTTCCACCATGGCAACAGGAGGACCAGAAGCCTGACAGCGCATATTCAGATAGAAATGTGTGTGTGTGTATGTGTGTGTGTGTGGGGGGGGGGGGTGTGTGTGTGTGTTCAGGGCCCATGCAGGAGACGTTGTATGACTTCTGGAGGATGGTGTGGCAGGAGAACTCAGCGGCTCTGGTGATGGTGACCAACCTGGTGGAAGTGGGCCGGGTGAGTCTGCTGCTGTTTTTCTGCGTCATGATGTTTGGGACTTCATTTCCCAGAATGCCTCTGTCCCTCCGTGCTGTGGGCTCCAGAACCTCTCAGCAGATTGTTGTCATGTTGGATGCAGCGGGTTCTGAAGCGCCGGCGCCGCTCAGTCGGGGATGAAGCTGCTCATTTCCTCCTGAAACTGGAGGGTTTGACCTGAGAGCAGAACCCCAAACCTGGAGGCGCCGCCCGCTCTCATTACCCACAATGCACCAGGGACCTGCCTGGCTGAACTGCCAGAGCTGCACAGAGGGATTCTGGGAGATTTCAGGCTGATTATCTGACCTGTCGTTCCTCGGCACACACACACACACACACACCCACAGCCCCCCCCCCACACACACATCATTGATTGTTCTGTTTCTGCTCACCTGGCTGGTTGTCGTGGTGACACAGAGACTGTAGTCTAATAGTGAGGGGCGGAGCCTCCATCAGCTGTGTGTCAATCAGTTAATGACAGCGTGTGTGTGCGTGTGTGCGTGCGTGCGTGCGTGTGTGTGTGTGTGTGTGTGTGTGTGTGTGTGTGTGTGCGCGCAGGTGAAGTGCTGTAAGTACTGGCCTGATGACACTGAGATTTATGGCGACATGAAGGTGACGCTGATCGAGACGCAGCTGCTGTCTGAGTACGTGATCCGGACCTTCGCCGTGGAGAAGGTGGGTGATGATGATGATGATGATGAAGGTGAAGCTGTGACCCTCTGTCTTCATGATAACCCCTTCTGCCCCCAGAGGGGCGTGGCTGAGATCAGGGAGATCCGTCAGTTCCACTTCACCGGCTGGCCGGACCACGGCGTCCCGCTGCACGCCACCGGCCTGCTGGGCTTCATCCGCTGCGTCAAGGCCAAGACTCCGCCCACCGCCGGCCCCACCGTGGTCCACTGCAGGTCAGACTCCGGCCCCGTGCTCGGCCCCCTGTCGCCGCTGCCGCCGCTCACCAGGTGTATGTGTGTGTGTGTGTGTGTGTCAGCGCGGGCGCGGGCCGGACCGGCTGCTTCATGGTGATCGACATCATGCTGGACATGGCGGAGAGAGAAGGCGTCGTCGACATCTACAACTGTGTCAGAGAGCTGAGGGCGCGAAGGGTCAACATGGTGCAGACCGAGGTACACACACACACACACACACACACAGAGAGACAGAGACTGTGGAAGAACCACAGTTCTGGTTCTGGTTCTGTTGGACCTCAGTGCTGATCATGTTACTGAAATAACTGGAGAGCTGGTCAGACTCTCTGGTCCAGTTCTGGACTGGTTCCAGTCTGACATAAAGAACTGGGATTTCTTTGTTTCAATAGGAAACTTCTCAGAGAGGTCAGAGGTCACATGTGGGGTTCCCCAAGGCTCCATTCTAGAACCCATTTGATTCAATATCTATATTCTCCCACTGGCTCAGGCTATAGCAGGAAATAAGATCAGTTACCATGACGACGCAGATGATACACACCTCTACATTTTGATGTCACCAGGTGACCTTTGACCCCATCCAAGCACTGAAAACAGATAAATGTGTGGATGAGACAAAACTTTCTGAAACTGGAGTTATTATAGAGGAACATCTAGAGCTGTAGATCTGGAGTAACAGATCTAGAGTTACAGATCTAGAGTCAGCACACAGGTTCAGTTGTTCCATCTGTAAACTACGTAGAGATCAGGCTGACCTCTGACCTCTGCCCTGCCCCTCCAGAGCCACATAAAGCCGGTTCCACAGTGGTTCTTCTCCCAGCTGCAGAACATTTCCAGAACCAGAGACTAAAGTCTCGGATCAGAGAAACTCATCCAGGCTTTAGTTTCTCTTTAGTGGCTTTGATTCCTGCAGCAGCATCTTCACAGGTCTGATTGACAACACAACGGTCCAGAACGCTGCTGCTGGAGTTCTGACTAGAACCAGGAGGATAGAGACACCACCCGGTTCTACATTAACCAGTTCTACACCACCCGGTTCTGCTGACTCTAGGTTCTGGTTTTGCTCTGCATCAGAACCAGAACCAAACATGGAGAAGCAGCTTTCAGCTTCTATGCACCACAAATCTAGAACAAACTTCCAGAAAACTGAAAAACAGCTGAAAGCCTGAGCTCCTTTCAGGTTTGCTATTAATTAATAATAAATGGAACACTGATCAATATTTCAGAATCAATATATTGATTTATATTGATGACGATTTTCATGTTCAGAATCAGCAAAATGTGAAATGTTTTTTCATAATTCTGACGTTGGACTGCCTTGTTGCCCTGGGCTCTGACCTTTGACCCCTGCCTCACCATCCTCCTCTTCCTCACTCTGAGCTCAATGAGGAAGACGAAGCTCCTCAGGTTGCTTCGTTTCCTGACGTCCTCCAGCTGACAGGAAGTGACAGCAGCATAACGTCCCGCCCTTCCTCCAACTTTTAATGTCACTTTTCCTCCTCCTCTTCCTCCTGTGGACATAAATCACGGCTGACGTGACATTTCCCCGTCCTGCTGTCTGTCGCCATGACGCCGTCCGTCCCTCTGTGTCCACAGGAGCAGTACGTCTTCATCCATGACGCCATCTTGGAGGCGTGTCTCTGCGGAAACACCGCCGTTCCGGGCAATCAGCTGCGTTCGCTGTACTACGAGATGAACCGATTGGACCCCCAGACCAACTCCTGTCAGATCAAGGAGGAGTTCAGGGTACAGCCAGCAGGGGGCGGTGCCACCAGCACTGATTAGGACTGGAGGATCATGGGAAAAATCACACCAAAGAAATAAAGAAAATATTCCAAAAAAAATCCAGATTAAAACACATTTATGTAATGGATATTAATTATTGATAACTTCATCTATTATTATTATTATTATTATTATTATGAAATAAAATGACATTATGGCCAACTAGGCCTGTCACGATAGCAAATTTTGCTGAGCGATTAATTGTCTCAAAAAATTATTGCGATAAACGATAATATTGTCTGAAGACCTTTTTACACTGATTTAATGGAAATAACGTAATAATGCATGTGATTTCCTGCCAAAGATAGATACACTTTATTTTCAAAAGAATATTTAACACTGGAACTGATAAACAAAATAAACAAAACAACCAAAAACAAAAATAAAATGGATTCTCAGTCTCCATTAACAAAAAACACACTTGAAAAAAAAAACTAAACAACATAAAGCCAAAGTGGAAATAAATACTGCATTCAACCAAGAGTGCAGATTATGAAGTCTGTATATTATGTTGCCCTTCAGTAATAATTAGATTTAAATAGAGAAGATGGGCACATCGACTACCTGATGCAATAATTCACACTACATGATTTTTTGCTCCTATTTTTCCCCTTACAACAATATTAAAACGTTGGTCTTTCTAAGATTGTGTGGTGTGTTACGGTAGATCGTTGTTGCCGCTCTGATCTAAATCAGGGGTTTTTCCCCGACTGGGATCCTTAACGCAGCCTGTTGAAAGTGACAGGCAGCCAATCAGAAAGCGCGGATTCCCCTCCTACTTTCTGAGGGTAAATTACGGAGGGGAATCCCAAACAGCTGACACGGCGCAACCTGAAGTCCAGCGGACATTGGAGATGATATGTGGAAACAACATTAATGTTTATTCAACATGCAAAGAATATAGAAATGACAAGAGGAGGAGTTGGAGCCAAATTGCTACCGCAGTTGATAAACCCGGTAACTTTTCAGCTGTTCTTCGTTAACGTGACATAAATAGGTTCTAATGATTTTCATTCAGTCAGGACTTTACGCTGACACTAGCAACATGCATTGCAGGTAGATTGTAGTAAAGCATTGATTAATGCCTGGTTTTAAAATTAGTTCACTGAACTTGTAGCCATTATTTTGTGCCCATTGTTGGACACCACACGGCAGGACCGAACCCGATCGAACCGTTATACCTAGGATTTCTGTCGGCTAATGTGTGGTCTGTCAGGTTTTGAAAATGGGCCGACAATCGGCCGACAGCTCTAAGATCGTGTAGTGTGCGCTGGGCTTTACACTGAGGAAATGAGGAAGGGAGGGTCAGTGGAGAGCACCGGAGTTGAGCCTTTTTTCATTCGGTGTCATCAACAGAAAGAGAAAAAGGCCGGAAGAGACGATAATGCCGATAATTGAAATGACATCGATAGTTTTAATTTATCGTAGGATTAATTGATTTATCGTTTATCGCGACAGGCCTATGGCCAACCTGATTATGTCCAACATCAGATATTGGACATAACCAGTCCAATACCTGGTTATATTACTTAATATACTTAATATTGTAAATACCAAATGTTAAGAATTAAACATAAAAACAAATTTAAATTAAAAATTATATTTTTCATTAGTAAATGATATTTTTAGTAAAAATTCCTTTATTTGCTTTAAAAGTTCAGATTACAGCAATCTACTATTCATTATTATTGTTGTTATCAATACTAATAATAACAATAATAAATTATGTTAAAATGAAGTAAATCTTAAAGTTTTTCTCTGTTGATCCAGAAAGTCCAGAATATTTTACCTTCAGTCCGTTTCATGTTTTCTCTCCAACCTTCTCATTCAACATGGCTTCCGTCTGCACGCGCTCAGACCCTCAACATGGTGACGCCCACCCTGCGCGTGGAGGACTGCAGCATCGCGCTGTTGCCTAGGAACCACGAGAAGAACCGCTGCATGGACGTTCTGCCGCCGGACCGCTGCCTGCCCTTCCTCATCACCATCGACGGCGAGAGCTCCAACTACATCAACGCCGCGCTTATGGACGTACGTCACGCTACGCTACTGCTAACGCTAGCGGGGTTCTGCCGTGTGACCTCACTTCCTGCGTCGGTGTGTTGCAGAGCTACAAGCAGCCGTCGGCCTTCATCGTTACCCAGCATCCTTTGCCCAACACAGTGAAGGACTTCTGGCGCCTGGTTCTAGACTACCACTGCACGTCCATCGTGATGCTGAACGACGTGGACCCCGCCCAGGTGAGGTCAAAGGTCAGTGGTGAGCAGCGAGCCGCGCGGTCCAGTGGCTGACGGACGTCTCTGTCTCAGCTGTGTCCCCAGTACTGGCCGGAGAACGGCGTCCACCGCCTCGGCTCGCTGCAGGTGGAGTTCGTCTCCGCGGACCTGGAGGAGGACGTCATCAGCCGCATCTTCAGGATCTACAACACCGCCAGGGTGCGTTTGATCTTCACACCTTCCGCTCCCGGGTCTGGAGCCTACAGTCTCCCAGCTGCCCTGAATGCCTCATAGGCTTCTGTTTTCCTTTTTAAAACACCTTCCTGCTAACTTCCTGCTAACCTCCTGCTAACTTCCTGCTAACTTTATGAGAACGTCCTTCCTTTGATCCAGCTCTCCACCCACCTCTCAGGGTGCGTTTGATTTAAAGCCTGTCCCCCTCCAGCCGCAGGACGGGTACCGCATGGTGCAGCAGTTCCAGTTCCTGGGTTGGCCCATGTACCGGGACACGCCCGTCTCCAAGCGCTCCTTCCTGAAGCTCGTCCACCAGGTGGACAAATGGCAGGACGAGTACGACGGCGGCGAGGGACGCACCGTCGTCCACTGCCTGTGAGGCTGCACACAGTACTACACAGTACTACTACACAGTACTACTACACGGTACTACTACACAGTACTACTCACAGTACTACTACACGGTACTACTCACAGTACTACTTCACAGTACTACTACTACACAGTGCTACACAGTAGTACACAGTACTACTACACAGTACTACACAGTAGTACACAGTACTACTTCACAGTACTACTACTACACAGTAATACACAGTAGTACACAGTACTACTACATAGTACTACACAGTAGTACACAGTACTACTACATAGTACTACACAGTAGTACAGTACTACTAGCTGAGGTTCCCAGGTATTTGCAGAAGGTCAGGTCAGGTCATGGCGTCTCGGTCATACAGGATACATGAGATCCAAACTTTAACTGGTTTATTTGTCTTGATGCTCAGAGTTGCCAACAGTCTGTAGTAGCAGCAACATTCCTGCCACTTTTGGATTATGGAGATGTTTTATATATGAATGCTTCGACCAAATGTCTTCAATCATTAAATACTGTGTATCATTGCTCTTTAAGGTTTATAACCGGTAGTAGACGTCTGACACATCATTGTGATTTGTACGCAAAAGCTGATTGGCTCCTTTAAGTGAACGGAGAAACAATCATTTAATGATCCTGATGTATAAATCTTTACTCGGTCTAACCCCAGCATATTTATCCACTCTCCTACATAGAACTGTCGGTTCTCTTCGCTCCAATAACATTATTCTTCTGCATGTTCCACGCTTTGAACTGAAACAGTGAAACAGGCATTCAGTGTTTTACCCCACAGCCTGGAATCAGCTGCAGTCTGAACTTAAGATGTCGGAAATGATTTCACTGGACTTATTTTGAGCCGTTCTTAAAGATAGGCAACAAGATTCTATGAAACAATGTCATTGTTTTTAAATTGTTTTTATTGTTTTATACTTGTGCATATGTATTAATTGTTTTTATCTTGTAACCAGGTTGCTATGTATCGCAAATTTTTGCTCAGGTCCCTCTTGAAAATGAGATCTAGATCTCAACGGGGTTTACCTGGTTAAATAAAGGAATATATATATATATATATAATAACAAATAAATTGCCATTAGGCTAATATATTACAGCAATAGAGGTTCAACTAATACAAACTCAAACAAAAATATCTAATAAGAAATAAACTCAGCCATCCACATGTGCATGTAAATCCACAACATACACAAGTAACTCAGTTCACGTAAAGGTTACATCATTAGGCAGAAAAACCACCAACAGACTAACAGAAGAGGCTCTGTGGCGCCATCATGTGGCAGATAAAATCCCTACACAATGGCAGCAGCTGGCAGCGCCTGCCTTCATCACTATATCTGCTGCAATAACTCAGCAATGACAGATGCAGGTAAACCTACGGAGGCTGAGCAGGTTCTCTGAGTCCCCGCCCTCCTGCAGTTTACACAAATAACAAACTGAATCTAGAATAAACAAACAGCACGCTAAATGCCATAACTTACTTTGTGTCATCAACTTAACAGTCGGAGCATCACTTCTCAGGACTGCACCAGGAACGCCGCCTCACATGCTGAAAATGCAGCAAACATCCCCAGAAGTGTATTAGATTGCTCTCGTAGCGTAGCACTAAAACTTATGTCACTTCCTAGGATCATCTCTAAACCAGGGGTCACCAACACGGGGCCCGCGGGCCCCCGGTCGCCCGAGGGGACCTTGTCAGTCGCCCGCAGAGCAAGTTCTAAAAATAGCCATTGTCATTAGGGAGCACTGCCACAGAAATGATTTAATTTAATGTTTTTACATTGAAGTAATTACATTTGTTTATATTTAGAGTTTTAAAAAGGAAATGATAAAAACTTTTAAAATAAATGGCTTTATGTATAAAACTCTTTCCTAGGGTTAAAGTTCAGAACTGCTCAGACGCCTGCAGGATTTTATCGGAGGGCAGCAGCGCCTGCAGCTGGACAGACTCTGAGAACCTTGAGATTTTCCTTTAAGTAAAGAAAAGAATAATTTCTGGAGTTTTTATTATTTAACCCTCTTTACTATTAACAAAATTGTGGAGAAAAAAATATTTTTTGTGCCAAAACATCTTGTACGTAGCGCACATCTGTGTGAGTCTCTGGGGGTCAAAGGGCACGCCAAAGCTTAAATCTTATTGGTCAGTTTACTTTTGTTTATTTGGCAGCTTGGCGCTTTTTCTGTAAGATAAAAAAGAATGACAGGAGTTTGAACCTCCCGTAGTTCTAAGAGCTGTTTGGATCCCGGTTGAGATTTTTACTGTGTCGGTTCTGGCGGGTCGTCGGTTTCTGAGCTTCTTTGATGTTCCTGAACTGGAGAGCTGATGGTTGCCTGTCGGCTGACATCTGCTGCTCTTCCTGAGCGTCGCGCTAAGACTGAGGCTTAAAGAATTTAATCTGGTGGAATCTAATCTAGCCAAAGTCGAGTAGAAATTAAGCAAATATTGTTGCTTCACCTTCTCGTCCTCTGGACGTCTGACTCCACCTGAACCTGCGATCAACACTCTCCTCTTTCCTCTACCACACGGGTCGGCTTTGCTTCCATGTCTTCATTGGGGCCTGCCATGCAAAGCAATGGCAGGAACCTATTACTATTCTCCCAATTCTTTATTTTTCATCCGTAACCGTTAATGCGGCTCATACCGCTGCGTGCACACCTACAAATGAGGTATCAAAACGTGCAGAAAATTCACGCCATTGGAGCTATTACTTTTGGTGGGATTCGGGGTTAACATGGCGACATAATTCGCAAAAAACTACGAAAAAAAACCCATTATAAGTCAATGGGAAAAATCCTACAAATACCCTATTTTTGAGGATTTTCTGTGTCGTCACGAATTCACGTAGAAATGCCATTCAAATTTCATTTTGTAGATACGTCTGTGATGTCTTCGAAAGTGAAGACGGCTCGTCGATACCAGTTACGGTTTGTCCACAATTTGCCTCTAAGCGACCCAAAGTTTCTCATTTTTCCTAAAATTAGAGTGCGTCTCTTCCTGAGTGCCCCTCTGCTAGAGTGAGAAATGAAGAGAATTTTTCACCCCAAAATAATTTTGAAATCGCCATCACGCCCACAAATATCGCACGATTGGTATCAAAATCGGTCCTGACATTGATACGCATGTCTGCTCCGGTAAAATGTTTTCGAAATTTATCTAGATCGTACGGTTTTCTGTCACGGTGCTTCAGAGCAAAGTCATGCGACAGGATTTTCTGAGGCTGTCTCAGGCTCCCATGTATTTGACTACAATTTCAGATCTGGGCACAACATTTCTTTCTCTCATCGCTGTTATTGCTGTGAGGGAGGTACAGATATGAATCTCAGGACTATCGCAGAAGACACATAGCCCTCTCATACGCTTCAAACGGTTTTCGAATATGTATTACGGTTCCCGAACGGAAAGGATTTGTTCCCAATGCTTTTTTTCAGTAAAACTGCCTGGCTCAAACAAACAATTGTCTGCCCAGCCTCTCTCACTAACAGTTCACACTTTGGTGAGAAAATTATTTACCATAGCAACGGAACTCAAGAGGCTATTGGCTGCTGATTAGGACTACAAATACGCATCATTGTAGTTCTATCTATAGTGGAACGCTCAGTTGAAACAGATCAGGACTGAACTGGCCTTTAGAACTACTTGCTGCTATGGGCTGTATTTAACTGATTTAACTCAGTAACTGTTACACATGGGATTAGTTTGGACCTTTAAAATGAAGCATACTGAAAATTTCAAAATAAAAGCCTTGAATATTTTTACATGATGTAATTGCTCTTTTTGGCTTTATATGACTTTTTCATCCAAAGGACTTTTAGACATGGTAATAGTTTGGCCCTTTGAAATGAAGCATACTGAAAATTTCAAAATAAAAGCCTTGACAATTTTTACATGAGATTATTGCTCTTTTGAGCATTGTATAACTGATTTTATCCAATGACTGTTACACATGGGATTAGTTCGGAACTTTAAAATGGAGCATAATAATAATTTCAAAATAAAAGCCTTGAATATTTTTACATCAGGTAATTGCTCTGTTGAGCATTATATAACTGATTTAACCCAATGACTGTTATACATGGGATTAGTTTGGACCTTTGAAATGAAGCTTAACTAAAAATTTCAAAATAAAAGCCTTGAATATATTTACATCATGTAATTGCTCTTTTTGGCTTTATTTGACTTTTCCAGCCAAAGCAATGTTACACATGGATTTAGTTTGGCACTTTGAAATGAAGTTTTACAAAAATTTCAAAATAAAAGCCTTGACAAAAATTTTAAATCATACTGAATGGTGCACGTCCACCTTACTTAAAGTTCTTGTGATTCTCCACATGCTATTGATTACATTGCAGCGTTCTTTAGCATTGATGCTAATTTCTAGCATGACAACGCCGGGCCCAAACCGACGGGCACGCCTTGGCAGGCCCCGGTTAAATTTCTTCAGAAATTTTCTAGTTATTTAGTATCGTCTGAAAAAGAAAAGTCTGTTGCGGTTTAGCTTTGTGCTGAGTTTTGCGCGTTGGAGAGGTGGTTGTGCTCTTGCAGGTCAGGTGCAGTGATAGTTTTGTGCTACCCTCCGATCTGTCGAACCTTTTTTTTTTTTCGCCATCTGCTGGTGTCAGCCAGCTGGTGACCCGTCAGCTGATCGGTTCGCAAAACCACAGAAAAGCTAATAAACCGGCGACCCGCCAGAACCGCACACTGTAAAAAAGTTCAGGCGGGATCTTAGAACTACGGGAGGCTCAAACTCCACTCATAAATTTTTAGCTCACAGAAAAACGCCAACCTGTGAAATTAACAAAAGCAAACTGACCAATCAGATTTAGGCTTTGTGCCCCACCTCCCCCCCACAGACTGACACACAGCTGTGTGTACAATATCTTTTGACACAAAAGATCTTTTTTTCTCCACAATTTTGTTAATAGTAAAGAGGGTTAAATAATAAAACAATAACTTTTCTTTTTTTATTTAAAGGAAAATCTGTTCAGCTGCAGCTGCACCAATCCAGACTCTCAGTGACTTGTGGGTAATTTAGAATCACACAGAAAATCTCCAAAAGGGAATCAACATGTCCCTCCATGTCCCCGTGTCCTCAGGAACGGCGGCGGGCGCAGCGGCGTCTTCTGCAGCGTCAGCATCGTGTGTGAGATGCTGAGGCAGCAGCGCTGTGTGGACGTCTTCCACGCCGTCAAGACGCTCAGAAACAACAAACCCAACATGGTGGACCTGCTGGTGAGGCTGACAAACGTCATTATTATCAAAACTATTAGCATTATGTTTTATTAAAAGGTCATTAATATCGTTGTCTCTTTTAATACTTTGTGGGGCTTTTTATATATTCTGGGCTTTATGTTATATTATTAGAATGTATTAATTATTTTAGATTAATTTATTATATTAATTATATGTTGTGTCTCCACAGGAACAATATAAGTTCTGCTATGAAGTGGCTCTGGAGTTCCTGAACTCTGCTTAGCTGGGACCAGCACGCCCTTCATCACCTCCTCCTCCTCCTCCTCCTCCTCCTCGTTGTGCTGCAGGAGGAAGAGGAGGAGGAGGAAGGTGTGTCCTGCCTCGTTGGACGGACAGCGAGCATGGACACCCTGACTGTCCTCTTTGTCGTCTTGTTGGTTTTTCTTGTGTCGTAAACCTGGCAGTGACTCGGACTGAAGCTCCGCCCACCTGCGATGACCTCATCCTGTCCAGGTCCGGTTCCTCCTTACCGGGTCTTCCTGAACGGCAGCAGGACAGCGTGCCACTACTGGGACACCTTGACACGACAGAATCAGAACCGCGACTCAGCAGAACCAGTCCTGTCTTCAGAAAGTCGAGTCATCGGTTCTGCTGCCATCTTGTGGTTGGCAGCAGAACTGCACCAGCGCCGACCCAAATACCGGACATGACGTTCTGTCCGTTCCTTTTATCTGCTTCTGTTTTTATTTATAGAAGTCCAAAGAGACATGCATGTTGTAAATTGTTCCAGCCGTCCTCACAGATCCAAAGACCTTCTTCTGGTTCTGGACGGTCTTCCTGCAGACCGTCGGACCGGTCCTCTGCTGGGGGCCCAGCTATGAGCCATGTGGGACACCGTCCGTTCAGACAGAGACGGACAGTCTGAAGAGGCTCTGTGATCGGACCGGATCGCAGGAACTCGGGTTCTGCTGGTTTTGGTTCTGTTCAGGTGCCGGACCTCAAACTGGTGGACACAACCTCTGGTTGCCATGGAAACCATTAAAAGATCCTCCGATTGTGATGTGGTCAAACCATGTTTACACTGTGTAACCTGGATCACATCAGGCATTAAACTGGTTTAAACTGGTTTAATCCTGATCACACCGGTTCTACACTAGTTCTAAACTGGTTTAATCCTGATCACACCGGTTCTACACTAGTTCTAAACTGGTTTAATCCTGATCACACCGGTTCTACACTAGTTCTAAACTGGTTTAATCCTGATCACACCGGTTCTACACTAGTTCTAAACCGGTTTAATCCTGATCACACCGGTTCTACACTAGTTCTAAACCGGTTTAATCCTGATCATTCAACCCGGTTCTAAACCAATTTAACCGGGCCAGCCTCTAGTTCTGCTGGACCCGTCCCTTGTGAGTCCAATATCGGATCAGTTACTGATGTAGTCTGGCCAGGACCTCGGCATCATGGGGCATTTCATCTCCCAGGTTTCCATGGCAACGGCCTGCCGCAGCAGCATAGTTCACCCTGGAGAACACCAGGGGTCAGTGTTCATCTTCTGTCTTCTTCCTTGGTGTTTTGTATCGCTGAAACTAACTGGACCGGACCGGGCCTCACTTTGGACCTTGGTCTGGTCCACTTCTGGCAGTCTGGTCCTGGTGGGCCCGGTCCGTTTGGGCCCGGTCCGTGTGAATAATGTACATAGTGAATATTTATTCCTTCGCTGTCGTCGTTCTTGTGAAGCACAGAGGCTGACAATCATGGCAGAAGATCTTCCTGTTCCGCCATCAGTACCGCAGCGGCGCCGGCGGTCCAGTCGGATGGAGTCTGACCCGGTCGTGACTGGACCCAATTAAGGCTCGGTACTGGTGCTGAGAAGAACATCACTGTAATGAAAGCTTTTATTTATGTTGTATGATTCCAATAAAACTGAACACGCTGCCTCAAGTCTCTGAATGTACGGACCGGACCGGGTTCTGGTTCTGCAGAATGTTCATGTCATTTCCACATCAGTTTTTAAATGTTCACCGGTCCGGTCCAGTTCAGGTGGGCTGCCACCTGAAGAGCTGGCGTTACCATAGTAACCACCCCTATCCTTCAGTTGCGCAGTTTTTCCATCACTTTTATAAAACTAACCTGGTTCTGTATGAAATACACAGAAACTACCAGTTTAACTTTGACTAGGCCACTAAGCAGCCTCATTATTCTTCATCAGGTACCATCTCTGGAACCGGTTCTGGTACAAGTTGCAGGCACAACTTTTCATTCTCCTTCTGGATTCATTGGAGACCTTTGAACTTTGGTTTCTTCCTGATGCTTTCCAGGTCGTCACCATGGTTACGCTGGCTATCTGCTTTAAAAACGGTTATTGGAGAGCAGCCAGGCGGATTATTCATGTTAACATTGAATAAGGTGCATAAATTTATCAGAGATGTTTGCTATAATCTGTTCACTGCAGAACAGAGAGCAGCGTGAACAACTACAGATTAGAATAATGATGCCAACCAACCTGCCTTTGGACATATTACTCCCTCCCAGAAGATGGCAGTAGTGTACCAGAGTAGGTGGGTCACCTCTTCTATAACCAAAGGAGAAGTTTCTCTGTTTAATAATCATAATAATAATAAATAACTAAATTTTCCAGGCCTCCAGTGTGGAACTCAGCGACCCTGCAGAGATAAGCGTGTTGGACAATGGATGGGAGTGGAAGAGGGGTTTTTTACATTTAAATTGATTATTTTTTTATTATTATTTTTTAAAAAATAAAACTTTCTAACAATGTAATAAGCCTGTAGTTCCCGTCGCGGCCGCTGGTGGCAGCAACGAGAAGGAAGCGTCGGCAGAAGAAGAGCAGCAGCAGCAGGGTTCCTGGCGTGGCCTGTTGTGGTTCTGATTCTGTTGGGTTCGTCAGGGCCGGTGTTGAACAGAACATGGAGTTCGGACTTTAATCTTTATATTCCGGGTGTGACGTCACAGTGGACCCTGCGGAGGTGGCCTCGCGACCGTCAGGTGAGCTGACCTGGTGAGTTAGCATCGAGCTAACCGGCTCATCCTTCGCGGGTTCGGTTAAATTAGAGGTTCCATTAGAACGAACCGGAACCGAATCTGAGCCTGCAGGTTGTGGTTCAGAGGTAACCGAACCGCTGTGGACCGGGCTGTCCTCCCGGAACGTTTTGTAGAATCCGGTGGTCGACCCAGACCTCTAATGAGTCTGCGATAGTACCAGGGAAGGTTTAGGTTCGGACCTGGTTCCGGTCCAGCTCTGTCTGTGGAGCGCCTTCCCTCCGTCGCCATGGTTACAGGAAGTTCCGGTGGTCCAGATGGAAACCCTCAGACCAGTCTGGGTTGGTTCTGACTTCAGCCTAGAGCCGTGTTATCTGGATCAGGCTGTGTTCTGTAGGTCTATGAGATCTACTGGTGGTCCTGCTCTCTGTCCTGTCCAGTGGCTCTGGTTCTGACAAGGTTCTGGTTCTGCTGACGAAGCTGAAGTTGGTTTCCGATTCTGCTATTAGAGCAGAATAATCCAGTCCTGGTTTGAATTTTCTAGGTGTTGTAGTTCTGGAGCTGCAACAGTTCTAATGTGGTCCACATGTAAAAAGTGGTAAAATCAACCTTTATTGAAGTTTCACAAATCAGATAAAAGTTTCACAAATCAGATAAAAGTTTCACAAATCAGATAAAAGTTTCACAAATCACAAACATGGTTTGAAATATTCTGCTATTAGAGTAGAATAATCCAGTCCAGGTTTGAAGTGTCTAGGTGTTGTAGTTTTTAAACGAGTCGATTAAAGATGCGGAAAGTAGTGAAATATTAGGTGGAATCGCCCTTTAGCCATTTTCCGAATCGGAAACTGGAATCGGAAACCAACTTCAGCTTCCTGTTCTGCTGTATGTTCCTGCAGGAGCAGCAGCTATGGAGCCCCCTGGTGGAGGAGAGGAGCTGTGCATCCTGCTGCTGAGGCAGGGCGGCAGACGGGAGGTGGGCTGCCAGTGGGAGAGTCCTGAGGAAGAGGAGGAGACGAGGAAGGAGGTGGGCTGCCAGAGCTGCAGAGCCGAGACCAGGGAGGCGGCTGTCCAGGTGGACCTACTGGGTCAGAACCAGAACCTGTTGGGTCAGAACCTCAGCTGGAGACACTCAGGTGAGACACATCGTCTCGCTCTCTCTCTCTCTCCTTCCTGGTGCTCTCTTGCCTCACCTGCACAGGTAGACGCTCTGCCTCTGCACTACTGCAGCCTGAGGACCTGATCCAGCTATGATCCAGCAGGGTGTGTTCGATAAATTAATCTCATGGTTGATAGGAAGATCATGAGTCTGACTGGAGAACATGAAGCTCTGCTGTTCCCATAACAACAAAACCTGAAGTAGAACAGGCTGCCGTTTAACCACGCCACTACGGTTTAACCTCGTTACTACGGTTTAACCTCGTTACTACGGTTTAACCACGTTACTGCTGTTTAACCTCGTTACTACGGTTTAACCACGTCACTGCGGTTTAACCTCGTTACTACGGTTTAACCACGTCACTGCGGTTTAACCTCGTTACTACGGTTTAACCACGTTACTACGGTTTAACCACGTTACTGCTGTTTAACCTCGTTACTACGGTTTAACCACGTCACTGCGGTTTAACCTCGTTACTACGGTTTAACCACGTTACTGCTGTTTAACCTCGTTACTACGGTTTAACCACGTCACTGCGGTTTAACCTCGTTACTACGGTTTAACCACGTTACTGCTGTTTAACCTCATTACTACGGTTTAACCACGTCACTGCGGTTTAACCTCGTTACTGCGGTTTAACCGCGTCACTGCGGTTTAACCGCATTACAGGTCACTTTCTACGTTAACCTGAAGAAAAGTTATACAAGAATCTGATATTATATTCAATGTAATAATAAAGAGGCAAGCTCACAAATACACTTATAAAATGTCTAAACTCCAGCTTTTAGTTTCTGTATTCAGCTCCAGTCAGTTTAACAGATGAACTTTGACCTTGTCCAGACATTTATAGCTTTGTGTTCATGTTAGCGACGGGATTTAACACCTTTGTTTGTCACAGAAACTCATCTATCATCTGCGTGGCTCCATGATGAGCCATGATGAGCTCCACCACACATTTGTTGCAACCGGGATGATATGAAATAAATGTTCCGGTTCATCCTTAAAGCTACACTTTTGTTAATCATCTAAACCAGAACCGCCCGCTGTGTTCAGTCTGTCGGCTCACCTGTAGAAATACACCTTCAGCTCTTCCTGCTGCTCGCTCTGAACCGCCAGCAGGCAGCAGCTCCAGTCATTTTAAAGATGCTTATTGGTCCCCGAAAAACTACAAAGACTCAGACATTATCATCAATCAATAAAATCCTCTAAGGCTGAACCTGAAAACTGGACGTTATGCTGCTAGCAGTTAGCTTTCGTCAACAACTCAGGAGGAAGTGAGAGCTCTGAGCAACGCAAGTAACGACCCGGCCGGAACACGGTGCGCTAAATAATAAAATATAATTTAATGAAGCTTTGAGGCAGATATATTTTCCTCAAGGAATTTTAATAATGGAGGTCCTCAAATCGCTCGAGGAATCGTTTCAGCACTAAATTAAACTACTGAACTAAACAAGAACTGGTTCTCTAAAAGAACTGGTTCCCATTCCCAGGTGTAGTGATGTGTTTCTCACACAAGGAGGCAGCAGAGACGTTTGTTTCTTAATTATTCCCTGCAGTCTTGTCTGCAGACTAACTGGAGCCTGTCAGTCAGAACCCAGGGCCCAGTTTAACCCGGTTTGTCCCTGCAGGTTCGTCTGCCGACCTGCTGCAGTGTCTGACAGTCCGACCCGACGGGTCAGACGGCGGTGCCCTGCTGCAGCACTGCGTCCCGAATCGGACCAGAACCAGGATCATCAGACCTGCAGCCAAACTCTCTGATGAGCCCACCGACACCAGAACCAGAACCAGGAAGAGACCGGTTCCGCAGAGCGCCAGGCGCAATGGGAGGCCGGGCCGGCTGCGGCGCCGGTCACCTGACCCCCAGGAGGACGAGCAGGAGGAGGAGGAGGGGGGGCCGGAGGACGAAGACACCGGGGACCCCACCTGGACCCCCAGGGGAGGTGAGATCAGAACCAGAACCAGAACCTGCTGGGTGAAGGTCCATCTCAGATCTGACCCGTCCTCTCCTCTGCGTCCCCTCAGACCGGCCTCTGGCTCCGTCAGAGCCCGAACCGGACTCCACACCGGACTCCGGACCCGACCTGCAGCAGGTGAAGCTGGAGCCGGACAGCACAGTGTGCGACGTGTGTGGGAAGGTGATGAAGAACAAGTCGAGCCTGGCGCGCCACTCCTTCATCCACACGGGGAAGAAGCCTTTCGCCTGCCACCTCTGCCCACTGCGCTTTAACCGCCGCGACAACCTGCGCCACCACCTGGGTCGGCTGCACCCGGACGGTGCGCCGCGCCGCCAGCGCCGGTCCACGGCGCCGGCCTGGCTGTGCGCCGTCTGCGGGAAGACGTTTGTCTGCCGGTCGCGGCTGAAGACTCACGAGGCGATTCACTCCGGTGTCAAGCCGTTCCGCTGTGACCTCTGCCCCAAGGCCTACATGCGCAGCAATGACCTGCAGCACCACACGAACGTGGCGCACAGCTCCGGCGCCGCCCCGCCGCTCCGCCCCGCCTCGCTGCTCTGCCATCTCTGTGGTAAGGAGTTCAAGTGCCGCTCGCAGCTCGCCGTCCACTTCCAGACTCACACCGGGGAGCGCCCGCACCTCTGCGATATCTGCGGCCGCAAGTTCGCCCGTCAGTACCAGCTAAAGCGCCACAAGGTGCTGCTGCACCCCAGCTGCTCCACCGCGGAGCCCGGCCCTCCGCCGGACGCGGCGCCGGACCCGGCGTTCTCCTGCGGCGTCTGCGGCAGGCGACTGAAGTCTGAGATGCAGCTGACCGAACACGCTCGCATTCATGTGGGCGACAACTTGCACCGCTGCAGCGTCTGCCTGCGTGGCTTCCAGCGCCCCGGATATCTGCGGCAGCACCACCTGCGAGTGCACCTGAGGGCAGCGGCGGGCGATGCGCCACGTGGCTCCAGGCGGCGCGGCGCCTCGCCCAGCTCCTTCCCCTGCACCGCCTGCGGGAAGACGTTCCGGTTCCGCTCGCTGCTGGCCAGCCACGCCCTGGTCCACGGCGACGTGCGGCCGTTCGCCTGCGACTTCTGCAGCCGCAGCTTTCGCCGCCTCAGCCACCTGAAGAGGCACCGGCGAGCGGTGCACGCCGACGGGGCGCGCCCGCCCCAGAGCTTCGTCTGCCACATCTGCGGCAAAGACAAGAAATGTCGCTCGCAGCTCGCCAGGCACGTCGTCATCCACACCGGGGAGCGGCCGTTCGCCTGCGACCTCTGCCCCGCCCGCTTCAATCGCCGCGGTAACTTGCAGCAGCACCAGAGGCGCATGCACGGCGTGGGCAAGGCCGGCGAGGCTCCGCCCATCCTGTTCCAAGACGAGGACGATGCGCCGAGCTACAAGCAGGAGGAGCTGCTGGACCGTGTGGGCGGAGCTGGAGATGAAGACGAGCAGCTGGACTCCACCTGACCGGACGGTGCTCTGAGCGCGCTCACTGCCCGACCTGCCGTCCTTTGGACACCGTGAAAACCGTGTGGTTGGCACGGTAACGGGGTGTTTGGGGCTACTTGGGGCTTGAGTGTCTCCATGGCAACTGGGACCGATTAACCGCAGATTAAAGCATCACTGCTCAGGTCGACCAATCAGGAAGCAGCAGCTGCTTCGTCATGCTGAGGTACTGACGGTTCTGGTTCTGGTCGGGTTCTGCCTCAGTGATTATTTCTGTTTTCTTTCTGTCAGCTCGTTGTTTTGTTGGATTTCTGTTCGGACCTCTGTGGTTCTGCTGGCTCTCGGCTCGTTTCAATAAAAACCTTCTGATGTTGGGTGCTTTTATTTTTTAAAGGAGGCCTTTATTTTGACAGTCTTCAGACAGGAAGTGGCCTGTGAGAGGAAGTCATAGGGCAAAGGTCATTGAGTCGGCACTGAGGCGTCCGACGGTTTGATTTCTGATCAGATCCGGACCGTTCTACTGAGTCACCTTTGACCTTTGCCGGACAGAACCGCTCTGCCGACGTTTCGCAGCCTGCCGCAGATTCTCTGCTGGAGTCGGGTCGGGACTTTGACTAGGCCGACTCAGAGAAACCAAGCAGCAGCTGATGGAACATTTTTTATTAAACATCAAAGCTTCATGCATCAGAACCACAGAAACGCAGCAGCAGCTCCCTGCCGTCCAAACGTCGGACTCCCCTCGAACGCAGCATCAGCATCATGAGAGTTTGTCCCTCTGCTTGCTCCGTACTTCGTCTCCTCTTCTATCCAGCAGGAGGCGCCAGAGATTCTCACAACAGAACAAGTTACAACAGACAAGCTCCACCCACTCACTGTGACATCACTGACTTCGCCCCCTTTAACTCAGGCTGAGGGGGCGGAGTCACAGGAGGAGGGAGGAGCCAAACAGGAAACTGTTTCAACCAAAGTAACAAACTAAAAGTCTCTGACATCACTGATCTACTGCTGACATCACAGTGATGTCACACTTCCATGCCGTTGGGTTGGGGCGTCGTGGCGATCCAGAGATTTGATTGGTCGGCGGGGGTCTTGGTCCGAGGACGACTGGAGAGACACAGGATGACATCATCAGTGCTCAGTGACCAATTGCAGAGGTTACAGCAAGATTTTCAAAATAAAACAGGAAGGAGGCAGAAACCAGTGCCAAATCTAGTTTTATTGATTTGATCACTCTGATCAGTGATTGATAAATGTTCCTCACAGATCCAAGATGCTAACTACGGCATCCCACAAGGTTCTGTTTTACACCCCTACTTTTTTATTTACATGTTGCAGCTTGGTGGAGTGGTCAGGATCAGCTGCATATCGTCATGGCGACCCTCGGCCAATCGCTGCTGTCTCCAGCTCATCCAGGACAAAACGAGTTTTAATCATTGAAATAATTCAAAAATTATTAATAACTGTGTCTTTAAAGTCCAGGCTAACACTGACCAGGCTAACATTGACCAGGCTAGCCCTGACCAAGCTAACACTGATCAGGCTGACATTGACCAAGCTAACCCGGACCTAGCTAACCTGTTTGGCTCCCTGCATATTTCAGGTTTGATCTTAAGATTCTTTTACTGGTTTTTAAAAGTCTCAGTGGTCTGATGCCATCTTATCTTGCAGAGCTGCTAATAGCTGATGAACCCCTGAGGTCCTCTGGCACCGGATTGTTCCCAGAGTCAAACTGATCGATCAGAATGATCAGTGATTGATCAGAAGCTCCAGCTGTCCTCCCTCTCCAGCAGCAACTCGCAGTGCAGAGGCGTTCAGTGGTCCAGGTGTGTTGGAGCAGCAATGCATCTAAAGGTGGCTCCCTTAAAGGGACAGGCCACTGCATGTTGACCGTTTGAACTTGAATGGTACTGGAGGAAGTCTGTTTAACAGCCAGAGGCATGCTGGGAGATGTAGTCCTACCTCCTGCTGAGCGTCTGGAAGCAGCAGGTCCCTGAAGCCACCAGGATGAGCAGCAGCAGTGGGATGGTGGGAATCACCACGTACAGCAGCAGCATTCCTGAAACACACAGTGATGTCACTGTGACATCACGGAAGGGCAGAGGCCACAAGTGATCGTACCTGAAGATCCTGCCACAGCCACCTGAGGGGGGAAGCTGCCACCACCGTCCGCCTGGGTCACCACGCCTCCGCCTGCAGTCACAGCTGAGGGCAAAGAGTAGCCCAGGTTAGACAGCTACAGATAGCCCCGCCCCCTCACCTGGCTGGTCTCACCTGGCTGATACTTGCAGATGAAGTTGTGCTTCATGTTGCAGCGGTCGTCATTCCATTGGTGGAGATAAGCCCCGCCCAGCCCAGGGGGCGCGCTGGGCTGGTGGTACATGACGACGCAGGCCTCGCCGCCGCACGACGGCTCGTCCAGGTACCAGTTCCTGGAACGTGGGCACCATGGTTACCATGGTTACCATGGCACAGTTACGGGACTAGCATTATGGAAACCACCCAGGTAGGAGTCAAAGGTCTCACCTGAAGGTGGCCACGCTGCCATCGGTCCACTGGTACAGGTCAGGGCACGGGGTCGAGGTGTGGTTGGCTCCGCCCCCCCGAGTCAGGCCGATCCAGAAATCCCCGTCAGAAATCCCGCCTCCACCTTTGGCTCCGCCCACTGCTCCTGAACGCAGCGCCTGGAGGAGGGACAGATCAGTTGACTTTATTTCCAAAGCTTCGTTCTGAAAGCAGCGTCTCACCTGCAGCAGGTGCTCCACGTCGCTCTGCTCTGATTGGCTCTCCACGCTCAGGAGCGCCCCCCCGTCCATGAGGCAGGCCTGCTTCGCCTCGCCGAACGCCACGCGGCTCGACACGTCGTGGAAATACGCCATCTTGTAGCAGGGACGCTCGGCTCCTCCCACACACACCGTCTGACCTGCAGACACAAGCCCCGCCCACAAAGCGGCCAGTCAGAGCCGCAGGTGGAGAGCAGGCTGCAACCCCAACCCGAACCGATGGGCCTCATGGGGCCCAAAGCTCGTCCTAATGTGGCAGATAGTCGTGTTTAGGGTCAGGGGTCAGACTCTGTTTCTCAGTTCTGACCCCTGACCTTACAGTGAACTCTGAGGACCGGAGCTGAGAAACATGGAGTCAAAATCTCAGTTTAGAAACAAACTCAGAGTTAAGAGAGAAACGCTGAGTTTCTTTCTACACTCTGAGTTCAGGTTGAGAACAGAATAGTGATGGAGAGTCTTCAGTGTGTGTCAGTGTGTGTCAGTGTGTATCAGTGTGTCTCAGTGTGTCTCAGTGTGTCAGTGTGTCTCAGTGTGTATCAGTGTGTGTCAGTGTGTCTCAGTGTGTATCAGTGTGTGTCAGTGTGTCTCAGTGTGTCAGTGTGTGTCAGTGTGTATCAGTGTGTCAGTGTGTGTCAGTGTGTGTCAGTGTGTGTCTCCTCTTCCTCTCTCGCTGATTAGCTCCAGTTGCCTCATCATCATTTTCTCTCCAGCAGCTCTGGGTTTCAGAACCGGGCCGGAACCAGAAACCGTGCTGGGACTTGCTGAGTCTGCGGATCGTCCTGCGGCTCTGATTTTCGTCCAGAGCCGGTTCTGATTGGACGGAACCAGCTGCTTGCTGAGGTTCTGTCAGAGTAGATCGGTTCTGAAGGTTCTGGACCAGCTGGACTCAGGATGATCCAGAACCTGGAGGGATCACCTCCACTGAGCGGTTCTGGCCTGCAGGGTCGGAAGGTCGGTAAGTAACTCACCGCTCACCACTCGCGCCGCGCTGACCCCTGACCCTGCCGTTGCCATGGCGACGCCCAGCACCAGCAGCAGCATGTTTTCCTTAGCTGGGGCGCGTTTTTCAGAATAAAAGCCCGCGGCTCGGCGTCCTGCTCCGCGCGGCTCCTCTCCGCTCTGAGCCGAGCTGAGGAAGAGGATGAAGAGGAGCTGAGGCTCTGCGGCGTCTCCTCCTCCCGCATCGATCTGAGCCTCAGCTGGCCGCCCCTTCCCACCTCCCCCTGCTGTTTGCTGATTGGCTGCTGCAGCTGATCGATCGCGGAGCGGCTCCTCTGATGTCTGCAGCAACACTTCCTGAGCAGCGATCGATCCGCCGCGCACGCGCACGCTTAAAGTAATTAAAGGAAACCTGAGAGGAAGAGGAGGAGGATGAAGCTCCAGGTTGCAGAACCATCAGGTCCAGTCGGGTTGTGGGTAACTCTGAAACTTCTCTGGTTCAGATGACCCGGTCCAGTCCGTCTACGTCCAGACCGGCTCCCAGCTCTCTGATTGGTCCAGGGCCAGTGTTTGGGGCGGGGCCTGATGAACACATGAAGCCATCAGCTCTTTGTTTGACCCTCACACATCGGGGGTTCACTTTATTTTCAGTTGAGACGAATAACTTTAATAATTTGCGCAAAATTGAAAAGAGAAATTCGTGAGAACAGAAGCTGAATAAAATTTGTTTTCAAAACCTGAAGACTAAAATAAAAGAGCAAAGAATGTGTTTTTTTCTTCTGAATCCAGGAATCATGAGCAGAAGTTACATTTACAGAGTCCAGATGATTTCTGGCTCCACTGGAGGACGGCTGCAGCTGGACCGGTACCGGTACCGGTACCTGCTTTAAGTTCTGCTCAGAGCTCCAGGATGATCAGTCTGGATGAATCTAAACACCAATAAACCAGCAGATCAATCTGATCTCTGATCAATGGCTCCATGTTCTCCATCAGAGCCAAAGCTCCTCAGGTAGCGGCTCACCTTGATGCAGCTACTGATATACCTGGGATTGTCTCCACACCTGATCACCTGATCAATAATCAAACTGTTTGATCAGCCCTGGTTTCTCTCTAGTGAGAATAAATAGATGCATTCAGACGATGAGTTTCATCTTTATGAGACACAAACTGAGCAACATGATTATTTACATTGAGGTTTTCACATCCTTTATTTCTATTTTCTTTATTCTGTGTGTGTGTGTGTGTGTGTGTGTGTTAGGTTGTCTGAGGATAACTGTGGTTCAGTTTCATGGTTTAAACACTAAAATATTAAAATCATAAATCAGTGTTTTGTTGGTCTAATAACTGATAGTCGTCAGGTTTCAGAGGGTTTATGAGTTATAGTTTGTGTTACTGACAAACATTTTCACTTCAGGTTAATTTTTATATGCCAACTTGTGCGTAAAATATGGTGCCACACATTTTTTGTGTGTGTTTTATGCATGAGGCCCCAGGTGTTCAGCTGCAGGTGACCACATGTCAGGTAGTTTGATGCTTTTTAAACGGTCATTTATTGACCATCCAGCTGCTCATAGAATCTTGTTATGAATTGGAGGTTATGTTATTCCTCTTATGTTGGATAGTTTATTGTGGCCAGTAAAGCAGAAGACCTTTGCTTTGTTGTTCTTTGTTTGTAAGAAATACTGCCACCTGCAGGTGGGAGTTAAACCAAATAAGTTTCACCATTTCTGTAGAAAATAAACTGCTAGAATCTGTTGGAATGAATCACCAACCAGCTGACATGCTAACTAGCATGTAGCCCGTGCTAGTTAGCATGGACGACAAATCTCAGACAAAAGAAAAGTTTTGTTTTGTGCCTCTGGTAAGGCCCAGTGAATTGGAGCGTCAACCAGCTAAATGTTTAGTGAATATGCTAATTTATCTGCCAGTAACCACAGGTGGACTACCAAAATAAAATCAAATCCAAAATAACTTCTTTATAAGCTCTGGCTAATGTCACCTCTTTCCTGAGCTAGCTAAATGTTTAGCTTGCAGCTAACTCATTAAGTGACTCATAAACATTTATTATGCAAATATTTATGCAGTTAAATTAGCTGCAAACTAAATATTTAGTTTGAAACAATGACATTTATAAATTAATGTATCACCTGGTGAAAATGACTCAAAAATTCATCCCAAAATATTGCTGTTAATTTTTGACAGTGTATCTTTAGAAAGGGTTCATCAGAACCGCTTCAGGCAGAGACCGACTGGACATCATTACACACAAACACACACACACACACACACACAGTTTGTGGGGACTTTCCATTGACTTCAATTCATTTCTGCAGCCGAACCTCAATCCCCCCCTTTCATCTGAACCCTGAACCCAAAACAGTTTCCCCTCATGGGACCAAGGAAATGTCCCCACAACGTGTCAGGAAAATGGTTCCCACAATGCATCATGGCGCCCCCCGCCCAGCCTTCGGGTCGGGTCGATAATGGAAATTGATCGAGTCTCGACGTCCAATCAGACGGCGGCTGCTCTGACTGCCTGATGGCTCATTAACCTGCTGACTGAGGGGGCGGGGCCAGAGCGGTCTTGAAGGAGCGCGGCTCCACTGGACAGAAACATCAGAACCTCAGCTGGAACCAAGTTCTGCTGTAGAGACCGGGTCTCAGGAGCAGAACCAGAACCAGGGAGAACGGAGGCTGACTCAGAGTGTGCTGCCCCCTGCTGGTCCATGAGAGGAACAGCAGGGTTCTGGTCAGACCCACTGAGTCTGACCAGATACACGGTCAGAACCAGCAGGTTCTAGTAGATCTGACAGCTGGATCAGAACCTGGAGCGGTTCTGAAGGACAGAGACGGCGGCGAGACGTTCAGAACATTTTATTAGAGATTAAAAGCAGCAAAGATCAGAACGTTCCTTCAGTAAAAACTACAGATAAAAACCAGAACCGGAACCAGAACCCGGTCCCACTGGTCCGTCAGCCCTCCAGCTGCCACTGCTGCGCCTCGGCGCCGTCGCAGATTGCCATGGCAACGTAGCCCTTTGGTCCAGCTGGATGGGAAACGGCGAGACACTGACCCACAGAGACCTGGTAGAGCCGGTTGGCCTTCTGGAGAAAGAGAGCCAGGTCAGAACCGGGTCAGAGCCGGGTCAGAACTGCCACCATCATCAGAACCTCACCCCCAGGCTCCACTGCTGCGACCCCCCCGAGCCGTGGCACTTCATGAGCCGCGGGGGGTCAGAGGTCCTGACCTCTGACACGTCCAGGCACAGCAGGCCGGCCAGAACCAGCTGCCCATCCTCGTCGTACGACCAGTCCTGCAGAGGTCACAGGGTCAAGGAGCGCGCTCAGAAGTCACGGGGTCGGATCGCACCGAGATGCTGCCCTCACCTGCTCTGGGTCTCCGTGGTTACACGGCCTCAGGACGACGGCGCCGCCCTTCTGGCTGACCCGCCCCTGCGCCACCAGGCAGCGTCCGGTTGCTAGGTTACGCAGCTGAAAGACACACAAGAGAGGGTGAGAGCCTGCAGCGGGGTCGGAGGTCGCGGGGCGTGCTGCGTTCAGGTACCCGGCCGCGCTGCAGGACCTTGGGCCGCCTCAGGCCTTTGTTGACGAACGGAGGCGGCTGCTTGTTGCCGTTGGCGACTGCCCGCATCTCGGGGTAGACGGCGTCCAGGTACCAGCGGAACGAGCGGCACTGCAGCCGCTTCCTCAACGCCACGCGCTCGCTGATGTCACCGTAACCACGGTTACGCAGCTCGGGACGCAGCGACAGGTACTGCTCCTGAAGGGACCACAGGAAGCGAGGTCAGAGACAGGAAGTGAGGACAGACAGGAAGTGAGGACAGGAACCTTGAACTCATCCATCCAGACGTGCGCCAGCCGCAAGGAATTGTGGGCCATGGTGTCCTGTCCTCCAGGTGAGCCATAGGGCCGCCTCTTCCTGAAGATGTGTCCCACCCTGGAGCACGGGACGATGAGCAGCTGGCCGCCGCACATCCAGATCTGAAAGCACAGCGCCGTCAGCGCCGCCGGCGCCGCCTTCAATGACACTCTGTGAAACTCGGCGCTCACCCTGAAGGAGATCTCCAGGTTCTCTCCTCCCCAGATGTCCATGCCGCCGTCGTACTGTCCCAGCTCGAAGAAGTACTTCCTGTCCATGGCGAACAATCCCCCCGCCATGGTGGGAGACCTGGGGGCAGGGGGAGAGGTCAGGGGTCACAGACACCAGAAGGTCACCTGGCACCCCGTGTTCCGGGTTACCTGAAGGGTCCGGCGGCGCCGTCGGGCCCGCCGAGCTCGGCCGGCGGCACAGGGTCCCACTTGAAGTGCAGCCCCCAGTTGAAGCCGCCGCGGACGATGGGGGAGGCGAAGTACGCCAGCGTGTCGGCCGAGACGATGTCGATGACGGGGCAGACCACGGTGCGGCGGTCCGCCTGCACCGGCGCCAGCAGCGGCTGCAGCCACGCCTCGTTCACCTCGCAGTGGCTGTCCAGGAACACCAGAACCTCACCTGGAGCACGGAGGGGCGGGGCTTAGCGTGGCTCCAACCCGTCGGTACCTAAAGGGGGCGGGGCTGGGCTTACCTGTGGCGTGGGCAGCTCCAATCATGCGTCCCCGGATCAGCCCCTCCCTCTGCCGGTTCCGGACCAATCGGACCTTGTCCTGCAGCTCCGTCCTCAGGTAGCGGTCCAGCTCGTCCTTCAGCTCCTCTGTGGCAGAACACAGGCAGCCTTAGCGGGTGCGAACCGGGCCGGAGCCGGGCCGGAACCGGGCGGCGGGTACCCAGCTCGCTGTGGTCGTCCACCAGGATGACCTCGTGCAGCAGGTGGGCGGGGCTTCGGTCCAGAACGCTGTGGACGGTTCTGAGCAGAGCGGACGGCGCCTCGTTGAAGAAGCAGATCACTACGCTGGCGGCCGGCAGCGCCGCCGGGTACGCCTTCTGACGGCACCTGGGAACGGGTCGGAACCGGGTCAGAACCGGGACCGGTAGGAAACGGGTCAGATCAGAACCGGAACCTACCGCGGGTCGCGGGTGTCGGGCAGCGGACGGTGGAAGCCCAGCCGGTTGGAGATCAGGACGTTGAAGGCGTGGCGCTGGTAGCCGGCGTCTCGGACCTCCTGGTCCGCCTCGTTAAAGATCATCCCTGCAGAACCAGAACCTCTCAGAACCCGGACACACCCCACGTTCCTCCGGCGCCTGAACATATCACGGACACCCACCCATCTCCGGGGACAGCTCCGCCCCCTTGTGGTCAGACCCGGCTGCGATCGGCCGGCCGCGGTGCGGCGCGGGGTTCCTGCTAGGCTCCGCCCCCAGGAAGAAGTAGAGGTAGAGGAGGACGGACCATGTTGCCGAGGTAATGAGGCAGCCATAGCAGAAGTACCGCAGCGTGACACTGGGCATGGTGGGCGAGCGAGCATCGCCTCACATCACCTGCTGGGAGAGAGAGAGAGAGCTGATCTGGCTAAAGTTAGCGCACCCCGACCTCTGGGCTAAAGTTAGCGCACCCCGACCTCTGGGCTAAAGTTAGCGCACCCCGACCTCTGGGCTAAAGTTAGCACACCCCGACCTCTGGGCTAAAGTTAGCGCACCCCGACCTCTGGGCTAAAGTTAGCACACCCCGACCTCTGGGCTAAAGTTAGCACACCCCGACCTCTGGGCTAAAGTTAGCGCACCCCGACCTCTGGGCTAAAGTTAGCGCACCCCGACCTCTGGGCTAAAGTTAGCGCACCCCGACCTCTGGGCTAAAGTTAGCGCACCCCGACCTCTGGGCTGAAGTTAGCACACCCCGACCTCTGGGCTGAAGTTAGCGCACCGACCTCTGGGCTAAAGTTAGCCGACCTCTGGGCTGAAGTTAGCGCACCCCGACCTCTGGGCTAAAGTTAGCCGACCTCTGGGCTGAAGTTAGCACACCCCGACCTCTGGGCTGAAGTTAGCGTACCCCGACCTCTGGGCTAAAGTTAGCGCACCCCGACCTCTGGGCTAAAGTTAGCCGACCTCTGGGCTGAAGTTAGCGCACCCCGACCTCTGGGCTAAAGTTAGCCGACCTCTGGGCTGAAGTTAGCGCACCCCGACCTCTGGGCTAAAGTTAGCGCACCCCGACCTCTGGGCTAAAGTTAGCGCACCCCGACCTCTGGGCTGAAGTTAGCACACCCCGACCTCTGGGCTGAAGTTAGCGCACCGACCTCTGGGCTAAAGTTAGCCGACCTCTGGGCTGAAGTTAGCGCACCCCGACCTCTGGGCTAAAGTTAGCCGACCTCTGGGCTGAAGTTAGCACACCCCGACCTCTGGGCTGAAGTTAGCGTACCCCGACCTCTGGGCTAAAGTTAGCGCACCCCGACCTCTGGGCTAAAGTTAGCCGACCTCTGGGCTGAAGTTAGCGCACCCCGACCTCTGGGCTAAAGTTAGCCGACCTCTGGGCTGAAGTTAGCGCACCCCGACCTCTGGGCTGAAGTTAGCGCACCCCGACCTCTGGGCTAAAGTTAGCGCACCCTGGTTAAGCTCTAGCTGAAGGCAGCAGGAGACCTCATGTAAAGGAGTTAATGTTTATCACAGAACCCTGAACGCATCACGCGCTCAGATCGTTAAATAGTTAATGATCTGAGAGATCACAAGATGTTAATGTCAGTTTATTTATATGTTATATAATATATTCATTTAGAAACAGCTGCTAAGTGCTGCGCTGTATTCTTAATCCGAACTGAGTGTGAAATAAAGGAACGGTTCAGAGCAAAGGAACTGTTAGCATGAGTGAATCAGTCTGAGGTAATTAAGGAACTGTTCATTACTTTAACTGAATCAGTCCTAGGTTAAATGAACTGTTCATTTAACCTAGTTCAGGTGTGAATCTAATCAAGCTGCAGCCCAGGAGTTTAGGTCAGTCAGCTCACCTGTATCTCACCTGTAGGAAACTGTGACGTCACCTGGCTTCAGCGGAGCTGCTGTAACTCAACAGTCTGAAAGCCGAACCAAACAGAACCTGCCGGTTCTGACCCGGCTCCAGGTGTTGAACGAAGTTCTACTGGAGGGTTCCTGTAGTTGTTGGGTTTAAACCGGGATGTTCTGGTTCGGTTCGTTCAAACGAACAGCAGAAAACAACACAGCCAGTTAACGGAACCGAACCTCGTGTTAAACCCAGGTTATCCTGGATCAGAGCGGCCTAAAGGAAAGTTTAAAGCCTTTTCAGTTCCGATTATTAAAAGTTCTGATCCGGCCGGGAAAGAACTGTTCTGGGTTCGGTTCTGACCCCCAGTCCGATAATGGAACTCAGTGGGTTAGCGGCTGTTAGCTGCTCTCAGATAAAGCAGCCAAACACATTGGTCCAGTTCAATCATCGGACGGTACCTGCTCTGGGTCCGCGGACCGTCTGCTGCTCACTCGGCGGCACTCCGGCAGAAACCCCGGCCTGCAAACCGACAACCCGAACCCCGCTGCAGAACCAGCGGGACCACGTGACCCAACAGACGCCCCTTCAAAATAAGACGGAAAACACGACAGTAGACCTTCACAATAAAAGCCCCAAATGACCCAAGGAAAATAACGATGTCTAATAGGGAGGAAAAATAATGATAAATGTGAAGGATGTGGAGAGAAAGAAAATGTAGAAGATGTATTGATGAATTAATTGTAAAACATGAACCTGAAAGGGAGAAACTGAGCAGAATCAGAGAAATGAAGGAAACATAGTGGATATTTACATGTTAAGGAAAGCATTGTTTATTTATTTGCAGAATACAAAATTAAAAAATAGAATTTAATAGATGTAATGTTGCTACACACTCCTGTACAGTAGGTGGCGGTATGCACCTTAAACTTGGTTGCGATCCACCATTATAGAAGATTTTTATTTTTTATTTTTAACAAAACATTTATTTGTACAATAATTTAACGAAACACTGTTAAATGCATACTCAGGACATAATAAATGAATATTTGTTATATTGTAAACCCTCCGCCGAAGCTAACTCCAACCTCAGCTCCACAGAGCCACGGCTTCAAGCTCCGGTCCAGCCAGAAGAAGAAGAATGTGGGTCGGCTCGGCTTCCTGGATGAGACCGGTGGTTCTGATAAGTTCTAGAAGTGGTATGGGTCCACTCGAAAAGGAAATATCAGCGACGGCTCACGTGACTCACCGTAAGCGCCATGCAGGGGAGATACCAAGATGGCGGACTGACAAGCTGCGTCTCCCAGAGCTCCGCATAAGACCAACTTTCCGACTGAGTGACGTTGTGTATTTCCACCCGAAAGTTCATGAAGGATTCCTAGAAGCTTACAAAGAATACAAAATCCCGAACACCTGCAGTCTGAAAGCAACAACAGCTGCAGAGACCGACGGAGGGTGACTACCTGAATCTCAAATATCCTCAACTCCGAGGAAACAACCGACCGGTAAGAACAGCAAACTGGAACCGTAAAAGATAAATTCCTTCACAAAGTAACATACCCTTTCATTTCTTAAGGAAGTAGAGCTATTTAAATGAGATAAACAAAACCTGAAAGTGATTCTAGTTTCTCTCGATGGCCAACCTGTTGAAACTGTGACTAATTTTAAATACCTGGGGTCATTCCTGGACAGTCAGCTCAAAACACTGAAAACACTGGCTATATTTTCAAGAACTGTTCTCAGAGACCCTATCTTTTAAGAAGACCCAGTGATCTTGGGGTTATCCAACTAGAGGTTGTGTACAAGACAATGCTGAGTGTTTTAACTTTTCATCTCCTCAGCTGGTTTGTTCACATGAGCTGCAGACTAACAGACAAACTTTTAAGAACAATTTCAATGGCAGGTATAACAGCAGGTAAATAATGATGAAACCAAAAACAACTCTGTCTCAACTGTTTGCTGAAAGAACATGGAAGACGGCAAGAAATATTTTAGTAGAGAGCCTCCATCCCCTTTATTCATCAGATTGAACCTCTGAGCTCATGAAGGCGTTATTGTTTTCCTCTGGTAACTAAGAACATTGATTACAAGTTATTTATTGATAGTACAATAATTATTCTTAACCAAATTAAATAACATTTACCTGTAGTATGCTAAGTGTACTACTCAATGCACAAATTGTTGATATTGTTCAAGGATTCAAGAATTTTTTTATTGTCATACCACCTTGATAGTTTGTAGTACTAAATTTGTACTCAGGTCCCAGATCAAGAAATGTACTACAGTAAAGGCAGCTCCCCACAGTCCTCTGTGCAGCCTTGACCAGCCTCTGCAGAGCCGTCCTCTCAGCAGCAGTGCAGCTGCTGCGCCACATGGTGATGCATACAGAGAAAGCTCTCCACCACACAGCAATAGAAGCTCGTCAGGATTGAGTTCCCAAGTCCAGCTCCGCAGCTTCCTGAGGAAGTAGAGATGCTGGTGGACCTTCCTGACCAGACAGGAGGTGTTGGTACTCCAGGTGAGGTCACTGGATATGTGAACACCCAGGTACCTGCAGCTGGAGACCACAGCTGCTCCTCCGATGTACAGGGGCTGAAGGGGATCCTTGTCTCTTCTGAAATCCACCACCATCTCCTTGCTCTTCCTCACGTTGATGCAGAGGTTATTGTCTCTGCACCAGGTGTTCCACCTCCTCTCTGTATTTGGACTCATCACTGTTCATGATGCGTCCCACTACTGCTGTGTTGTCAACAAACTTCACTATATGACAGCCGGAGTGCCTTGCCGAGCAGTCATACGTCAGCAGAGTGAAGAGGAGGAGGCTCAGCACGCAGCCCTGTGGCGAGCCAGACCTGAGGGGGATGGAGGTGTTGTGGATCCTGACAGTCTGAGGTCTGATGGTCAGGAAGTCCAGAATCCATTTCCCCAGTGTGGGACTCAGTCCAGGAGAGGAGAGTTTCTGCACCAGGGTCTGTGGGATGAAGGTGTTGAAGGCTGAGGAGAAATCCAGGAAGAGCAGACGGATGTAAGAGTTCCTGCTCTTCAGGTGGGTGAGGGCTGTGTTGATCATCGATGAAATGGCAGTGGATCGGTTCTTCCTATAGGCATATTGATGGGGGTCTACAGTGACGTTAATGGAGTCCTTGATGTGGTTCATGACTAGCCTCTCGAAGCTCTTCATGACTACCGATGTTAAGGCTATAGGCCGGTAGTCGTTCAGCCTCTTCACTGTGGAGCACTTGGGGACAGGGACGATAGTGGCGGTCTTTAAGCAGGGGGGCACAGATGACAGTGACAGTGAGGCGTTGAAGATGTCCGCCAACACCTCAGACAGCTGATGTGCTCAGTCCCTCAGTACTCAACCTGGGATGTTGTCGAGGCCTGCAGCCTGACGGGGGTCGATTTCCTGGAGGGACGTCTTCACATCTGCTGTGGTCACACAGAGAGACGTGTCACCAGGTGGTGGCATTACTCTGGTGCTGAGGGAGATGTTAGGATCCTCAGAACGGGCATTCTATTGTGATTCTATGAATGAGTTTTATTTTATCGTTTTAGAGACGAAGGAAAATTTCCACCTTGATTTAAATAGATTCATCTTATGTTTTCCTGTACATAAGACTCGACCAATAAAAAGTCTATCAGAATAACAAACATGGCAAAATAAAAGCAAAAATGTGAATTTTAGCTTGTCTGTTAAACAACCCTGGTTGTAACAACCAGATTTGTTACTCTTCTGTGAACCTAATTAATTTGTTTGTTATTGACTTTTGCTCAATTAAGTTTCTTATGTATACATTGCAAATGGTATTTTACAATTTATTTTGTTCCCCCTATAACAGATGGAGATATATAGATATTATTTATAATGTATAAATATCTTGTTTGTCATTTAATTAACTCTATATCATTAAGAAAATAAAAAGTTGCGTTTTATTAGAGAATTTATTTTTAACAGTGCCAGTAATGCCAGAATTAATAGTAAAGACTTTGTGGTATTCTGATTAGTAATGTAATTATATTAGTTGTGTTACCACCCCACGCCAGTAGAGGCAGTATGAGGCCCAAAAAGATGCCACTAAGGAGCAGATTTAGAAGTTCACAGAAAGCTACAGAATCTGTTAAAAACTGTGAGCTGCACTGAAGTAAATAAAAGAAAAAAGTTCAAATACATGCTGAGAGTGAAAATCCTTCCTAAAGGTGAAAATATATCACAGATTTCAAAAGAAAATAAAAACAGGAGACCGTGGATAATATAGGAAATAGCGCCCCCTTTACTTCTGGAGTGCAATGGTCCCATTTCCAAATAAGGTCTGAGACTGACAGAGGTCCGTCTCGCCCTTCCTGTTTGCTGCTTCCAGGTGGACTTGGTATTATTCTGAGCTCCATACGTTCAGCCTTCAACTAGGAGGCGCCATCGAGACCCAGTCTGGAAAGTAAAGGATTCAGTGGTGTGCAAAGAACAAGGTCTGCGTTTGGTCAGGATTTTATTAAGACTGTCTGATCTGCTGTCCAATCCCAGTGATGGACAGCAAGGTGATCAAAGCTTCATCTTCTGAGACTACAGATTATTCTCTGTTTACTGCATCCTCCTATTACAGGGTTAAAAAAAATCAGTGTGTAGGAAACAGTTTTTCCTTTTAATACTGAGTTATATCTCTAAGCTTGTCATAGTAAAACTCTTATGTGCGCTCCTGGGGTTGTTTCTGTTTTCGCTCAAATGAAAAAGGAGCAGATTTAAGTTTAGTGAAGGCTGTGGATGAAGGCAGGTTGATTCCTCCATGTCATAATGTGAAGGGGATTCTTAGACTTCCCAGGTTCTTGCCTTTAGTTCATTCTGTCTTAAGAAAACTTTCAATATTAAGGTTTGTGTGTTTAAAACTTATCTTTTCTGTTTTCATTTTTATGTCTTTAAAATCTAATCTCAAGACTTCTGGGTGAGCAAGCAAGATGGCGACAGCTTAACCAGGTGGCTCCCCGATATATTTTTAAAAAAATCACAGGTTTGACGCAAGTGTGGGATATAAAATAAACTTAAAAGTGAGTCGAAATGCTCAAGTCTAAATCAGAGAGCACTTTGCAGTCTCGACAGTCAATGTTAAGAGAGGAAGAAACGAACGAAGAAGATATGGCTAACCTCTCGGGCTCGGAAGCATCATTAGCAGCTAACGGTTTAGCTAACGAGACAGCTAACCTACAAACTATTCTCGAAGAGCTAAGAGAATCACGTCGAGAAAATGGTGAGGGCTTCCGAGAGGTTAAAGAGGAGATAAAGAATGTAAACAGAAGACTGGGCGAGGCAGAAACGCGCATCTTGGAAGCGGAGAACAGGAGCTAGAGGTAGCTCTGAAGCTAAGTCAAGTGCAGGACGAGTTCGAGGCCAAGCTGGTGGAGATCGAGGGGAGATCGAGACGGGAAAACTTGAGGCTCCACGGCATTGTGGAGGGCTCCAAGGATAGCTCACCATCTTTCCCAGCTTTCATAGAGAATCTACTCAGACAGCAACTTTACATTCTGACATCACTCAACCTGAGCATTGAGAGAGCCCACCGATCTCTGGGACCCAGAGCTCCACCTGAAGCCCCCCCACGTTCAATAATATTTAAGTTCGCCACATCCAAGGTCAAAGACGAAATATTAAAACGAGCCTCACAAAAGAAAGGCTTCATGCTGGCAGGGAAAAAAGTCATAGTGGATCACGATTATGCTCCAGACGTGTTAAAACGGCGATGTGAGTACCATGAAGTGAAGCGGGTCCTCAGAGAAAAGAAGATTAAATTCCAAACCCCGTTCCCGGCCAGGTTGAGAGTATCCTACGAGAACAACACATGTGTCTACAACTCTGCCGCTGAAGCAACAAAAGACATGGTGAATCGAGGCTTTAAATCACCGTCATCCAGCCAAATACGACGTGGGTCGACAAGGTCAAGAGCACGATGTGGACCAAGTCGGGAAAGAATGACAAGGATCATCTACGAATGGAGCGCGGAGGAATATAAGAAGAAACTGGATGGGTTTAGAAGAGAACAAGCACAACCGTAGGAGCGGATTGGTCAGGCATATCCCGGTCTTTTTTTGTTTTTATTAATAATGCTTCTTCCCTTTTGATGTTATTTGGAGTCGGGGACCGCACCACCTAGAAAATGGGACGCTATAAACGGTAACGCCACCAGAGGGCCCTTCGCTGGTTTTCCCTCAAAATCGCTCACAAACTATAACACACAGGTGTCAAAGTCCAGTCCTCCAGTCGCTGTCCTGCAGTTTTTAGATGTGCCACAGGTACAAAACACTGGAATGAAACGGCTTAATGACCTCCTCCTTGTGTAGACCAGTTCTCCCAGCCTCGCTAATGACCTCATTATTCTATTCAGGTGGTGCAGCAGAGGCACATCTAGAAGTTGCAGGACACTGGCACTTGAGGACTGGAGTTTGACACCCCTGCGTATAACACCATTAAGGTCGTTAATAAGACCAGGGGAAAGGAAGTCTTTAAATGGACATGTGTTAGCTTAATTTACAAAACTAAAATGTTCTGTTTGTTCACAGTTCTTTGTTTGAGTAGACTAGGGCTGTCACTTATTTTATTTGTTCTGAATTTCCAACGATATACAATCCAATGACTTCATTATCACCACTGCAAATCACAACCTATAATGTAAAAGGACTTCTTAATCCAATAAAAAGGGCAAAAATATTAGGAAAGATGAAAAAAGAAAAAGCAGAAGTGATATTCCTCCAGGAAACCCGTCTCTCAGAGGTAGAGCATAGTAAACTTAATAAAATGGGCTTTAACCAGGTATTTAGTCATCACATAAAACAGGTGGGAGAAGGGGAGTGGCAACCTTAATATCTCAGAGGGTCACATTTGAATATAAATCAAATAAATCTGTGAATATAAAGACAAGGATGGTAGATACAATACAGCAGTGGGCAGACTCAAGGGACAAGAAATTACTTTTGTCAATGTCTATGTTCTATGGATTAGTTCGGAGTGGACATTTTATAAACATATCTTTGATATGATGATAACTAAATCACGTGGCTTAGTAGTCTGCGGTGGAGACTTTAACGTAAAACTAAATCCTTCTGAAGATACCTCTAAACAACCCAGAGTTAACAGCAGCATAGGTAGGAAGATCAGGAAGATGATCAAAGAGCTGAGGATAAGTGACGTTTGGCCAGAAAGAGGGATTATACGTCCTACTCTGCAGCTCACCATTCATACTCAAGAATTGATTATTTCTTCATGTATAACAAGGACTTAGGACGAGTAGAAAAATGTTGTATTGGGCTGATGGACCTCTCCGATCATTGCCCACTTCATATAAAAGTAAATGTTAACAAAACAAAAACCCCGTTTCTATGGAGACTTAACTCTAGTATACTCAAGGGCAAAACTAAAGAAGAGTTAAGTCAAGAAATTCAGACATATATGCAGGACAACGACAATGGAGAAGTCTCCCCTGCAATATTATGGGATGCCTGTAAAGCTGTCTTGATCTCATCTCTTATAAAAATCTAGACAAGAAAAATTAAATAATTTGAAACACAAATTGACCGAATTAGAGAATAAAATAAAAACAAAGTAGATCTAAAAACCTTACAAAAATAAAACAAACCAGAGATGAAATCAATCAAGAATTACAGACCAGTATACAGAAGAAACTTTTATTCTTAAGACAAAGTTACTATGAAACAAGCCTAAAATCATCAACATTTTTAGCATACACACTAAAAAAACAACAAGAGGAAATAAGTATATACAAAATTAGAGAACCAATAACTAATAAAGTTACCTATTAAGGTACAGAAATAAGAAAATGCTTTGAAAAATACTACCAAAACTTGTATACCCCAAAAGAACAAGAAGGAACGGACGAAGCTAACGTACTACTGAACAAATTGTTACTGCCTACTGTATCAAATGAACAAAATGAAGCTCTGACCAAAAATATAACACCTCAAGAAATTGTAAAAGCAATAAATAAATGAAAACGTAACAAATCACCAGGACCAGATGGATTCAGAGCTGAATGGTATAAGATCTATTTAAAAGAGCTGTCTCCTGTTCTTTTGAGAACATTTAATTGGGTTTTAAATGGGGACAAATTCCTCCCTCCTGGAGGGAAACAATGATTACAGTTATCCCAAAAGAAGGTAAAGACAAACGAAACTGTTCAAATTACCGCCCAATTAGTCTACTTAATCAAGACTCTAAAATCTTTACTGCCATATTAGCTAAAAGACTAGAACATATCCTCCCAGATATAATAACTTTAGACCAGACAGGGTTCGTAAAGAAGAGACAAGATTAGAAGAACCCTAAACGTGATCAACCATATTAAGAAGACTGACTCACAAACAAGCAATAATACTGGGTCTAGACGCACAAAAAGCATTCGATACTGTAGACTGGTCATTCTTATTCAGAGTCCTGTCCCAATTCAACTTTTCCAATAAATTTATAAAGATAATTCAGGAATTGTACAACCAACCTACAGGTAAGATCCGGATTAACGGGGACTATCAGAAGAAATAAAAATTGAGCAAGGGTGCAGACAAGGATTTTCCATATCCTCATTACTATTCGCCATATTTATTGAACCTTTAGCACAATGGATTAGACAAAGCACCAAAATACACGGCATAAAGATAAATCATAATGAACAAAAATTAGCGCTTTTTGCAAACGATATTTTAATCTACTTGACAAGACCCCAGGAATCCCTCCCAGAATTACATAAAGTCTTGTTGCAGTATGGGAAATTTTCAGGTTATAAATTGAACTCCCACAAATCTCAGGTCTTGACATTCAAATATTCATCCGACAATATTGACAAAGAAAACGTCAAAATAAATTGGGACATGGATTCAATTGTATACCTGGAGTGACCATTCCTAAAGACCCAAGGACTATTGTCTCAGTAAATTATGACCCATTAATGACTAAAATAAAAAATGACATATCCAGGTGGAGCCTGTTGCCTTATCTGGGTCTCATGCAGAGAATAGAGGCTATCAAAATGATGCTGCTGCCAAAGCTACTATACTTTTTTCAGACCCTACCAGCAGAACCAGCCAAATCTATGTTCAAAGAAATTGACAAACTGATTTTAAGATTTATTTGGCAAGGGAAACAGCCAAGGACTAGATTTAAAACTTTACAGTTAAATAAAAGTAAAGGAGGCCTTTCACTCCCAAATATGAGTAACTACTACAAAGCAGCACAAATAATCCCATTGGTGGAAATGTGTGACCCCTCATACACTGCAAAATGGAAGGAGGTTGAATGTATAAGCAATGATGCCTTCTTATAAGCAGCAATTGGAAATATAGACCTAATAAAAGACCTTAAAGAACTCAATCCATGTTCAGAAACAGCACTCAAGACCTGGTCAAAATTAGTCAAAGAAAATAAAGAGTCCTGTTTACCAATCAGATGGATAGCATATGATCAAGATTTGACCCCAAATAAAACAGATAATACTTTTAAAAATGGATTGGAAAGGGCTTGGTAAAATACAATGACTTATATCATAAAGGCTGTCTGAGGACCGTTCAAGACATTAAGCAAAAATATGGTCTTGATAACAGAGATTTTTTCCGTTATCTACAAATCCGGCATTATTTATAAAAAACGAATAAAGATGAACCAGACAGAACATTTGTTGGCTTATTGAATATCTTTCTAAAATCGTATCAATCAACCTCTGTTAATAAATTAACATCCAAAATGTATAATGAACTACAAAACCTGAAGGAGGGGATACATTATATATAAAGGAGAGATGGGACAAGGAAGGGAACTGCCAAATTCACATGAAGACTGGTCAGACATTTTGAATAACTGTTGGAAATGTACATCATCACTAGCATATAGGGAATGTGCTTGGAAGACTCTTACACACTTCTTCAAAACACCAGCTCAGAGTGGCAGACAGAGCAGGCTGGAGGTCATGTGGGTCGAAACAAGCTGGCCATTTTCATATTTCATGGACCTTTTTTAAAATAAAAGGTTTGTTTAAAAAATTGGATGCATAGATTTTGTTCTTAGATGTGACTTTGGTGTCGACAGACTTCCTGTTAAGTGATCTGCCTTTACAAGCAGGTTTTGTTGGGTTGGAAACTTCTGAACATGAACAGCTTCACTCCTCACCAAACTCCATCTGGAGCAACAGAGATGAGCTGCAGGAATAATTCTCTTTGTTCACATCGCTGGATGGAAAATTGGTCCACAAGACATTTTCTAAATGGTAATGGAGATTGGTTGAGGAACTTGGCTTATAATCTGGACCGCTCACTCTCAGTTTAACAGTAAACTGCTGGCTGGCCTGGGTTAGGGTTACGCCTTGGGATTCCCCCGGAGGAGCTGGAACAAGAGGCTGGGGAGGGAAGGCTGGGCCTCCGTTCTGAAGCTGCTGACCCCACGACCCCAGAAAAAATGGATGGATGGATGGGATACTTTATATTTCCTGTCTGACCAAATAAAAATGTACGTACCTTCATGCCACGTGATTCTGCACAATCGTTCAAAATGTTTAATAAAAAAAATACAGAGATGGACTTCCGGGTCAACGCTTCAACAAGATGGCCGCATAAAAACAGGCTCCTCCGTGTCGGTAATTAAAATTTCCCCCCTCGCTTAATTCAGATAATTAGCAAAACTCCAGGCTAAACCACTTAAAGGGGGAAAATGCCGAAAACTAACAAGACCGAAAAGAAAACGACTAAAACACAAGATAATGGCGAACAGTCGGGAGATGCTAGTGAAGATGACGCTAATGCTACCACGAGGAAAGCTAGCGTTGACCCACAGCAATCCGCGTTGCTGGAGGGTCTCAAGACGCTTTCAAAAGACTTAAAAGAGTTTAAAAACGAAATGAAGCACGACATAGAAGAACTCAAAGAAGACGTAAAGGCTACAATGAAGGAAGATCTCAGCAGATTCAGGGAGGAAATGATGCGTGAGCTGCAGAACCAGAAGGGCAGTATCACCAAGGTTCAGACCCGAGTGGCTGACCTGGAAGCTGCGTGCTTGGAAATGAAAAATGAGCTGCTTGAGACATTAGAAAGGAACAGAGCTATGAACGACAAACTTGTGGATTTGGAGAGTCGAAGCCGGAGAAATAATCTTCGCATCTATGGAGTTCCGGAAGGAAAAGAAGGTAGACCGGTCTCCGAGTTTGTCACCGATTTGCTAAATAAACAGCTGAAGCTACCAGATGGAAGTGAAGTCCGGATACAGCGGGCACACCGAGCATTGGTACCCAGGCCGCCTCCCAACACAGCCCCGAGATCTATAATTGTGAATTTTTTGCAATTCAATACAAAAGAAATGGTTCTAAAGAAAGCCTGGGAGCAGAAAGTGGAGATGGAAGGAAAACGCCTTTACTTTGATAACGATTATGCTTCGGATGTCATAGAAAGACGCAAAGCATACGGCCCATTAAAGGCAGCCTTGAAACAGAAAGGTATCAGATTCCAGACACAAAGATGAGAATCTTCTGGGACTCTGGAGTACGGACCTATGAGAACGCGGACGAAACAGCATCGGATATGATCAAGAGAGGCTTCGGCTTGACCTGGGTTCCGAAAGAAAACAAGTTAAGATTGGCCAAGGAGAGGCTGGACTCGCTGTTGCCATGGAAACGGATTCACAACACCGATACAGGTCAACGCGCGAGGGAGAAGCTTACTGAGTTCAGACGTGAGGATCAGCGACTCTGAACATCGACTCACAGGAGGTGGTTCGTATTATTATAAGAGCTGATTGACTTTTCCAGCCTGATTCAACCCAGTTTTGGATATCAGTCTCTCTTCTGTTACCAAAGTTATCTGTTATAGGTCTTTTGTTAGATATTTAACCGAATGGAGCAAATGTTGTAGTGTTTACCAAATGTTGGACTTATCTAGTATAAGTAGACCTCAGGCTACTACTAGAGAGGGCCCCCACCTTAGTGTGGTGTTTTGCCTCCCCCCCACCAGCAGGGACCCCGAGGGATGTCCTTACACATCTCCACCTTTGGAAGCTTCTGTTCTATTTGTTCATCTATGTTTTAATAGCCCGTTTAGTTATTTGTTGGGGGTTCTTTTTCTGATATTGCATGGTGACCATACTAATCTAAATAATGGTTGATAATATCAAGATTGTTTCGTTGAATGTGAACGGTATGAACAATCCTATTAAACGAAAACATTTTAACTAAAATGCGAAAAGAGAAAGCACAGATAATTTATTTACAGGAAACACACCTGTCTAAACCAGAACATGAAAAGCTTAGATCAGTGGTTCTTAACCTTTTTTGAGGTACCGAACCCATCAGTTTCATATGCGCATTCACCAAACCCTTCTTTAGTGATAAATAAAATACTTTTTTTTTCCAAATTCAAGACATAGGTATATGTATATGTTTTTTTGCTGGTGCACAAAATGAGTCGTGCATGAACGTCACTTTGCTCAAAGAACAAAACCATGAACTCACAGCAAGTTACAGTGTTACTTTATTCTGGCCCCCAAAAATATTTTGGCCCCATGAAAGAATTTCAGCCCCCAAATTTTTTTTTTACTATTTTACTAATTAAAAATAAATTTGGATTTTTTCAAAGAGTACATTTTTTTTTTAATAACTTCATTTTTTAAATTTTAAATTTAGTTTGTTTTTTGTCGTTTTGAATCCACAAAATACTTTTTTGGGGCCAGAATAAAGTTTTGCACAAATGACATACCTGCAAATCAGTGAGACTCCTGCTGTTGTTTTGGGGAGACCAGTTCAGAGAGGCGTGGTTTCAGAGAGGCGTGGCTTCAGAGAGGCGTGGCTTCACCTTGGCAGGTGCATCTTCAGAGCAAAGTCTGTTCATTTTCTTCTTTTTTTGCTCGACATATTTAGTATGGATTAAAATATTAAGAAAGAAACCACGCGACGTACAACTACGACAGAAGCTGATACTGCGCGCACTAAATTCCCCGCAGCCCTGTGTAACCCAGGTGTCCGCCATGACCCAATCACCTTCCCTTTAAGCTGTCCCTTTAAGTTGATTGTCATGTGTGCTTCCGGGGTTTGTTTTTTCTTCCCCACCTTGCTGCTACTCACTGTTGGTTGTCGTGTTGGTTGTTTGTAAAACAACCTGGAGTTTCTGAATCGACTCATCACTCATATTTAATCTCTAAAACTTGAAGATTGCGGTTGTGATCCATTGAGAGCTGGTAAACCTTCCTGTTTTGAGCAAGTTATCATTGCATCCACCTCCTCAGATAATCCGTTACTCGACGGTCAGGTTTTTTTCCCCCTTTGCCGTTGCATTGACTCACTTGGTGACGGAAGATGGCGAGCTACCCACCCACCATCTGGTGGTAGGAAAACGGAACTACACTTTCCCTACAGAAACGAACTAAACTCTGAGTATTGAAAAGGGAACATAATTATTCTCTTTTTGTTCTTGGATCTATTGTGGACTCTATTACGTTTGAAGTATCACTGATTGTTATTATAATTGTTTTTGTTGGGTTGTTTTTTTCCCTTTCTGTTTTTGGAAATTTATTGTTTTGTTGTTTTGGTATTATTATTATTATTATTATTGCCACTGCAATAAATAGCAATATTAACAAACTTTACTTTTTTGTATCAGTTGTATTAATTATTCACCCCACTCATGACTCCGTGCCGTACCTACTTCTGATTATACAAACTGGTTAACACTACACCTCGCAGTCAGATCTGCTCAGTTGAGAAAGGCGCTACACCTGATTGGCCGAGCAATGTAACGTGATCCTCTGCGGCCAGTGATGGCCAAGCGGGGCGCGTCATCACGACTTTACACAGGTGTGTGTTTACCTCCGCGGCAGAGGCTCCGCCGAACCCCTGAGACCGACTCATCGAACCCCTGGGGTTCGACCGAACCCAGGTTAAGAACCACTGGCTTAGAGGCTTTGGCTACTCAAATACATTTTATAGCTCATTCAGACATGGAAACAAAAGAGGAGTTTCAATTCTAATTCATGACTCAGTAAAATTTGACTGTAGCCATGATCTGTCAGATAAAGAAGGGAGATATGTGATAGTGAAGGGGACTCTTGAAAACGTAAAGGTAACACTGGTCAATGTCTACAACCCCCCAAACATTAACATACAATTTCTTAATAGCCTCCTCAATAAAATAATTATGGAAACAGAGGGAATGCTGATCTGGGGAGGAGATTTCAATATGGTATTGAACACCAAGCTTGATACAACAAACAATAAAAAACAAAATCTAACTACAAAAAAATTTAAACTGGCACTTGAAGAATTTGGATTTGTTGATGTCTGGAGGGAATTAAACCCTAATATAAAAGATTATACCCACTATTCTGTGCCCAATAAAAGCTATTCCACAATTGACTACCTTTTCATGAATAAATCTGACATATATAAAGTAAAGGAATGTAAAATAGAAGAAACAAGTATATCTGACCATTCTTCCCTAACATTAAAACTAAATTTACTTTCCAGAAAACGCAAAACAGCCTGGCGGTTAAAAGTAGGCTTGCTGAACTACAAAACAATCAAAACTGAAATTTCCCATGATGTAAAAACTTACATAGAAGAGAATGATGATGGTCAGGTTAACCCGGTAATACTATGGGACGCACTTAAGGCAGTATTAAGAGGAAAATTGATATCAAAAACTGTGGCCTTTAAAAAATCCAGAGTGGAAGCCTATGAAAAAGAAAGAGCTAAATTAATAGAACTAGAAAAACAACATAAATTAACCCGAAATCCCAATCTGTTTATGAAAATAAAAGAATTAAGAAACAACGCTGATAAAATACTTACATATGAAATTGAAAAGAAATCGAAATTTATTAGACAATCATATCATGAAGTCGGACCTAAAGGGAAAAAACTGCTGGCAAAGAAACTGAAAAAGCAACAGTCAGATAGAAATATTTATAAATTAAAGGATGGTGAAACAAATCAAATGATACACGACCCTGTAATTATTGAGGAATTGTTTAGGACATACTATCAGAGATTATACAGTCAACCTCCTTCCGCTGAAGATGGACAGATAGAAACCTTCTTGGATTTACTGGACCCTCAATTGGAGAAAATCAAAACAAACTTCTCACATAACAAGGATAGAAAAACAAAAAGCAATTAATAGGTTAAAAAACGGTCAAACACCAGGTAGTGATGGATTGCCATCTGAGTGGTAGAAATCCTTTAATGAAAATCTCCTACCATTACTAGAAAAATCATTTAATTACACTTTGGAACATGCAGTGGTCCCTCCGTCTTGGAGAGATGAGTGAGACATGCTCGGATTATAGACCTATATCTATTCTAAACATGGATTATAAAATTTATACCTCGATATTAGCAAAACGATTTGAACAATTCATTGGAGATATCATAGATGAAGACCAAACAGGATTTATTAGAGGTTGCCAAACGCGAGATAATATCAGGAGGGCACTTCACATTATAGACCATCCATCCATCCATCCATCCATTTTCTGTTCACCCTTGTCCCTAATGGGGTCGGGAGGGCTGCTGGTGCCTATCTCCAGCTACGTTCCAGGCGGGAGGCGGGGTACACCCTGGACAGGTCGCCAGTCTGTCGCAGGGCAACACAAAGACATACAGGACAAACAACCATTCACACACACACTCACACCCCTAGGGAGAATTTAGATAGACCAATTAACCTAACAGTCATGTTTTTGGACTGTGGGAGGAAGCCGGAGTACCCGGAGAGAACCCACGCATGCACAGGGAGAACATGCAAACTCCATGCAGAAAGACCCCAGCCGGGAATCGAACCCAGGACCTTCTTGCTGCAAGGCAACAGTGCTACCAACTGCGCCACTGTGCAGCCCACATTATAGACCATATTCAAAATAAAAAAATAAAAGCTATTTTAATCAGTCTCGATGCAGAGAAAGCTTTTGACAGTGTAAGCTGGAACTTCCTATATAAAGCACTTGAAAAATGTGGTTTTAATGAAAAGGCTGTACAGTGTGTGAGGACTTTATACCAATCCCCAGTGGCCAGAATCAAGATGTCGTGTTCTGTGTTTTCTGTGTTAATTTCGAGTTTTCTTGTCCTGTCCTCCCCTTGATTGTTCCCAGGTGTGTCTCGTTCTGTGATTACCCGCTGTGTATTTAACTCCACCTGTGTGTCTGCGTCTCTGTCGGGTTCTTGTCAATTCACTGTCAATGTCTTGTCAGCGTCGAATGTGCGTTCAGTCCTTCGTCTGGTCCATTCAATTACCAGTTGCTACCGGCGTTGAGCCCTGGCTTCTGCTCAGTCGTGCTGCCAGGTTGTGTGGATTTTCTGGACATTCTTTATTAAATTCATTATTCATCTTTACCTGGGTTTACAAGCGTCTGCCTCACCATCACCAACACCACACCGTTTCATGACACAAGATTAATGGAAATCTAACTGATAATATAAAACTGGAGCGTTCTACCCGTCAGGGTTGCTGTTTATCACCAACACTATTTGCAATTTATATTGAACCACTGGCACAACACCTAAGACAACATAAGGATCTCAAGGGTATTGATATACATAATGAATTTCATACAATAGGTCTGTTCGCGGATGATGTAATCTGTTATTTATCAAACCCGGAAAATTCGTTGCCTTGTCTGATCAAACAGAGATATTCGGCTTCTACTCAGGATATAAATTAAATTTGAAAAAGACGCAGGTTTTGACATTGGGTTATACACCATCAGAAACGATTCGTGGACAATATAAATTAAATTGGATCTCTACTTTGATGACATACCTAGGAATACAATTAACGAAAAAGATAGATGAGCTATATAAAGCTAACTTTATTAGAGTGGACCAAGAAATTAAGAGGGACATTAGAAGGTGGGATGCTCTAACACTAGATTTCAGCTCTAGAATTGAAACCATAAAAACGAACGTATTACCAAGGTTATTGTATCTTTTCCTGGCATTACCTATAGAAATCCCGGACAGACAGTTTAAAACATGGAACCGGATTATATCTGGATTCATATGGAACGCCAAAAAACCCAGAATAAGATTTGCAACTTTACAATTACCAAAAGAGAAGGGAGGTATGGCATTACCAGACTTTAGAGAATATTATCACGCTGCCCAAATAACTTCCATAATAAATATAAGTGACAAAAATTATGAAGCGAAATGGAAAAATATTGAACAAAAAGTCCATGGAAGAGAACTGCGGAGTATCATTGGAGATATAGAGACCACCAAGAATACACTTGAGAAAGTTAATGCTATTACCAGTTTCTCACTGGGTAAATGGTTATATATAATCCGGAAATGCAAACTAGAGGAACAATTATGTTTGATCCAGTGGCCAGCCTATAACAAATATTTTACTCAAGACCTAAGATTTAAAGAGTGGCTAGAAAGAGGTTTAACAGCGTTATGCCTGGTCCTTAAAGATGGGCACTTCAAAGGTTTCCAGGAACTACAGCAAGAATTTGCTCTAAGAACTCAAAACCATTTTAGATATTTACAATGAAGGGATTTTTATAACAAAGAGATAAAACACAGAGTAGGTCAAAATGAAAATGGGATTGTCAAAATGCTGATCGAGACCTATAAGGGTAAAAAACACAGAACAGTGTCCTTACTGTATAAACATCTATTGGAAAATAGAGGCACTAATACTTTGGATATTAAAACAAAATGGGAATCGGAAATTCTGCTAACGGAAGACGACTGGTTGAATATCTGGAAGACCCAAACTACGACATCCTCTTCCAGAATTTGGAGAGAACATTGTTGGAAAAATATAATCAGATTTTTTATAACACCCAAAACTACCAGTAAATTCAAATCTACTGTTCAACCGTGTTGGAGAAATTGTGGAGCATTTAATGTTAATCATGCCCATATTTTCTGGCTTTGTCCTAGAATTACACAGTTCTGGAAGGAAATACACAAAAAGATTGTAATAATATTAGGTTACATAATACCTAAGACCGGTCTGGTTTTATATCTTGGCCTTTTGGAGAATGTTGTTCTTAATAATGACTGTTATTTGTTTAAAATTCTGCCAAAAAGGTAATAACTAGGAAGTGGTGCCAGTCTGACCCTCCCACCACAAAGGAAGGATACAGACTGTGAACTCATTATATGAGAAGGAGATTCTAACACTGAGGACACAAGAAGAGCAACGTGAGGACAAATGGGAAAATGGAGAAACATCACATCAACGCTACAGGAGTAATTTTGGATATGAACGGTAAATTCTGGAATAGGAGTCTCCCCCCACTAGCTTATATTTGTTTTGTTTGTTCTGTATTGTTTGATTTTTCTTTTTGAAAGTATTCTAAAAATTTTCAATAAAAATAAAGTTATAAAAAAAAAATACAGAGGGACGGCCATCTTTAACTGGGAGGAGCAGCTGAACTGAACTGAACTGAACTGAACTGAACTGAACTGAACTGAACCGAACCGAACCGAAGTTCTTTCATGGAGAACTGTTTGACTCAGACTCGGTTGTTCGTTGCCGTTGCCTCAGAACGCTGCAGGACAACAGGAAGTTGCCCTCAGTGGGACTTCCTGTGCTCCGCAGGATTGGACGGATTCATCACGGTTCTGATGAGTTCTGATCGGATTAGAACCTGCTCGTGGATCTACAGAACTCCAGGCCGAGTTGTGTTCTGCTCTGGGTTTCAGCCGTTCACCAGTTGCTGTGTTTGGACTGGTTCGGGTTCTGATCCAGTTCTGGCTCCTGAGAACTGCTTCATTCTTAGGCTCCAGAACCGCCCCGGTCTGAACCTACGGGTTCCAGCGGACCTGCTGGTTCTGATGCTGATCCTGGTTCTAGAATGACAACAGAACCTGTTTTCAACTGTGAAACTCTGCAGATCAGAACCGGGTCATAACTGGTTTCTTCTACGACCGGACACACTGGCAGAACCGGTCCAGTTCTCAGACAGGTTGCCATGGAAACACTGTTCCCAGGGAGGAGGTGGGCGGAGCCAGCAGCAGAACCTGGAGTCAGCAGGTTCTCAGGTGAGCATCAGGGTGGTGGGCAGAACCCGTCCAGAACCGCTGCAGCTGGATTGGCTGACAGTACACATGTGAGAGGGTGGAGCTCCAGGTGAGGCAAAGGAACACACACCTGCTTCAGGCTCGGTTCTGATCCAGTTGGGTCTGAGACGAGCTCTGAGACAGGACACACCTGGACCCAACCGGAACCAACTGGACCCAATCAGAACCAATCGGTTCTAGCAGGTTGGTTTGAGGCCGGGAGTGGTTCTGGCTCAGAACAGGAACTGGTTCGGCCGGGTCCAGTAGAGGTGGTACCAGAACCGGCAGGGGAAAACTGTGGTTCTGATCCGTAGGTCAGCCGGTCCGGTTCCAGTCAGCAGCAGAAACGTCCCCGATCAGAACCAGGCGGCTGAGCAACCAGGTTGCCATGGCGACTAGAGGGCCAGCATGGCGGCGCTGCGGGTGGTTCTGACTCAGCTTGCTGACCCGGTGGTTCTGATCCGTGGGAACCCGAGTCAGCAGATGTTAATCGGGACCTCCTGCAGAACCGCTGCTGGACCGTCAGAACGTCGTCATGGTAACCGGCAGGTCATGTGACCGGTGTCCGTCTGTCTTTCCAGGACCTTCAGCATGTCGTCCCTGGACCCAACTGGACCGGACCGGGACCGGCGCAGGAAGGTAACCATGACAATGGCGCTTCACAGGAAGCCGAGAGGAGACCCAGACCAAGACCAGAACCAGAACCAGAATCATTCGAGCTGGAGCGTAAACTTAGTTTAGCTGCAGTTCCAGCAGAGGGCAGCAGAGACCAGCTGCAGGTTCCTCTGGGCCACCTGCTCAGGCTCGGTTCTACAGACCGGTTCTGACCGAATGGAGGACCTGATGCGTTCAGGGTCCTGATACCGGTATCAGGTCCGAACCAGCCTAAAACCGGCCCCGGTGCGTTCAGCTTGTTTTCCGCCTGCAGACTGTCGTGTCCTCCCGTCCAGCAGGGGGAGCCTCTGAGCCGCTCAGTCAGCCCCAACAGGAGGTTCTAAAAGCGGGTTCCCTTGAACTGGACCTCGGGTCCACGCTCCGGTTCGAACAGAACCTCCAGCTTCAAGATGAGTCCGACTCCTCCCAGAACCGTCTTCCCCGACCCGAGTGGACCACAGGACTCCCCGCCCAAGGCTCCGCGCAGGTAGCCCACTAGAACCGGAACCCGCTGGGTCCAGATAGTTGAGTCAGAACCGACCTGAGGATCTCAGGTTCTCCTGGTGTTCAGAATATTCAGCAGGTTCTGGTTTGGTTCTGGTCCAATCAGACCCGTTTGTGTTTCAGGCTGAGCTTCAGTGGGATCTTCAGGGCCTCCAGGGAGTGGAACCAGCAACCCGGGTCGACCCACAAGCTGATTGGACGGAACCACAGAGACAAGGCCAGAGGTGAGACTGCTGCCCCCTGCTGGCCGGAGGTGGCATCACAGCCCGGCCAGGACCAGAACCAGCAGTATTTGTCCTGCTGATTCTGGTTCTGTTCAGATGGGTCCAATAGCTAAGCGGCGCCACCCCTCGCTCTGGCTTTTGTGTTAAATGGACCCAGTTTGGCCCAGCTGCTGGGTCTGGTTCTTCTCAGGCAGGAAGTGGCTTCTTCTTCTTCTTCTTTTTATTTGATAGAGAATCTCCTCTTGTCGCAACAGCTGTTCTGGTTCTGGTCCAGCCTGTTTGTTTCCTCTTGAGAGCCGTAGTACTGGGAGTACTGGAAGAACTGGGAGGAAGATCTCAGCAGAGACAACAACTAGCCTCTCAGAACCGGGTCAGAACCAGCAGGAGTGGCGGTGGACTGATTCCTGCGCTCTGATTGGACACCGCTGTCCTCCATGAAGCGTCTCGGCAGCCTGATGCTGAGGAGGCGGAGCCAGCAGGGGGACGGCAGGACAGGACGGAGCCGGACAGACGAGGACGCTCCGTGTCTTGCATGAGGGTGAAGGACAGGGTGGGGACTTCCTGTGTGGTCCTGTGTGCGGGATTCGGAGCGCCGTCCTCTGTCCCTCAGGAAGAGACGGGGACGTGTCCAGGGGGACGTCCACTGTCCTACAGTAAGATAAATGTGTTTGTTACCATAGCAACCACATCATGACACTTGTCCACCAGGCCTCCAAAAGGACAGAACCGGGTCGGATTCTGATGGATTCAGATAGGTTCAAAGGTCAGGGAGCTCCTCAAGGCAGAGGGGCAAACTGCTAGTTAGCTAATCTAGTTAACTGGTTAGCTAGTTGGCTAGTTAGCTAATCTAGTTAGTTGAACCTCATGGTCATATTTGAAGCATTGGTAACCTGGTTCTGGTTCCGGTTCTGTTTCCAGATGATGACATGAGGAGAATAGAGCAGCTATTCATTGCCGAATCGGGCCAAACCGGGCCGCATGGCTTGTGGAAACAGTGTTTCCAGTGCTCCCAGTTTTCCCAGGACGAATGTCCAGTTAAACGCAGTCAGAACTTTCCTCTGTACCAGCAGCTAAGGATTATGGGTAATGAAGTTCTGGTGAGAGCAGCAGCAAGAAGCAGCTGAGTGTTTTCAGGCTCCTGTGTGTGTGTGTGTGTGTGTGTGTGTGTGTGTGTGTGTGTGTGTGTGTGTGTGTGTGTTAGGCTCCAGCAGTGCTGATTGAGGCATTATGGGGCCTTGCGACCTTTGCTGTCTGTGTCTCAGTAACCATGGCAACAGCTGCTTAAAGGGTCGCTAGAGAGAGCAGAGCATCACTGGCTAAAGATAGAGCAGCTGGCTGCACGACCTGGACCGGAACCGGGATCAGCAGAACATGGACCGGAACCTGGACCGGAACCCTGACCAGCTGGACCCGGACCGGAACGGGTTTAATAATGTTTGGTAGACTCGGCTGAATCAGCAGAGGTCCATTCCGCCCTCAGGTCCAGGTTTGGTTCTGATTGTTCTGACGGCTCGGCTCGTTTCCCAGAACCTCTAAGCCGGGGGCCGCATGAAAAATCAGAAATATGTTGGAGGGCCGAACCAGCAATGACTCTAATTTAATCTCGACTCATTAAACATTTTCTCATAGTCTTGTTGTAATAAAATATTTAAATCAGATTCTTTTAGTATTAAGAATATTCAGTAAATATTCATAAAAGTTAATTTGTGGTTTGGTCGAAGTGAGAATTAATACTAATTCTATCAAATTAATAGTTTGAAACAAATACAGTCATCACATCTGAGTTTATTTTTAACTTTTTAATCTCCCCACAACTGAAATGGTGTGTATTATATTAGTCAACTGATCAACTGTATATATATATATATATATAATAAATGGTTTTAAGTATTGGAAAGGCCTGACGGACCTGCAGTGCTGCAACTTGAAGGACCGAGTAACACAAAAGTACAGCAGAAACTTAAAGAGGTACACACACAAAACTAATATCACTTTAGGTAACAATATAATAACTCATTACAAAATGAAACTGTAATGACTTGAAAACCTGTAAGAAATTACAAAAATAAAGTACTCCAAAACTGAAGTACTACAAGGAATAGAAAGCTTCCAGTATCATGTCCAGTTGACTTGTTCAATGAGAAAAGTCCAGTCTGTCTTGAGCTTCAACAAGTGCACTGAAGTCTGGCTGAATGTCTGATGGAGCTAACGGCAGGACGGCCGCGAGGTGATCATCAGTTATGGAAGACCTGAATCTGGATTTGTTGAGCTTCATCACTGAAAATGTCTGCTCACATACATACGTAGATCCGAACAGCACAAGGATCTTTTGAGCTCGTCTCCTCAAGTGTGGAAAGTTCTCCTGTTTAAGCAAAACTCGAGCAGTGGGACTGAGCCGCAGCGCTCTGCCAGAACTGTGTCAGACTGCAAGTCAATGAGCTCTGAACATCTCTGGATGCATTATCTACACTGCAAGTGAAGGGAGAAGACACCATGTGCATTTGAAGTCTTGAAATCGCCTTGAAAACTCAGCCTGCTTCTAACATGGATGAGAACCTCTGGATCTGATCTGCTGCTGGGGAGGCAGATGACTGAGATTATTAGCCTTGATTTGGCTTGACAGAATCTGCAACTTCCTACTGAAGGCTTTGACTGCACTTCATACACAAAAAAACAATTGCTCTGCAGTTTGATCAGATGAATGAACTAAATGTCAGTCACATCAACAGTAAAACCAAGATCTGCCAGCCAGTCTGACTCTGAAAGCTGAGGGATGGCGTGTCCCTTCCTCACAGAGATCTCCTGAATCTCCTCTCTCAGGTCCCAGAAGCTTTTCAGCTCTTTTCCCAGACTGAGCCACCTGACTGCTGTATGGTAGCTTAGGTCCTGGTGGTCAGTCTCAGTTTCCTCTAAAAGTGAAACAAACTGTCTGTGGTTCAGAGCCTTTGCTCTGATAAAGTTAACTGTTTTAGTTAACGACATCAACACATGAGCTTGCAACTTGGCTACCAATGGACCTTACCACAGAGGCCGCTTTTCATTGGCTGCTTTTCATTCTACGTGGTAGCGCGGCTACAACGTGCGTGGCCGTCTCACAAACACACTTAGCTTCCCGTTAGCTAAGTACAGCATAATGGCAGAACTGATACACCTTCTACACCTTGAAGCCTGTCTGCTACACAGTCTGACGTTAGCTAAACAGATCAATATGCAACGTGTCTGTATCTGACATACACTAAAGATTTTATTTTAGCAGAAAAGGCTTTGGACTAAATTGTTACTGATGTTAGCCACGTTAGCACCAAGTACAGTGTATCAGGTCTAGGCACACTCAAACATTTCAACAAACCACAGGAATCACCCACTGATTTCAAAACGATGAATGCCCGACTTACCCAGCCTGGCAAGACCAACAGACATCAGTGATCTTGTCCACAGCTATATTGATGTAGAGGGTGGGTGGATCTGCCATTTTCCTCATGGAGCAAAAGCATTTTGCTGTGACATGAACAATGTTGGAGGCGTCGCGAGGCTCAAACACCTTGATCTCATCCAACAAGGATGACATGAACTTGTTGGTTCCTCTGTATTGTAGCAGCTGATATATTGTTAAACTCCGGTAGAAATGAGGCACTAATGGAGTCAGAAATTCACTGGAGAGAATCAGTCCAAGTGGAAGACGCCATATTTACAAAGAAACAACGCGCCGCCTGGCTTTGTTTGTGAGACTTGAGGCCACTAGGTCGGCTGTGGGCGGAGCTTGGTAAGGTCCATACAGACGACTCAGTGGCGCTCTTTCTCTGAAAAGTTCTTGTATCTCTTTTCGTGTTTGGTCACGTAGTGATGATGGATATTATATTCCTTTAACACAGCCACCTGTGCACCACTAACTAAACACACGGCCTTGCCTTTGGCTTCAGTAAAGAAATATTTCGCTGTCCGTGCCTTGCTGAAAATTCAGCATTCAGAATCAACTTTTCTTTTTTTACCGTGAGATGACATTTTGTGGGGATCGGCTGCTAGCATCACCTGTTACTGTGCGTTAGCATTTACTTACGTGCATTCATAAACGGTGCGTGAAGCCCTTTCAAAATTAAAGACAGCTGCGTTGCATGCACACAAAAATAAGTTTTTATTTTTGACTGGGGGGCTGCGGGCCGGACAGGGATGCCCAACGGGCCGTAAAATGCCCAGGTCTGCTCTAAGCGGACCTGGGGAAAGGATTTCAGCCCAGAATGTTCTGCCTGGTTTTGGCGTTGACAACTAAGAAGAAGAAAGGTTGTGTCCATATTAGTGGGAAGTTTAGTGGAGGGAAAAACTAGGCACATTTCTGTCTCTTGAAGGAATCTGTGTTCAGTGAAACTCGTTAACGTTTTCTGGCTCCAGCAGCTCTCCAGAGCATCCTGCAGGGGGCGCCAGTTCCTCATGTTGGTTTGTTGTTCCCCCTCCTCTCCAGCCCCCTCCTCCCACAGGCAGGTGGGCGGTTTCCACCTGGAGACGTACCTGACGGAGCCACGGCGCCCAGAGGCCAGCAGGCCGCGCTCCTACTCCTCCCCTCCTGACGCCGCTCACCTGGCTACCTCCACCTGCAGCTCTCCGCCCCCTCAGGCCCCGCCTCCACCTGCCTCTGCTCACACCTGGAGCCAGGTGAGTAGCTGAGGTGTTCGCTGCGGTGGAACTGCTTCCTGTGTGGACAGGAAGTCCTTGCTTCTGGCAGGGAGTGATAATCCATCTGACTCTAAACAGTTCCTAGAAACGTTAAACTGTATGGATTTTATTCAGCATGTCAGCCGGCCCGCTCACAACAGGGTCACCAGGTCATGACCTTTGGTCTGCGACCTCTGGTGGTGACCTGACCATCTCTGTGTGTTTTTTAATGTCTCTGATTTGATCCAGTGTGAGGCCACGGCTGTTAGGAGGCGCCACCTGACCTCTGAGGCGATTGGTCATTTTATTGAGGCTATTACCCATAATCCTCCTGTTATTTTAGCTGCTTCCTGTGACGCAATGGTCAGCCAATTTTTCAACAAACTGAAATCTAACCTGGACCATGTAGCTCCATTAGTTTCAACAAACTGTTTTTAATAAACAACTATGCCCTAAAAATGAAGATTTAAAGAACCTTAAAAGAAATGGCAGGAAACACAAACTGAGAACTGATCCCAAACTTTGTGAACAGTTCCACATATACAACGCTGCTGTCCGAAATTCAAGAAATTCATATTTCACCCAAATAATTAACAGTCACAAAAATAATCCCAAAGTTTTGTTTTCCACCATTGAAAATCTGATGAACTAACTTTACTGCTCGTTCACAGACTGACTCTCTGCGAACAGTTCAGATCAAGTCAATTAGAGCTGGAATTGGATCTGAGCAGAACCCTGTTTTTAAACCCACTGAATGGTTTTACCTGTGGAAACTCTGGACTGTCTTCCTGAGCCTGATACCCAGCAAAGTTTTCTCTCCAGTCCAACCAGCCACCTGCCTCTTGGACCCAATTCATCATCACTGTTTCATTCATTTTATGGATGTTTTGAGTATGAGATTTTAAATATTGTAAATATCTTTTACAGCATTGGAGGAATACAATGATTCATAAAACTGTGTAAAAATAGAAGTTCTGGTAATGTGATCTGACAATAATTGATTATATTTGTATCTTAGTGAAAGAATTACTTTGAGTCTCTGTAGCGTTGTCCTTGTCCAGACGCCTGATTTGTTGCTCTAAATCCACCGACTGCTCGATTCCTTTTCCTCCTTGCTGCTCAAAGATACAGTATATAATATCTCCCCTTAAATAGGCTTTCAGTTTCCCACAGTATTGAAGGAGACGTTCATTTCAAGGAAAAACGTATCTGCTCTCTGATAAACTTACAGAATTCTGGCTCCTTCAATTTCCACGTCCTTTCAGTTTGGTTCAAATGATCTAAATGTAAATCCAGAGAAAGGGGGCGTGGTCTGAAGTTGCTATATTGTGATATTTTACTTCACTCGGGTAGAGCAAGAATTTTGCACCCATCATTAAATCAATCTGTGTGAAGACATTGTGAACATTTGAGTGAGAGTTCGCTCTGCTCTCTCTCGCTGAGGTTCCTGTCCTGCTGCTCCACAGCTGACCAGGACCAAGGCAGGCTCCCATCACACCTGCTTTAAAACCACTGCGCTGGCTCCCAGTATGGCTCAGGACTGATTTAGGATTCTTTTACTGGTTTTTAAATTTCTTAATGGTCTTGCACCATCTTACCTTGCAGAGCTGCTATTACCTTACAAACCCTCTGGCACCGGACTGATAACGGTTCCCGGAGTCAGAACTCACACTGATGGTGAGGCTTCTTCCCAGTATCACGGCCCAGTTTGGGGAACGGTCTGCCAGGGAACCTGAGGGCTGCAGGAAACGTTTCTGTCTTTAAGAGCCGATCCAGACCCGATTTAACCGAATCATTTCTGCTCAGTCTGCATTTTCCATGTGGGGCTGGAGGGGAATTGTTTGTTTCTATTGATCTGTACAGCACTTTGATCTGCTTTTAGAATGAAGGGTGATTGATCGATTGATTGATCGATCCATCTTTACCTGTTTTCTGTCTCACCCAAATCACTAAAATCTGTTTGCTGAAAGCCAGAAAACTTGGTGAGGATTTTTTTTTTGCGTTCTTTGTCGGTATCAGGGAAAATCAGGACCGGCCCAAGCCTCCACGGCGCCCTGAGCAGCCGCTTAGTTTGCTTACGCTTTGGGCCGGCCCATTTCTAAACTGTGTTTTAAAATGGAGGACAGCTCAAACCTTTTGGTTTCCTTCACAAACGTCTGACAGGTTAACTGACTCGTCTGAGCCGCACCTGGAACGCCTTCTGGTTTGTCTCGATGGGAAACGAACCAGAACCAGAACCAGATCGGTCCATCCTGGGACTATTTATCAAACAGTAAAGGTTCTTCTGATCAAACTGTCAAACAATAAAGATGGACCAGTTCTGATCTGGTTCTGGTCCAAAATGTGCAGAGTGAGCCCAGAACACAGCCCTGCTGTAGCTGGTTCTGTTCTGACCGGAGCGGCCGCTCCAGACTAATGGAGGGATGAGGTCTGATGAGTGGAGCTGACCGGCCTGAGTGACCATCGTCACATTTGGAGGAAGAACGAGGAACCTTTCGCCACCCTTACTGTGAAGTATGGGAGTGGCAGCCTCATGCTGTGGGCCGGTTGCTGCAGGAGGACCCGGTTCGCGTCATGAAACAGTTAAAGCCTGGGCACAGGCTGGTCTTCCACAGCAGCCTCAGCTTTCAGCCACGGTGACTGACAGTCGATGGTCTGGAGTCACAAAGTCCTGATGGAGGCAGATCGTCCATCATGAGGCGGACTACAAAATGGACTCCGTTCCCCCAGGAGGATCGGACCAGAACGCCAGGAGAAGCTTGAGGAAGGAAACCCAAAAGGTTTGATCCAAACGGGTTAAAGACGGTTATCAATGGAATAGAAATTTCTACTTTCAATTAAAGGAAAGTTACTAAACCATCTCTTAAAAATGTCTGACAGGGTTTCATTATCACACTGAAGAACAGAGGCATTGAGCCGGAACAACAGCGGCGTGTTCAGGGCATTTAGATAGCACAGGTGGGTTCTGTAGTTTCTATGACCAGAGAAGATAAAGTTCTGTTCAGGTTCTGTCAGCTGGGCCCATCTAACTATTCATTAGAAACATTCTGCTTTTATTTTCATCGCTTTCACCGGAAGTTAGTTAGATCAGCTTTTTATTTTGACCGAACGAAGCGACTGTTACCGAGAGAAGCAAGCCTTTTTCGAAAGTAGCCGAATATTGCCGAGAGCAGGCGGAGGTGTCAGACCGCTTTCCGGGCTCAGCGGGCTCTTCCATCCGGACTTAGATCCAAGATGGAGCACTGAAAACCTGCTCCATCTCCGAATAAAAGCCCTGAGGACTCTCGCGGAGAGAAGCCGCTCGGAGCAGTTCATGAACGGAGCCTGACCGGTAGGTGCTAGCCGTGGGCTCATCGGTTTCTAGATTCCCCTTGAAAAGTCTGCCATTTTAGCTGAAAAACCGTCATTATCTATTTCGCTGAACACCCTGGAGAGTCAGACCGGGTGACGTCAGAGCGGACCCGGTTCTGAAAGCATCGGCTGCGGTTTCATCACCGAACCACCGGTAAACACCGAGACGGGATTACCTGGTGACCAGATGATGCACAACACCAGGATGCTGTCTATGATGCTGCGTACGACCGCAGAGGCAGGGGCGCCGCCAGGAATCGTGGGCCCCATGACAAAACATTAAATTGCCCCCCCCCCCTGCGCACCTTGTGTTACAATACAAGTCTATCTGACTCATCAAAAGAGTCACAATTTTAAAGGCTTGCAACTGCCTTGTTTTTTGTGGTCCAGTACTGATACTAGCACAATATTCACTGCTAATGAATTTTACATGCAACGGTCTGCATACAATACGCAAATAGGTTGCTTAATTTTTTTTAATGATCAGTTTTAGCTCATTGAAATGTCTCTCCCCACCAGCAACAGTCACAGGCAACGTGCAAAAATGCACGAAGCAATCCAGACTTCTCAAAAAATGCTACGTTATTGTATTTTGTCCAAGCTCCAGATTATAACTTTAATAAAAAAAAAATTTTCCACATTTGTTAAAGCTGTCACCATGTCGTGATAGGTAATCTGTGAAAAGATCAAGATCTCCTCCCTCAGCTGCTACTCCTGTCTAAGCACCGATCTGACCAAAAACCACCAGTCAGAACCAGGAGAGCAGTCTTAGTGCTGTCAATCAAATTCATTCACTCACTGCTAAGTGTGCGAAAGATTGTTTGAATTTCTGTCAGTAAGAAATACATTGTTTTTGTTGTGTAACTGTAAAGAAAGTAGAGAGACAGGGAAAATTCCTATAGATTCCCTGGAATGATGCTAACTAGCTTATCATTGAACACAGTGTTGCTCACCTTTTTTTTTACTGGGACAGGGGTTAAAGGTTATGGTGGTATCGGGGTTAGAGCTGCTGCTGACTCACTCATCTGTTGTTAAGTGTGGTAAGAGGTGCAGGGACATGTTAAATATATGAACAAGTTGTTAAATTCTTTCCTTAATTCATTAAATGTTAGTGAAATGGAGGCAAACAGTAGCCTGTAGCTAAGCTAACTATGCTAAATGGTTGATAATCTCACACAGTTACTCACTTCTCTTGGAGAAAAACTGGGCTATAAATTGACACTCTTTTCTTTTTCTCTCTATATATTTTGAAAACCTGGCTATTATTTTTCTAGGCATCATAGAAACAACCACAGATGTTCTGGTCTTTACTGACGAACCATTTTATGCAGAACCAGGGTTTTCGTACAAATATGGATGGGAGCTTTTTTTAGTCTGGGAGTGGTAACATTTTGTTTTTACTAATAAAACAATTTTAAAAACACTATGATTAATTTAGTAATGACAGGGCCCCCAAATTTTTTTCTACTTCTATAAGAAAAAAATAATTTTTGTGGAGGGCCCCCTGTCAGCCAAAGGCCCTTGGAATTGTCCTAACTTTTCCCCCCTATATATTCCTTTATTTTATTTAATCAGGTAAACCCCGTATAAACCCCGCGGTACCTGGGATTAGACCAGGTACCGCTGGGGAACTGGTCAGTTAGTGGTTGTCCTGGTAACTGGCTGTTCTAATGGGGAACTCTGGTGGTCAGTAGGTCCAGGCTGCAGAACTAACTGTTTCCACTATAAGGAAAACCTCGTCCTTCGTCTCTGCTGTGGAGCAGCTGACAGGGTTCCTCCAGTCCCACGGTCAAATAATCCCTGAACTGGGACCCCAAATCCTGCCAGCACTGACGAGGAAACTTCATGGATGCAGAGAGAAGGAGGAAGTTCAGATTTAAAGGGCAGCAGCAAAAGCGAAGGAGACGGATTAGCAGAGCTAGCTGATGGAGGCATCCAGCACATATTGCTGTGGAGTGAGATACTGAGCTGCTAGCAGGTCATGGTAGTCATGAGGTCATCAAACGCCACCTGTCTTCAGTCAGAGGCTTCTTCAGATTCACTGCCACACTGACTGCTACTGGAGATCCTTCCAGCTCGCCTCTTTAACGATACTGGGATGATCCCAGTTCTGCCAACATTTAAAGTTTCCCTTGAGATGAAGAAAGTAGCAGAAAGTGATGCAGGTGGGGTCATAAAGATGGTTTATTGGGAAGATGCCTCACTCTGTCTGTGTTTTCCGTCCAGGTGGAGGTCGCTGGCGGCATGTCGGAGCAGCCGGATCAGACGGAACCCGGAGATGCCGGTAAGGCTCCTCTAATCCCTCGCCTCTCCGTCGGGTCGGCAGGTTCTGCAGCCAGGTGGGATGTTGTCTTGGCAACAGACGGCTCAGAAGCAGAACCAGCTCACTGGAGAGTTGAAAGGACAGCAGCGATCATAATCTGGGCAACAGGATCGGTTCTGACCCACGGTTCTGTAGTTCTGACCCGTGGTTCTGTTCTGTGGTCCAGGATCCGAGGAGTCGGAGAGAGACATCTACATGCGGTTCATGAAGTGCCACAAGTGCTACGACATCGTCCCCACCAGCTCCAAACTGGTGGTGTTCGACACAACGCTGCAGGTGAGACCAGAACCACGCTGGGTTCTGATGGGTTCTGTTGCAACAGCAGCTGTGTTCATTACTGAGGTTGGTTTTAATCAGATACCAGACCTCCCAGCCCTTCTGGGTCGGCCCGGTTCTGATCTGTGGGCCCTTCTGGGTCGGCCCGGTTCTGGTGGGGCGTTGTCATTGCAGGTGAAGAAGGCCTTCTTCGCGCTGGTGGCTAACGGGGTGAGAGCAGCTCCTCTGTGGGAGAGCAAGAAGCAAAGCTTTGTGGGTAAGAGTACCTTGCTTCCTGTTGAACCTTCACAATAAAAGCCTGACACGTCTCACCTGATGGAGGTGATGACGATGATAACAGGCGGTTTTTGTTCCAGGAATGTTGACCATCACAGACTTCATCAACATCCTGACCAGATACTATAAATCCCCCATGGTAACACACACACACACACCCACCTGTCCCTGTGTTTGAAAGGGTGTTTTGTTGTCATAGCAACAGCTTATTTGACACATGAAAATCATAGATTTAGACCGTGCTCTGATTGGTTGTTGGAGCTGCAGGTATCAGGATTAGTCTGCTGAAGGTTTCTATGGAACCTGAAACCAGACGGGTTGACCTCTGACCCCTCCACCTCACTGAACCTCTGTGAGGCGTCAGCTGCCCCGTGTCATTGCTGCCGTCTCAGTGTGTTTCTTCCCAGGTGTGTCTCTCAGGTGTGTGTGTGTCCAGGTGCAGATCTACGAGCTGGAGGAGCATAAGATCGAGACGTGGAGAGGTAAGAGCCGACCGACCCGGAAGCCTCTGGAAAAGCCCTGAGAGTAACGTGTGCCCTCCATGTTCACAGAGCTGTACCTGCAGGAGACCTTCAAACCTCTGGTGCACATCTCACCTGACGCCAGGTAGATTCATCAGGTCATCCAGACAACATGGAGGTTCTGCTGGACCGCAGGTCAGACCAGAGTTCCTCCTGAAGGCAGAACAGCAGCTGTTGATTCTCTCTCTCTCTCTTAACCCCCCCGGCCTCCCCAGTGTGTTCGAAGCGGTCCACTCCCTGATAAAGAACAAGATCCACCGGCTTCCTGTCATCGATCCGATCAGCGGCAACGCTCTCTACATCCTGACTCACAAGAGGATCCTGAAGTTCCTGCAGCTCTTTGTGAGTCTGGGGGCGAGTTGGGGGGACGAGTTAGTGGGGGGGCGAGTTAGTGGGGACGAGTTAGTGGGGGCGAGTTAGTGGGGACGAGTTAGTGGGCGGCGAGTTAATGGGGGACGAGTTAGTGGGGACGAGTTAGTGGGCGGCGAGTTAATGGGGGATGAGTTAGTGGGGGGCGAGTTAGTGGGGAGCGAGTTAGTGGGGGGCGAGTTAGTGGGGAGCGAGTTGGGGGGACGAGTTAGTGGGGGGCGAGTTAGTGGGGGGCCAGTTGGGGGGACGAGTTAGTGGACTGCAAGTTGGGGGGACGAGTTAGTGGGGGGTGAGTTAGTGGGGGGCCAGTTGGGGGGACGAGTTAGTGGGGGGCGAGTTAGTGGGGGAGCGAGTTAGTGGGGAGCGAGTTGGGGGGACGAGTTAGTGGGGGGCGAGTTAGTGGGGGGCCAGTTGGGGGGACGAGTTAGTGGACTGCAAGTTGGGGGGACGAGTTAGTGGGGGGTGAGTTAGTGGGGGGCCAGTTGGGGGGACGAGTTAGTGGGGGACGAGTTAGTGGACTGCAAGTTGGGGGGACGAGTTAGTGGGGGGCGAGTTAGTGGGGGGCCAGTTGGGGGGACGAGTTAGTGGGGGACGAGTTAGTGGACTGCAAGTTGGGGGGACGAGTTAGTGGGGGGCGAGTTAGTGGGGGACGAGTTAGTGGGGGGCGAGTTAGTGGGGGAGCGAGTTAGTGGGGAGCGAGTTAGTGGGGCAAGTTGGGGGGGCGAGTTAGTGGGGAGTGAGTTAGTGGGGCAAGTTGGGGGGGCGAGTTAGTGGGGAGTGAGTTGGGGGGGCAAGTTGGGGGGGCGAGTTAGTGGGGAGCAAGTTAGGGGGGCAAGTTGGGGCGAGTTAGTGGGGGCGAGTTAGTGGGGGCGAGTTAGGTGTGAGAGCTTTTCTACCCAAGACGTTCAGAGAGACAATGGAAGAGGCTTTCTAGTGTAACACCTTTACATTTCAGGTATAAAGGGTAATCTTTCAATAACACCTGATTATCAAGTGATATTTTCAAATTTCTTGTCAACTTTAAACATTTTTTAACTAAGAAAAACACAACGGGCCGCTGGATGAATGACTGCTTTAGCTGGTTTTCTGGGGCAAACCTTGCTGTTGGTACACTGTACCTCATTGTCTCCAACTATGTCTTCTTTTCTTGTCTCCTGACCTCTACCCCTTTCGGCCTCAGGTGTGTGAGATGCCCATGCCGGCCTTCATGAAGCAGACACTGGAGGAACTTGCGGTGGGAACGTACTCCAACATTGCCTACATCCACCCCGACACACCGCTCATCACGGCCCTGTCTGTGTTCACACACCGCCGGGTCTCTGCGCTGCCCGTGGTGGATCATAGCGGTAAGCAGCTGTTTCCGTCGTCCTGTTAAGAGTTGATTTCTGAGAGTGTCTGATGAGCTGGGATCCTGTCTGCCTGCAGGGAAGGTGGTGGACATCTATTCCAAGTTTGACGTGATTGTGAGTATTTTCGTCCTCTGCTGGTTCTGGAGAAGTTGTCAGATTTCTGACTGCTGTGTTTGTTCAGAACCTGGCAGCTGAGAAGACCTACAACAATCTGGATGTGACGGTCACCCAGGCTCTAAGACACAGATCGCAGTACTTTGAAGGCGTCATGAAGTGCAACAAGCTGGAAACGCTGGAGACCATCGTGGACCGGATCGTGAAGGCTGAGGTACCAGGATACAGAAGGTGTCAAAAAGTTTCAAGGTTTTTATTGTGAAAGGTGCTGCAAAGACCCAAATCTGGTTGATTTTGAGTCTTTGTGTTTGCAGGTCCACAGGCTGGTCGTGGTTGACGATGAGTCTCATATCATTGGCATCGTGTCGCTGTCGGACATCTTGCAGGCGCTGGTTCTGATGCCTGCTGGTACCGACTTTATTTACTGTCTGTTCAGGGCTTCAGCCTGTCAGTAGATCCTTTCAGGATCTGGTGATCCGGGTTTCTGTCTGCAGAAATTCTCAGTGGAAACAGGGTTTCCCCCAGTGCATTATAAGCCTGGCGGGCTGCCATGCTTTACTAGCCCCCCCGTCAGGCCAAGCGTTGCTTCTTTTTGATTTTAGAAAAATTAATAATTAAAAAAAAGGATTTTTTTTGTTTTTTTTACTAATTTAATCCGTTTTGAAAGCGTCTCTGTTGATCAGAGTGTTTCACTGGCAAAGCAAATTAATTCCTAAAATATAAGTTTATAGTTTATGCATTTAAAGCCGGAGTGCGGACCAATCACACAGCTGGCGCCTCTGTGCGATGCTGATGAATGAGCTTTGAAGTTTACCTCAGCGCGGATCGCGCGCCCCCTTTCACTCAAACTGGACACAGGCTGACCTGTATGGATATTTACATCAACCCCAACAGAATCATGTTTCTTCGGAGTAGCCTACTCAACATCAAGGTAGGAGTTTAAAACCCACCGCGTTAGCTCTGGTTGCACAGATCTATAACTTGTAGTTGCTGTCAGACATGCGCGGTGAGAATGATTTATCTTTGTGAACTAAGAATTATGTGGCGTTTCCATCTCAACACGCTGCCCAGCGTGTGGCGCTGTTTGCGCTGTAAAGTTCATGTCTGAGTTCCCAGTTAGTCGGAGCGTTAGCGGTTAACTAACCAGCGCTAACCTGATCATGCAGGTTCAGCCCAGTTAGGAGCTTTTGTGTTCGTGTCATAGTCACGCATCACACTGGTTTAATCTTATTTTATTATTTTTTGTAGTATTATTTTTTTGGTTACACAATGCAACAAACCATATCAAATGCTTTGTCAGAGTTACTGAGAACGGAGATCTGAGAAACTCGTCCCATAAACTGGAGCAACCAAAACAGTTTCTGTGGCTCTTATTAAAACTCAACAGACAGAAATGTTAGAGCTGCTAAAGCCACATTAGCATTAAATTAAATCTCAGTTTGTTGCTCATCTCTGCTCAGTGCAGCAGATTGAACTCATCCTGCAGGGCCGGTCCAAGGCTGCATGAGGCCTGGGGCAGAATCTGACCTAGGGGCCCCTCTTGCTGCTAAAACCATCAGCACCTCTAACAGCTTCTGGGTTGGATTTAATCTGGGAGAGAGAGAGTAGATTAACTGGCCAACATAAAAAACAATCAGTTATAATTACAGTTTATTCATTTGCTCAAACTCAAAGATTAAACTCACAGCATCAGACTGTTGCTATGGTAACAAAACAATCTAACTATGAATGTTGTTCTTTGAACTTTTACAAAGTAAATTTGCCATAAAATCTTACATATAAATGTTAAACAATTTAAATATTTTAATTTATGTTGAAACCATTAAATCAAATTTAGCAGCATTGATCATCTTAATAAATAAATGTTACATTTATGTATCTGTGTTAAAATATTATCATTATGGCCCCTGAAGCCCTGGGGGCCCGATGGAGCTGCTGACTTCATTTGGATTAAACAAAAGTGCAAATAATTGATATTCATCTTAATTATATTTTTTGATTTGTTGTTTTTCAGACTGGTTGTTGGTTTAAATAGTTTCACTGGTGAAGTTTTCCAGTAAGATTTAATTACCCAGTAATATTTTTACTTTTCCTGTCTAGTTAACATGTTTTAATACAAAAACTCGGCGGACCGGTGGCGGACCGCCCGCCGGGCTCAGCAGGTTTACTGGGGGAAACTCTGGTGGAGATGTTGGTTCCCCCTCACAGCAGAACCAGAACCAAAGGTCTTAGATCCAACTGGGCCCTCATCCGTGTGTCTCTGTGTTTCCAGGACTGGGGAGGAAGGAGTCCATCACCTCCCAACCAGAACCCCTGAACCCAGCGGAACCAGAACCAACAGCTCCAAATGGGTCGGACCAGGACCCTGTTCTGGAGCCGGAGGCAGAAAGCATCCCGGGACCAGGAGGCGAGCCAGAGACAGAAACTGAAACTGATCACAACCAGGACCAGAACCAGGACCAGGAAAAGAACCAAGACCAGAACCAAGACCAGGACCAGGAAAAGAACCAAGAGCAGGACCAGAACCAGGAAAAGAACCAAGACCAGGACCAGAACCCAGACCAAGACCAGGACCAGAACCAAGACCAGGACCAGAATCAGAACCAGGAAAAGAACCAAGACCAGGACCAGAACCAAGACCAGGACCAGAACCAAGACCAGGACCAGGAAAAGAACCAAGAGCAGGACCAGAACCAGGAAAAGAACCAAGACCAGGACCAGAACCCAGACCAAGACCAGGACCAGAACCAAGACCAGGACCAGAATCAGAACCAGGAAAAGAACCAAGACCAGGAAAAGAACCAAGACCAGGACCAGAACCCAGACCAGGACCAGAACCAGGAAAAGAACCAAGACCAGGACCAAAACCAAGACCAGGACCAGAATCAGAACCAGGACCAGAACCAGGAAAAGAACCAAGACCAGGACCAAAACCAAGACCAAGACCAGGACCAGGACCAGGAAAAGAACCAAGACCAGGACCAGGATCCCCAAGGAGCCACAGAGGAAGCTCCTGAGAGCGGCCAGCAGGGGGAGCCAGAGGAGGAGGAGGTGGCAGGCGGGGATGAGGGGGAAGAGGGAAAGTGACATCATCACAGTGCTTCCCCTTGGACTCTGACGACCCACCGCGCTCGGGTCAAACCACAGAAGAAGAATCAGGACAGGGTGGACTGTGATTGGACTGCTGCTCAGGTGGGCAGAGCCAGACTAACATGCTGATGCCAATCAGAGGAAGGTTCTGGTTCTGCCTGCTGGGTTCTGGAGAAGCTTCAGGAAGATTGGTTGCCATGGCAATGGATTGGTCCTCTAGCCCCTCCTGGTGGAAGTCTGTCACTGCAGCCTCATAACAGCCATGAAGCTCTACCACAAACAGAACCGGGTCACCCTGAACATCTGGACCTTCTGATGGTGGCAGAAACATTTGAATGAGCCAATCACTGTTGAGCTGCTGCATCATTTCCTGTTTCACTGACGTAGCCAATCACAGGTTGTTACTTTGGTGGAAAATGATTTTATTCTGGAAAGTGTTGTTTCTACTTCCTGCTGTACTGTAAGGGGGCGGGGCCCCAGACAGTTTGGACCAATCAGATGAGAGAATATTTAACTTTGTATATTCATATTTTACTGTTCCCATAGAGACAGAGAAATGTAGTATTTAACAGCTGTGATGTCGTCATGGTGCGTCTGTGACATCACAGTTTCCATAGTGAGTCGCTTTGCTGCTGCTGTGAAAACGAATTAAAACTGCTGATCTGAGATCTGCCAGTCTGGTTTTACTGGTCCAACTGGGGACTGTTATGTGACAGTAATGACAGGAAGGATGGCCGCATGTGTAGCATCCAACTGGTCCAACTGATCTAACTGGAACATTGAGGAATTTAAGGTAGCTAGCTTTAGCTTAGAAAACCTTCATCAGGTCTGTCAACACTGACCTCATGACCAGAACATACTGGGTCTAACCCAGTGATTTGAGTCAGGGGAGGCAGGTGAGGCAGAGCCTCATCTGTCTTCATGGAAAAATAATTTATATTTCTATTTTCACCCTGTGGTTTGTACAATAAAGTATTTATTTTTCATTTAGCTTAACCAATTCTGATTATTTTTTCTTCAGAATCGCTGAATTTTTGCAATTTCCCATTCAAATGCTCAGAAGTGAAGTCGGTGAGGCAGCAGGAAGCTGAGCCTCACCTGGGATTGATCAACCTCTGGCTAACTGCGCTGGCTGCTATTCAATGTTTCTCCTGTCTGTAAGCTGACAATAAAATGGTTAGAAACATTTAATACATAAACTGATTTTCCATAATTTAGCTTATGTACATAATGTTCAGTGTTTTTTGTCACCAACTGTGTGTGTAACGTGTTTCCTGTGCTGAGCAGCGATCAGAAACCAGAGAACAGATTGGAGGTGAGGCAGGCAGTTCTCTGGCCTCATGGCAGGGGGCGCTCATGATCCAGACATTGAGACTCCACAACTGCAGAGTAAGAGACAGAAACAGCGAGCTAGCCATGCTAGCCATGGAGCTAGCCATACAGTAAATAAGTGTAGTGCAGCGATAGATTTGTTTTCTCCTCTCTTCCAACGTCAACATGGATGACTATATTTCTACACTTAAACAGTTTTCTAAAGTGGATTTTCAATTGAAGCAGGAAATAATTGGAAAAGCAACAGCGGAGCTGAAAGGTTTTCTAAGAAAGAAAGAAGGGAACCTCAGAGTGGCTTACAAGAAAAGACTGGCTCTGTGGATGTCCAGCTAGAAACGGCCTTTTCTGCTTTCCGTCCTTTTCTCAGCTTGTGGTACTAATGGGCTCTTTGCTCCTCAGCTTCCGCATTCGGGGAAAAGCGGCTCAATCATTTCCGATCTATTGAAAAAGTCTCTTTCCACTGGGTGTTTGCAGGGCTTGTCCAAGGTAACAATTAATGATGAACATCGATCTGAAGCCCCGACAATAAGCTGGAGAAAGGTTTTAAGATGTTCGCCTCGTTATTCACAGATACGAAGGTGAGTTTTACTTTCTTTAAACTTTGTGGCTAACATTAGCTTTAGCTTATGCTAGACATTCATCCATTCTAACGGACAATGTTTTTACCTTGTTTTCAAGTATATTACGTGGTTTATTGTCGTTAGTGTCAGAGACCAAGTAACGGGGATTTTACGGTTCAGGCTTTTTGCTTCTGAAGCCTGAGGAACAACAAGCCCATAGCTTAACAGTAGAGCAGCTCTGGTGTCAGAGTTCTAGTTCAGCTGATGGTTCAGGTTCAGTTGTTGCTTTTAGAAAAATATGGCCGTGTTCCTTAAGGTCTCCTTGTTATTTCGCAAAATAATAATGTTAGCATGCATCAAATCTTATAAATGCGTAATAGCAACTCAAATGAAAATATTAAAACACCTAACATTAATACAGAAGAAAAAAAATAAACATTTGAACAATATAAATGAAAGGATTACAATGGATTATAAAACTTGCCTCTTCCCAGTGGAACGAGTAACAAAAGGGAAGAGGAAATTAACAACTTAACATTTATAATGGTGCTGGAGGACCCCAAACAAAAGAAGAAGAAAGTAGGGCGCAGCTGGAGGACCAAACCCCTCACAGCAGACACAGAGGAACACAAAGACAGACAAGTATAAGAGGACAAATAAATTAAAGAAAACATTTTATGAAAATATACCACAATATAGACCCAGTTACACTAGCAAGACAATGAATGTAGATTTAACGATCTTGAAGCAACCCCTCGCTTCGATTGGACCCAGGCATTTTTATTAAATCTCGACCGGATGGAGGAGCCCTCTCCCAGGATGAGCCCTGTCCCAGGAGGAGCCCTGTCCCAGGAGGAGCCCTGTCCCAGGATGCAGCCAGAGAACGAGGCTCTTCGCCTGAAAGTGATCGATTTTGAGGTCCGTTCCAGGCGGCAGAATATTAAAATCATCGGGTTGCCGGAAAAGATGGAGGGTGGACGTCCAAGAGAGTTTCTGATGAAGTTCATTCCAGAACTGCTTGGTGCGGATCATTTTCACACAGCTGGAGGTGGACCGGGCGCGTCGGCTGGGAAGCAGGCTGCCTGGTGACGACGCGCGGCCGCGAGCATTGATGGCACGAATTCACTACTTCCATGTGAAGGAGACGATTCTACGACTGGCCCGTCAGCAGTTCCCCCTCCGTCACAAGGAAAGCCGATCATCATCCTCCCTGATTACCCGGCGGAGGTGATGAGGCAGCGGCAGGCTTTTGACAATGTGAAGAAGCGTCTGCAGGATGCTGGAGGAGGTCCGGTGTCCGGTATCCGGCGCGTTTCCGTCACCGTCGGCTCTACGGATGAGACGTTCTCCTCGCCGCGGGACGCAGAGGAAACTTTCCAGTGACTGAGCATCTGGAAGTTACAGACACTGTGGTATGTGCTTTTTGCTTTGGGTCATGCGGGGCCGGAATCGCGTTTAGAACAGCTTGATGTTTTGTACCATAATCTAAGTTTGCTAAATTTGAGTGGGTGAAAGAGCCTTTTGTGGAGTTGGCTCGGTATTTGTACGGCCCGGATTCCTCTATCTGGCTTTGTGGGGTTTTTATTCTCACTTTGTTTGGGAAAGTGGGATGGGGGCAAAGGGGTAATTTTTTGTTGGTGGTTCTTATTCAAAACATATTTTACGTGTTTCAATACACTATCAGACTAACACGTGAGTGCACTGAAGCCATTCTGTTAAAAAATTTCTGTGTGTCATAACACATCATTACAAGGCGGTGGCATAACTTTTACCAGTTGGAATGTCAAGGGTTTGGGGCATGTCCTAAAGTATTTTCTCACTTAAAGTCCTTATCAACGGACATTGTATACCTTTTAAGAAACACACATCAGACACATACTGAGATGCAGTTGGACCAACCAAATTTTTCAGTCCACCTTTTCGGGTAAAGCTCAAGGGTTGGCAATTCTGATTCGTAGAACAGTTCCATTTAGACATATTTCTACTGTGACTGACCCAAATGGCAGATTTATATTGGTAACGGGCTATTTATAGTCCTTTTGTAGGATATCTGTACAGATAACACTATACTATATTTTAAATCAATGTAAATGAATTGTGACCAATAAGGTCAATGGGCTAGTTTCTCAGAAGATAGATACGACTCATGAAGGAGCAGACAGAGACTACAAGTCCTCTTCCAACCCTTCGATTTTACAAAACATTCTTGTACTAAAATGTGAATAATACACTATTCTGTCCAGGCAGGTGCTTGATCAGCGGTTAGGGTTAGGTTAAATCAAGCAGAAGCACTTTGAGCTGAGTGATAAGCCCCATAAATTATTGACTCGTCGGCTGTGGGGCTTACAGGCCAACAGGGCAATAAAATTAAGTCCAAGGCGGGAACAATTATAATTGAACCAAGAAGCATAAATGAATATTATCAACAACTATACATGTCCAAAGCAAAAGGAAACGTCTTAAACTGGCTCAAAGATCTAAATGTCGCAAACATCACTGTGGAAGAGATCCTAGATGTAATCAAATCGTTTCCCGAGTTCAAAGGCCAGGTCCAGATGGTTTTGGAACTGAGCTCTATAAAAGATATGCCAGGAAGATCGCTCCTCTCCTCCGCAGGATGTTCGCTCACTAATTCCCCTAATTTCCCCCCACTATGTATGAAGCTAATGTAACATTACTACATAAAGAAGGAGGAGACAGAGTTTCATCATATCTTCCTATTTCATTACTGAATTGTGACATTAAAATATTCGCTAAAGTTCTGGCAAATAGGCTACATAAATATATTTCTCCTATTGTTCACCCGGACCAAATGGGCTTTGTCCCTAAAAGGTTTTCATTTTTTAATATCAGACTGTTGATGAACATTATGTATCGTAAATATGACAGTAAGTTTAAGGGAGCTGTTCTTTGCCTGGATGCTGAAAAGACATTTAACCAATTGGAAAGGCCTTACATCCTGATTGTACTTGAGGAATTTGGGTTTGGTAGTAAATTAGAGTCTTGAATTAAAACAACGTATGCTCAACCATCTGCCTCAGTCCTCAGACCAGGACAGGCCAGAACCTTTTCTCCTACAGCGGGGAACCACCAGGGTTGCCAACTTAGTCCTCTGCTTTTTGTGGTTGCTATGGAGCCCCTCGCCATTAGTATTAGAAAACACTAATACTGAAAATAATCAAACCGATTCAATTGGGAAACATTGACCATCACATCTCATTGTATGCTGATGATGATGTTGTTTTTCTATCACATCCTGAGCAGTCAGTGCCGACTCTCCTGGACCTTATTCAGTCATTTGGTGAGATTTCAGGTTATACTATTAACTGGCAGAAGAGTGAACGTATGTCATTAGGTGCAAGCCTTACTTCTGAATTCCTTGATAATTTAACATTTAAGGTAACTGACAAAGTGAAATATCTTGGAGTTATTTTGCCAAACGACCCCAAACAAATTTTCAAATTGAACTTTTAAGAAAAAGTGGCTAATCTTAGGAAATATGTTGATAAATGGAGAATACTTCCACTCAATGATGGGCTGCATAAATGCTATTAAAATGGTGTCTTTGCCTAAATTTTTATATCTTTTTCAGGGTCTGCCTATCTTTTTAACAAAGGCCTTTTTTTAAATCGTTGGACTCAATAATTTTGCCTTTTGTCTGGGGTTTTAAAGCTCATAGAATATCAAAAACTCACATAAACCAAGAGAGATGGGGGGGATTAGGATTACGCTGCTTTCAGCACTATTATTGGGCGGCGAATGCCAGGGCCTCAGTATACCGGCAGGAAGCTGAGGCTCCAGAACCATCTGCAAATTCCCTCTTGGGTGACTAATGAAAGAAGTTGTGTTATAAACAGTTCTCTTCTTTATCTCAGCACCAATATCTCCTACAAATAGTGGAGTAAATAATTGGATTGTTTTAAATTGTTTGAAAATATGGAAACAAATTAAGTTACACTGTAGTTTACCGGAGTCCTCAGTTCATGCCCCAATTTATCAATCAATCAATCAATCAATCAAATTTTATTTGTATAGCACATTTCAGCAGCAAGGCATTTCAAAGTGCTTTACATCATTACAAACACAGAAACACAATGCAATATAGAATCAATCATTCAAGTTCCATCAATAAATTTGTAATTGATTACATTTCAAATACAATTCTAAACAGGTGGGTTTTTAGTTGAGATTTAAAAGAAGTCAGTGTTTCAGCTGTTTTACAGTTTTCTGGAAGTTTGTTCCAAATTTGTGGTGCATAGATGCTGAAAGCTGCTTCTCCTCGTTTGGTTCTGGTTCTGGGGATGCAGAGCAGAACCAGAACCAGAACCTGAGAGGTCTGAAAGGTTGATACAACAACAGCAGATCTTTAATGTATTGTGGTGCTAAGCTGTTCAGTGATTTATAAACTAACAACAGTATTTTAAAGTCTATTCTTTGAGCTACAGGGAGCCAGTGGAGGGACTTTAAAACTGGTGTTATGTGCTCTATCTTCCTGGTTTTAGTCAGAACGCCAGCAGCAGCATTCTGGATCAGCTGCAGCTGTTTGATTGATTTGTTGGACAGACCTGTGAAGACGCTGTTGCAATAATCAATACGACTGAAGATGAACGCATGGATGAGTTTCTCTAGATCTGGCTGAGACATTAGTCCTTTAATCCTGGAAATGTTCTTCAGGTGATAGAAGGCCGACTTTGTAACTGTCTTTATGTGGCTCTGGAGGTTCAGGTCAGAGTCCATCACTACTCCCAGGTTTCGGGCTGATCGCTGGTTTTCAGTTGTAATAACTGAAGCTGTGCATTGACTCTAGATCTATGACTCTAGATCTATAACTCTAGATCTATAACTCTAGATCTATGACTCTAGATCTATAACTCTAGATCTATAGCTCTAGATCTATAACTCTAGATCTATAACTCTAGATCGTTCCTCTTTAGGTCCAAAAATAATAACTTCAGTTTTGTTTCTGTTCAGCTGGAGAAAGTTTTGGCACATCCACACATTTATCTGTTCTAAGCATCTGTTCAGTGATTGGATGGGGTCAAAGGTCACGTGGTGACATCGTTATGTAGAGCTGTGTGTCATCTGCATAGTTATGGTAGCTAATATTATTTCCTGTTATAACCTGAGCTAGTGGGAGCATATAAATATTGAATAAAAGGGGCCCTAGGATTGAACCTTGGGGTACCCCACATGTGACCTTTGACCTCTTTGATGAAAAGTTTTCAATTGAAACAAAGAAATCCCTGTTCTTTATGTAGGATTCAAACCAGTTAAGCACTGGACCGGAGAGTCCGACCCAACTCTCCAGTCAATTCAGTAATATGTCATGGTCAACACTGAGGTCCAACAGAACCAGCACTGTGGTTCTCCCACAGTCCGTATTTATATGGATGTCATTGAACACTTTGACTAGGCCAGTCTCTGTGCTGTGGTGAGACTGGAAACCAGACTGGAAGGAGTCAAAGCGGTTGGTTATAGTTAGGAAGCTAGTTAATTGTTTACACAGCTTTTTCAATAACTTTGCTGATGAATGGGAGGTCAGAGGTCGGCCTGTAATTCTGCAGTAGTGATTTGTCCAGATTGTTCTTTTTTATAAGTGGTTTGATTACTGCTGTTTTCAGAGCCTGGGGGAAAACGCCTGATGAGAGCGATGAGTTTACTATCTGGATCAGATCAGCAGCAATAACAGGCAGGACTTTCTTAAAGAAATGTTCTAGAGTTATAGATCTAGGACATCCAGACAGCAGGAGCTTGACCTTAGTTGACTTATAATTTCCTGTAGGGTTTTATAATTAAGTAGTTGAAATTGGGTCATTTTTCCTGTATTTGTTTTGTTTGGGCTCAGCATTGGTACTGACTTTATAGTGGATGTGCAGATTAATCCTCTGATTTTTTGAATTTTCTCTGAAAAGAAGCTGGAAAACTGGTTGCAGGCGGCAATACATTGGAATTCAGGCGGTAACGTCACAGGAGGGTTTGTGATTCTGTCAGCTGTTGCAAATAAAGCTGGAGCATTGTTAATGTTTTTGTTTATGACATCTGCAAAGAAAGCCTCTCTTGCATGTTTTAGTGTTAAATGATAGTTACGTAGTCTTTCTTTATAGATGTCACAATGAACGTGGAGTTGAGTTTTACGCCATTTTCGTTCTGCCCTACGGCAGAGTTGTCTTGCTGATCTAACTGTTTGTGCATTTCTCCATGGAGATTTCTTCCTACCAGACACAACCTTCATTTTAATGGAATCAATAATATCTGAGACTTTAGACTGAAAATCTTTTACCAACTTATCTACATCATTACAGCTTAAGGGTGAGGAAGAAGAGTAGATTTGATGAAAAGTTTCTGCTGTGTTTTCAGTGAGAGAACGTTTTGTGATGGTTGCTGTTTGTCCAAGTGGGTTAAAAGATGAAGAACTTTCAAAGATAACAGGAAGTGATGCGACAGGCGACATCAGTTACAGAGACATTGGAAATATTCACACCCTTACTGAGTGTGTGTCCTTGAGTGTGTGTTGCTTGTTTGACATGTTGTGTTAGACCAAAATGTGTGTGTGTGTGTGTGTGTGTGTGTGTGTGTGTAGGTGTGTGTGTGTGTGTGTGTGTGTGTGTGTGTGTGTGTGTGTGTGTGTAGGTGTGTGTGTGTGTGTGTGTGTGTGTGTCTGGGGACATAAGAGTGGATAGGGGGCTGACCCCAGCCCTAACCCTAACCCCAACCCCCCATCAACCAGAAGAGATCAAAGCCTTTAATGAATGAATAGTTGCTATCAAAGCCCAGTGTTTCTTAAACTCCACGTTACTCTGCATGTTTCCTGTAGCGAATCGTGTTGGGACCGTTGTATAGACTTACCGGTCCAGAATAAGTGTCCATCATCCGCTTTGACCTCCCCACAGGTTCTGCAGCACCATGCAGAAGTAGCACAGAATTTAGACTTTAACTTTGGTGATGAAGAAGCAGATGGTGATCTTACAGGCGGTGTTGATGAGACACTGAAGGAGTTAGAACATGTTGGAGGAGCAACAGAACCGGTTTCTGAGCAGCGCCTTTAGCGTTTCTGTGGAAGAAACCCGGAAGCAGCTCAGTTTGGGTCGATCCAGCAGCGCACCGCCGTCTTCACGCAGCAGGCAACGCATCGCTGAGCTCCGTCTGACAGCTGGTGAGTACGACCTCTGACCCTTCTCTAGCCACGCAAACGGAACCAGAGAGGAGGTCAGCCAGCTGTTTGCGGTTTTCTTTTTCTGTCCACTGATGGAGATAACGGCTTCTTCCTCTGAGCTGGTAGAAAGTCAGACTTCAGCCAGTCTGAACCTGCACAGCTTCATCTGCTGTGCAGAATTTTAATGTTAATGTCAGATTCTGTTTGATACCAACAGTTACTGGGAAACAGGCAGGAATGGGGTTTAAGATCTAGCTTGACTCAGGGTGCATGGCCTAATGCTGGTACCTTACCCATCGCATTACCATCCTACTGAGGGTCTGTGATTAAAAACCCAGCTGTGCACATCCAGCGGAGACTTCAACCGTCCCACAGATCCAACCTTCTGTCTACTGGAGCACTAAATGTGCTGGTTTCTGTGACGTCACATGGCAGGAAAGGGATGTAGGGATGGGGGGGGGGCCATGGAGGGCAGGTCGCATGGTGCTTACCTGAACTTACCTGAGATTTTCAATCAGAACATCAGACTGCAGTCTGGGCTGTTGAGAGGGGCATGTTTGGCTCACACTGTAACCTGACACCACAGGTGAGGCCCAGTTCTGTGGAACTCACCTGAAAGTCGTCAGGCGACTTTCAGAGCAGGTATGCACACAGAGTTCTGCATCTAGGGTCATGTTGTTGAGCAGAGAAGCATCTTCTGAGATCATGAAAATACACATTGTGTTTCCTCTTCCACAACACGGATCCTGATGGTTTAGGTCCAGAACTCTGTTGAATTAACACGTGGCCTCTTCAGGTGAACCTTCCTAATATGTTACCAGGAAGCAACGTCATGGTTGCCTCCACTATAAAATTAGATTTTTCCACATTTTTTGCCGTATACAACAGTCCTGGAGAGATACCAATGAAGCTGCCTGAAGCCTCCATCTTTCCTGAGCAAGCAGACGTTACCGGTAGAGGAAACTCTGTGTTGACCTTCCTCTACCAATAGAGGGGGCTCATCTTCATCGCCAGTCCAAGGTCCGGTGTCCTCCAATGGTTAGACGTGTCCCTGGTCCAACACACCTGAGTCAAATGGCTCAGCTACTTCCTTTGTGCTGTCAAGTTCTCCAGGATCCAACTGATGAGCTGATTATCAAGAAAACTTCTGACTCGCGTTTTCCTCTGATTTCAGCTGTAGGTCAAGATGTGCACAGAAGAGAATCTTATTGATGTCATGGATGATATGCTAGATGGGGATTTCAGCACCTTCATATGGCATCTGAAGAAGGAAACCTGGAACGGTATGCAACCAATCAAAGGCTCCCAGTTGCAGAGGGCAGAGAGGATGGACGTTGTGGACCTGATGGTGCAGAAGTACGAAACCACTGGAGCCGTGCAGGTCATGATGAATATACTGAAGAAGATCAACAGGAATGACCTGGTGAAGAAGCTGGCAGATTTGTGTCCTGAAGATGCAGCTCAAGGTCAGTCAGAGAGCTTCATGTCAGATTAATGACCATGAAGCTCCATGAACCACTGACTTCATGTCAGTGGTTCTGGAGGACCAGCATCTGGTCCTCCAGAACCACCCCAATGCTTCTCGACCCAAAACTGACCCACAACTTTTAAAGTCAGCTCCAGATTGCAGATGTTTGGTCAGTTTAATTTTGTAGCAATTCTTTGCTGTTTGTGTTTTTAATGTTGTAAAATATTCTTGGGTGTTTTGAAAGGCGCTGTCAAATAAAATGCATTATTATTATCATCATAGTTTGACCCAGTCATAGAAATTCAGGGTTTGTTGTAGTGACCGGCTTCTGTTAAAGTTTTAGTCCATCATCAGCATCCTGACATGAGTTTTTGACTCGTTCTCTAGTTGGTAGTCCAAAGGCGTCTTCAAGCTCCCAGGTCGACTCGGTTGAGGTGCTGAGATCGGTGAGGACGCAGCTTGTGGGGAAAATCTCCAAGCAGGTTCTGCAGCAGCTTCTGGACAAAATGCTGGAGAACAAGATTATGAACGACTGCGAGATCGATCTCGGTCCTATGAACCAGGGGGATAAAGTCCGGGCCGTGGTCGACATGGTCCGTAACAAGGGATCCAAGGCCAGCTCGGCTTTCATCGCCGCGCTGTGTGAGCTGGATCCGTGTCTGGCAGAAGATCTGAACCTCAAGTAGAAGACAGAGGAGAGCCGGTCCCAGAGACCGAGACCCTCTGACCCAACACTCTTACAGTTAACCCAACAGAATCTTTCATCAGCTCCAGTGAGCTACAGAAACATGTTTAATCCTCTGGTTAGGAGAACCAACAGGAAGTCCAATCAGAACCACATCATGTCCTGAAAAACACTAAGCCATCACCCTAAAAGATAAAGTTCTACATTAAATCACCAAAAACATGGTTCCATCCGATACCACCAAGCACAGAACAGATGGACCCATTATCTGCCTAGCAATGTAGCCGGATAAATTCTGATTGGATTAAATTAACCTGAAAACACTTCCTGATTGGTTTGTCTCACTTTCAAACATAAAACTTAAAATAAAAAATGTTTTTACTAAATACAATGCCATCGATGAGTTCTTCAGGGCGTCCAGCAGTCTGATGATGATGAAGCTATTTCTCCACCTGAAACCTGTTCGCTGGGTTCTGTTGATCCGACAGGTCCGACAGGTCCAGCATTGGAGTGTGTGTTCTTTCATTGTCTCTGTAACTGCAGCTGATCACTGATTCTAATAAAACATTTTGACTCCGAGTCTCTGCTGGTTCTTCTCCAACATCAACAAGCTGGAGTCTAGACCAGGAAGCAGAACTTCTCTGCACTACCCGCTAACACGCCGCTAACCCACTGCTAACACACCGTTAGCACACTGCTAATACACCGTTAGTACACTGCTGACACATGGTTAGCACACAACTAACTCCCCATTGACACACTGCTAACACCGTTAGCACACTGCTAACTCCCCACTGACACACCTGTAACACACTGCTGACACACCGTTAGCACACTGCTAACAACCCACTGACACACTGCTAACACACCGTTAGCACACTGCTAACATCCCACTGACACACTGCTAACACACCACTTCACTCGCAGCCAAAATGTAAAGGAGTAAAGGAAAACCTAACACGAACAAATCATGAAAATCTCCAAGATAAATACGATTGGACAGAAAAATAAAAAATAAAACTCAATGTCTTTTATTCAACACAGATGTTTCTTCTCACAGACTTTTCCAGTTACTGACCATCTGCCCTGATCACATAGAAAGTTCTCCTGGTTCAGGTCTGCTCTGTCTTCTCTGACCTCCGGTTGGTCGTATCAGACGGCTGCTGTTTCTGAGCCTGGTTCTGGTTCTGAGTCAGGTTCTGGTGGAGATTTCTTCCTGTTAATGGGGAGTTTTTCCTCTCCACTGTCGCCCTCCACTGGTCAGTCTGGTTCTGGTTGAGTTTGGTTTATTAGATAAGCGCTGGCCCAGTAGAACCAACACCAGGTCAGAACCAGAACTAGATCAGAACTTGGTCAGGTTCACGGTCCAGGGTCCTGGTTCTGATCCGGTTTGGTCTTCAGGGAGTTCAGGCGTTCAAACCTCTGATTAAGATCCACCAAGGGTCTCCTGGGCTGGAACCGGGCTGTGAAGTTTCATTGGACCGGAACCAGGCGCTGCAAACGTTTAGGGACTTTCTGCTCATTGCATCTTGTTTCCACGGAAACTGAAATAGTCTCTAGTTTCTGTTTCTGTCAGAACCCCCGACCCGACTCCTGGTACTGATTCTGGTTCTGATCCAATCAGAACCTGAATCTGATCCCGATTGGATCCGTGCCAGAACCTCAGTAGTAGACTCCAGAGACCACAGATTGGACCTCAGGCTTCTGGATAGGGTACCGGACCCAACAGAACTAGAACAACAGGAAGTGATCAGCGGCGGATCAAAACATCTCAGTGAGTGGAGAGCCGCTGCCCCCTGCTGGAGGCCTGCAGCTACTGCAGGACAGCCAAAAGTATTCACACCCCGGAACCCGTCCAGGTTCTTTTTTAATTATTATTATTAGACAAACAGTATACAAAGACTCGTTGAGGTACAAAGAACTTTGCAACAAAGGTAGGAAAAAAAGAAACCAAGCATGGGGCTAAGACTAAAGACAAAAACATAAACAGTAAAGCAAATGAATAAAAATAGAGCAAGATTTAAAACAAAAGAAAAGTAGAGATACTGACAGTTACCCTTTTTTGCATAAACAGATTTCAAATGTTTCAATGAGGTGTAATACAGTTTAAATTAATTAAGAAAAAATCAAAACAAGGTGTAGAACCTCTGCATTTACAGCAGGATTTATGATATTTAACAAGCAAGAAGACAATATTTACCATGTCAGATATTTGACTATCAAGATCATCAACATAGTATAATATGTGGGTGATGGTTATCTCTTCAATTTTAAGGGACAACCAATTTTTAATGTCTCTCCATAGTTTAAAAGAAAAAGGACAGAAAAAAAGAGCTGATTAATGATTCTTCTGGACATTCACTAAAGATACAACATGTTGAATCAAATTTAAATCTTTTGTGCAAAAATTCAGCCACTGGGTAAAAATTGTGAGATTTTTTTTTACCCCTCCAGGGGGTCTTCTTGTGGGCTCTAGTGTCCCTTATATGATAGTGGGCTGACAGGAAACGGGGAAGGACAGGGGGGAAGACATGTCAGGTCCGGGAGTCGAACCCGCGACGGCCGCGTCGAGGACTCAAGGCCTCCAAATACGGGTCGCGCTAACCGCTACGCCACCACGGCACACACCAAAATTGTGAGATTTTGAAGCGAGTCTCTTTAACCTTTGGTGAAATCGGTCATTTTACATACTTGGAGAACGAATTCTCAATTCTAGACAAATTTGTTGTTATCAAGATATTATTATTGTAATCATTAAATAATTTAGATTTGAAGGCCGTCACAAGTATAACATACTCATCCAGGTTCTCCTTTCAGCCACAAACTGAAACAGCAACAGGAAGAGGGTCACAATCAGGAAGTAGAAAGAAAATGATATGATAAACATTTTTTAAGAATTTAAAACTGTAGAGAGCGTGTTGTAAAAGTATTCATCCCTCTGAGAGAATACTTCTGGAACCACCAGTTGCTGTAGTTGCAGCTGCTAGTCTTTAGGGTTCGTCTCTCCCAGCTTTGATCATCTACTGACTGAAAGTTTTGCTTCTTTGCCAAACAGCTGAAGCTCAGATTAGATGCAGAGTTTATGAACAGCAGTTTTAACAGATTTTTTTTACCCCTCCAAGGGTCTTTTGTGGGCTCTAGTGTCCCTTATATGACAGCAGGCTGACAGGAAACTGGGAAGGAGAGGGGGGAAGACATGCGGCAAATATCGTCGGGTCCGGGAGTCGAACCCGCGACGGCCGCGTCGAGGACTCAAGGCCTCCAAATATGGGTCGCGCTAACCACTACACCACCACGGCACGCCCTTTAACAGATTATTTAATATCAAGCCCCGCATCAATGCTGTACCCAAACATAACAAATTCAAAAAGAATTACTCGATTTCAACTGCTTAATTATAAAAGTTTAGAAGACGTCATTTATAAATGAAGCTCTTCCTCCTGCTGTCTAGAAATCAAAACCCGGAACTTTTCTTAAGAAAGTCCAGCCTTTATTGATCTGATCTGAACTCCTGGCTCTCATCATGCGCTTTAAAATCAGCAGATATCAAACCTCTGATGAAAACAACAATCTGGACGAAAATCTGCTGCAGAATTACAGGCCGACCTCTGACCTCTGACCTCCTGTTCATCAGCAACGTTACTGAAAAAGCTTCAATAGTTAAATGGCTTCCTAACGATAACCAACCACTTTGATGTCTTTCAGTCTGGTTTCCATGGTTTCCACCATACTAAGACTGGCCTAGTCAAAGTGTTCAATGACCTTCATATAAACACAGACTGTGGAAGAACCACAGTTCTGGTTCTGGTTCTGTTGGACCTCAGTGCTGATCATGTTACTGAAACAACTGGAGAGCTGGTCAGACTCTGTGGTCCAGTTCTGGACTGGTTCCAGTCTGACATAAAGAACTGGGATTTCTATGTTTCAATAGGAAACTTCTCAGAGAGGTCAGAGGTCACATGTGGGGTTCCCCAAGGCTCCATTCTAGAATCCATTTGATTCAATATCTATATTCTCCCACTGGCTCAGGCTATAGCAGGAAATAAGATCAGTTACCATGACGACGCAGATGATACACACCTCTACATTTTGATGTCACCAGGTGACCTTTGACCCCATCCAAGCACTGAAAACAGATAAATGTGTGGATGAGACAAAACTTTCTGAAACTGGAGTTATTATAGAGGAACATCTAGAGCTGTAGATCTGGAGTAACAGATCTAGAGTTACAGATCTAGAGTCAGCACACAGGTTCAGTTGTTCCATCTGTAAACTACGTAGAGATCAGGCTGACCTCTGACCTCTGCCCTGCCCCTCCAGAGCCACATAAAGCTGGTTCCACAGTGGTTCTTCTCCCAGCTGCAGAACATTTCCAGAACCAGAGACTAAAGTCTCGGATCAGAGAAACTCATCCAGGCTTTAGTTTCTCTTTAGTGGCTTTGATTCCTGCAGCAGCGTCTTCACAGGTCTGATTGACAACACAACGGTCCAGAACGCTGCTGCTGGAGTTCTGACTAGAACCAGGAGGATAGAGACACCATCCGGTTCTACACCACCCAGTTCTACACCAGCCAGAAAAAGGAAAGGAGCTACACAAATAAACTATGATTGATCATCATCATCATCATCATCATCATTCTCTGAACGGACTCTGACTCCGGGACTTCCGGCCCTTCTGGCAGCACCTGAACGCATCACCTCTCCAGTTACCGCGGGGTTCGGGAGAGGGGGTTCTGGGTTCTGCCTTCGACCCGGAAGTGCTCCTCTTACGCACGCACACGCATCGCAAGGACGCTCTCTTCATCATTCCCGCACCCACCGGACACTCAGCGCGCAGTGCGGCGTGGACCGGACCAGACCGAACCGAACCGGAGCGGAACCGCAACATGACCCTGCAGCTGCCGCCGTGCGTGATAGACTGCGGGACTGGGTGAGGACACGCGCACAGAGGACAGAGTGACATCACGAGAGATATTTCTGCAGGCGTGTTGTTTTAAGTTCCGTTAAAGGGACAGTAACCCCAATCACCTGCTAGTGACGTCATTACAACAACAACAAGCTTATTGGTTCTCACTATTTGGCCAGGACTGGTTCTGCTGGGTCGGTACCACAGTATTTTCCGGGTATTCAGTTTATTCACTCACACAATTTAATAAATTCTATAATGAGCTCATAACATGTTTTACCTGATAATACAGATCATAACTGCAAAATTATGGTGAGTGAATCAGGTTCCCAAAGAAGCTATTAAAAGCTTATATTGGAGCCTGTGAACATAACATTTTTATTAAGAAAGAAACATCGTTCATTCCTCAAACTATCCTATAAATGTATCAATAAAGCAATTGAATCTTTAATTTGTTAAAAAAAAAAGTGGAGATGAGTTTCAACCTTTTAATCTCATTCCAAACCTTTGGACCCTCCAAGCAAAGTTTGCCTTATAATAATAATAAGTATTTTTCTTCTTTTTTACCATAGATAATAAATCCATTCCTAGAGTTATTAATATGCTGAGGGCCACTGATTGGAACAAGCTGTCAACCTATGATGAGTTAATTCTGGCTCCCATTTACTTCAGTGACCTGGAGGAGAGCGAAGCGACGGCCTAGATGGGAGGTGGAGAACACCAGAACCAGAACCAGAACACGGCGCTTATTATCTTTTGAAGGATCTCAAGTTTCCTGAGTTACCTGGGCTAAGTGTTGCACCATATAACAAGTTTTCTAGATTGTAGGTTAAAAAATGTAAGAACTGGTCTATGAAGACCCTCAGGAACTTTATAGAACTCACTCTCATTATTTCTTCATTTCCAATTTTAAGATCTATATGATCAGTGAATGATAAAAATGTATTCGGTCTAAACAAAATAAAATGAGTTTTGCTGATGTTAGGAGATAACTAAACCAGGTATTTATTTTCTACAATTCTAAGTTTCCTGTAGTTCATTTAGATGTGCATGTGAAAAAACCAAGTTTGTGTCATCAGTAAAAAACTTTATGAAATATTTTAGAAGAGTTTACAAAGTCATTAATATAAATAATGAAGAGCATAATCAATCCTGTGATAGTGGCCCATGTCTGATGTCCCCATTTTTGGTGATTAATTACATAATGATGTCTATCAAAAATGTAACTTTTAAACCAGCTATAATCCCATAGTGGGATTAATATATTGCCCAGTGATATATTAAAATCTACTGTGTCAAACCTTAGAAATGCCAGCGCCATAATCTCCCCGTTCTGGTGCATCAATCATTTTTTCAATAAGGTCCAAAATAGCCCAACAAGCGAAGCTCTTTTTCCTGAATCCATACAGTGAATTTGAAAGAATCAAACGTTTATTCAAATATTCAGTTAATCTGTTGTGGACAACTCTTTCAAGAACCTTTGATAAAGTTGGAAGAAGAGAAATAGGGTGGTAATTGCTAATATTTTTATTTCCAGATTTGTAAATTGGAATGATTGGAATTTGAATGATCTACTGGGTCGGAACCACAGCGTTTTAGCTGTTTAGTGTTTCTGTCGGGTCAGAACCACAACCAAGCCTTATTTCCTGCTTGTTCTGCTCCAATCAGTGAATCTGTGTGTTGATTGCTCCTGTCTGGGCTGATCTGCTGCTCTCTCCTTCTGACTGCAGATACACTAAGATCGGCTATGCAGGAAACACGGAGCCGCAGTTCATCATGCCGTCCTGTGAGTACCAGCTGAGCCTCTTCAGTTAAACAGTTGGTTCTGTTCCGCTTTTACTGAACAGAACCAACCTGGGCTCCTTTGCGGTCTCCGCCAGGCATCGCCGTCAAGGAGTCGGCCAGCGTTGGAGAGCAGGCCCAGAGGAGGCTGGCCAGAGGAGTGGACGACCTGGACTTCTACATCGGAGACGAAGCCATCGATAAACCCAACTATGCAACCAAGGTGAGCTGGTGGAGGAGGAAGAGGATGGAAGCTGATTGGGTCAGCAGACTGACTGACGGTTTGCTGTTCAGTGGCCCATCCGTCATGGGATGGTGGAGGACTGGGACCTGATGGAGAAGTTCATGGAGCAGGTCATCTTCAAGTACCTGAGGGCCGAGCCAGAGGACCACAGCTTCCTGATGGTACAGACTGTGTGATGTCAACACAACTGCAATTTTAAAGTAATTAAGACAGGCTGATCCAACACCAGAATCTAAAACTAACTGCCTTACAGTCCTTGAATGTTTTATAAAAGAGAGAAATCCTACATCAGAGCACCTTACTTATTTATCTACAGGAATGACAGGTTTTATATAGTGACATAAACATCTGTCCTTCCCTTTCTGAAATGGGGGTTCGGTTTACCATCCATTAGCAAATCACAACCATTCAGGTGTCTGAAGACTGAACCCAGCAAGAGTCACCTTCACATTCAGGAGCTGAGCATCAGGAAGGGTTCAAGGCCAGGAGGACACCGGTCACATGATGAGGCTTAGAGATGTTGACGTTCAGCTGGGTGTCCACAGCTCCAGAAGGGTTCATTGTTCTAAGAAAGGTTTGAGGTTTTCTATTATGCCATTCAGACACTGCAGCAGGTTTCCAGGTGACTCCTGGGTCTCCTAGAGGCCAGCAGGGGGAGCTCTGCGCATCAATGAAAACGTATCAGGTTCCTTCCTGAAGGATACAGCGAGTCCTCAAGGATCCAAAGTGAAGCCGCTCCAAAGGCCATGTGAAGAACACACTGGGTTGTAAGGGGTCTTAATGGAAGTCAGCTTCCTGGAAATGTAAAATAAATATTACTGAAGAAGCTGAGAGTGTGAGAGCTGTAGCATCTGTTGTTCAGGGATTTCTACAGTCTGGTTTCGGTATGGTCTACCTTGTAGTGTCGGTACTGTCTATGTCATGGTGTTATTACAGTCCATGTTCTTGTATCTACGTTCTGGCATCAGAACAGTCTTTGCTGTGATTTTCAGCAGAAGGTTAATGGCAGTGCCTCCTGTCCAGGTAGGAAGGTCTCTAAAGAGGCAACAGGTGAGTGGATGTTTTCTTCTTCTTGCTCTCACCTCTGTGTGTGTGTTTGGGCCTACCTGAGCAGACAGAGCCTCCTCTCAACACTCCTGAAAACAGAGAGTACCTGGCTGAGATCATGTTTGAGACCTTCAACGTACCTGGGCTCTACATCGCAGTGCAGGTGAGAGCCACCTGAGTGTTCCAGGATGCTGCAGACCTCCCTGGCTAACCGTGTTCCTCCCGCAGGCGGTGCTGGCCTTGGCGGCATCCTGGACATCTCGCCAGGTGGGACAGCGGACCCTCACCGGCATCGTGATCGACAGCGGAGATGGAGTGACGCACGCCATTCCTGTGGTTAGAGCCGCACTCACCTTCAACGGTTATGCTGCGGCGGACGTTGCTCACTGATTGGTTGTCTGCGGCAGGCCGAGGGTTACGTGATTGGCAGCTGTATAAAACACATCCCCATCGCAGGGCGAGACATTACCTTCTTCATCCAGCAGCTGCTCAGGGACAGAGAGGCGGGCATTCCTCCGGAGCAGTCACTGGAAACCGCCAAAGCCATCAAGGTGTTTCTCTGTTGCTGCTCGCTGTCTTCTTCTGTTTCCTCTGCTGCTCACTGAATGTTTTACCCTCGTATCTAGGAGCGGTACTGCTACATCTGTCCCGACATCGTGAGGGAGTTCGCCAAGTATGACTCCGACCCTGGGAAGTGGATCAAGCAGTACCAAGGAATCAATGCAGTCACCAAGACCCCCTTCCACATTGACGTGGGCTACGAACGCTTCCTTGGACCCGAGATCTTCTTCCATCCCGAGGTCCCAGAACCAACTCACACGTCACATCTCAGGCTTTCTCTGGTTTCACTATAGAAACACAATCAGAATAATCAACCCATAATTCAAACTCAGGTACCATCATCCCAACTGATCCTAGTTATCAATCAATGCATCAAGTTCAGAGGAAAGTTGATGGGGTGTCTGCCTCAGTAAACAGGGATGAAAGGATCTGCCTTTCTCCTTCTAGAACCTGCAGGAATCCAGTGACGTGCAGTCAAGTGAAGCAGTGCCTCACCTGTAATCCTTACAAGTAAAATAGGTGCATGAGAAGCAAAGTAGATACTAACGACAATGAAAGAATAGCAATAATAGCAATCTGTCCACTTGGCTTTTCTTTAAATTAGGGTTTTTTGTTGGTAATATCAACATTTTTGTGATCAAAGTTGCTGAATTTCTGCATTGCCTGTTGAAATACATGTCAGAAGTTTTCACCAGACCTCTAGGGGCGCTGTGTCACACAAAGTGAATGAAGCAAGCGGTTTTGCAAGCTTTTCGCTGGTCTCTTAATGTCACAATATACTTGTTTAGTTACATGTTCTCCATATGCTGACGTTCCAGTTTTACTACATTTGTACTAAATTAAAGCTCAGCTTGAACAGGTTGGACTTTGGTTTAAAGTGTTGGCTGACGTTCATTTTAAGCTCATTTCAATACTTTTTCCATGTTTTCCAGTTTGCCAACCCAGATTTCATGCAGCCCATTTCTGATGTCATCGATGAGGTCATTCAAAGCTGTCCGATCGATGTGAGGCGGCCGCTCTACAAGGCGAGTCTAACCACTGTCATTATCTCAAACACAGATGGTTTGGTGGTAAGATGTGTCACTGTGTTGGACTGTTTCCTGCCAGACTGACTTGAGCCTCTGCTTCTCCGTTTCCAGAACATCGTTCTCTCCGGAGGCTCCACCATGTTCAGGGACTTTGGGCGGCGGCTGCAGCGAGACGTGAAGAGGACGACGGACGCCCGGCTGAGGTTGAGCGAGGAGCTGAGCGGAGGACGCATCAAGGTCAGAACCGCCGGTCGCCTGCCCTCCTTCTAGCTCCTCCTAGTCATCAGCTGTCTGTTAAGGCAGAATGATGCTGCGGGACGTCTGTCTCTGTTCAGTGACTCGGACCGTCAGCAGCAGAAGCATGTTGGTTCTGGACCGTGTTTATCTCGGCGTGTCTGTGTTTCTGCAGCCGAAGCCGATGGAGGTCCAGGTGGTGACCCATCACATGCAGCGCTACGCTGTCTGGTTTGGAGGCTCCATGCTGGCGTCCACGGTGAGGATGGACGAACTACAATCGGTCTGAAGCGTTGAGCTTCTCCTGCTGCCCTCATGCTCTGCTGTTGCTTCTGTTCCTGCAGCCCGAGTTCTTCCAGGTCTGTCACTCCAAGAAGGACTACGATGAGATCGGCCCCAGCATCTGTCGACACAACCCCGTCTTCGGCATCATGTCCTGATGGGGCCCGTCGTCATGCTGTCTGCTCGGCACCGGATGCCTAACTGTTAGCTTCGTGTGATTCCTGTGAGCTTGTTAGCATACTGTCTCTGCAGAAAGAAAGACTTAGCATGTTAGCTAGAAGGCATGATAATCATTCTGCTGCAGCAGAGATGCCATTTTATTTAGACCACAGATAGCTGCTGCTACCTAGCAGCTGATGGTAGCTGTTAGCTGTTATCTTCTGTTATCTATTAGATGCAGCTAGCTGTTAGCTATTAGCTGTTAGCTGTTGCCATCTACCAGTTAGCCATTGTGAGCTATTAACTGCTGCGATCTCTTAGTAGTTAGCCTCTGTGAGCTATTAGCTGCCGCAAACTGTTAGATGTTGTTAGCTGTTAGCTTCTGCTAGCTTTCAGCTGATGGCAACTATTACCTGTTGCCAGCTGTTATTAGCTAATACTAGCTATGGGCCGGTGTTAGCTTTTAGCTAGTTGTTAGCGGATATTTGTTCTCAGCTGCTGCTAGCTGATGTTAGCTATCCTTCATTTCTGATGTAGTGCCGGGGTTTCCTGCTGCAGCCTCTCCTTCCTAATTTCTTGTGGTTTCATCGCGTCCTCTCAGGTGTTTCTCTTGGCTCCAGACCGGCTGCTGAAGCTCGAGATGCCTCAGCAGGTGTAACTGAGCTAGAACTGGTAAAGGTTGATCAGTTTCCCTTCTTTCTTCCTGATTCTCTATCATTTATCGTCAGGCTGCCTGCAGAGCTGCAGATATTGGGTCCTCTCTGACCACCCTGCAGGCTTCCTGGGGCCCTCCTCCCTCATGTTTGTTCTCTCTAGCAGAGCTCTGGACCTTCAGTCTGGACCTTCAGTCAGCCATATTGGGCTGTGTTCTTTGTCATGAGATGTACACTATCGGGTCTGCGAATCTGCTCTAATGTTTCTAATCGAACTTCTGTCTTGGCTGGACTCCTCCATCAGCTTCCTGCACTAATCCTCCACAAGGGGGCGCTGTCCGGTTGGATTCTTTGTAGATGTTTTTTCACCAACGCTCTCAGTGATGTTTTGAACAGATCACCACACTGATGCTGTACTGAATACACGGCATGCAGAGATGAACCAGAACCAGCAGGAGTTTGGACCTGTGTTAAAGGGAGAGTACAAATTTTCTCAGCTGATCCTGTTTGTTTTTCTGCTTCACCCACAGCTCTAAGAATCTTTATATTTGTAAAGAAATGAAAACTGACCTTTTTTGGAGAAATTCTAAGGTCAATAAAATTTAAACACTCACTGACGTGTCTGCTGGATTCACTGAGAGACGTGGTGCGTTCAGGTGCTGTCAGTCAGTCACTGACACATAGACAAGGCAGTGAGGCCTGACTTCTCTGAAAAAAAAAGACAAAATATTTTTTCATCTCAGATTATTTTATTAAGCTTGACATTAAAACTTGACGCTCATTGTTGATTTTAGCTGTTCTCTATATAATAATGCATTACAATCCTACAGACAGAGAAAACACATGACTTACTCAACAAAAGGTTGCAAAGAGAAAGAAACTGTTTCTATTCTTCATAAATGACCTTGGCCATTTCAGTGTCAGCACATTATTCATAATAACATCTACAGCGTTGGGCCTCCATCTTCATCATTTTAACCTCAGCCGCCTTCCTCATTATCGCTCTTATTCCTCCACATGGAGGTAAAAGTTGGTTTATTTGTAATTTTATTTATTTTTCGTGATGGGGATGAAGAAAGCCGAGATATTCTTTTTAAGCACAAGTTATCCCTTTATACATATACACACTTTTATTATGAAAAGCCGAGTCTTATTTTGTCAGCCGGAAGTGATGTCACTGTCAACAAATCGATTCACTTGTTTGTGCTTTAATAAACCAACGCTTCTTGTTTCTCTTTAATGTATCCGTCTGGGCTTTTCCGAACCGGCATCGAACCTAAATCATATCCCCGCAACTGCCTCGGCTAAAACCTAGCAAGCGGAAGTCGAAGCGTTCCCGCGCAAATGATCAAGAGGAAGAGGAAGGTCGGACAGAGATGAGTGAGAGCGGGACTCAGGTGAGCTTGTGATGCGGACAGGTGACCTGGTTGTGGTGGTAGAGCTCGCTACATGACCGGGTTTAGAGTCCAAATCTTTTAACTCCGGAACTGTCTTTGTTGGCTTTTCAAAATGAAATCCCAACTCCGGTTAGTTGTAGAGCTACTAGTACAGAAAATATCTACAGCTCTGCAAAAAAACACTTACAAAATATTTTCTTCATCTCAGATTATTTTATTAAACTTGACATTAAAACTTGATGTGAAGTTTTAATGGACTTAAACAGTAAAAGTCCAGGTCAGGTTCAGCAGTCAGTCTAGCCCTAAGGCTTTTCACAGTAAAAGTTCATCTCAGGTTTGGTTGTAGTGTCCTTTCATCAGTGGTACAGTATATATTCTAGTGTTGGTTCAGTCTATGTTCTGGTACCATCCAAGTGTTGGTGTCTCCCTGCAGCTGCTTGCCCGTCTCGAGGCCCGGCGCTGTCTGAAGGACATTGAGCCTCAGCTGTTTGCCGATGATGGAGGACCTGACCCTGGTACGTAACTCCACCCACTTCTTCTCAGCTGACCAGTAATCAGGCTGTTTCTGACTGTGTGTCTGACTGTGGCAGGGGAGGTGGTGGAGGTGTACGGTCCGGAGGGGACAGGTGAGGTTTCATTGGCTCCACGGGTGCTGTGCCCTGACCTGACCCACTTGAGACCTGTGTTCTGGTGTCTCCAGGAAAGACGGAGCTGCTCTACCACCTGCTGTGTCGCTGCGTCCTGCCGGAGGCGGCTGGCGGTCTGGAGGTGGACGTCGTCTTTATGGACACAGACTACAGTCTGGACGTGTTCCGGTTGGCCAGTGTTCTGGACAGTCGACTGAGCGCAGGTGAAGCTAACGACATCTGCAGGGTGTGAAGACTTCAGATGAGCTTACCGGAACATGACTGGTTCCTTTCTCTCCAGATGGTTCTGCCGGGTCTGATGATGCAGTTCTGCGCTCGTGTCTGTCTCGCCTCCTGGTGGTCCGCTGCTCCTCCTCCTCCGAGCTCCTCCTCACCCTTCATTTTCTGGAGACCACCTTGTCTTCTCGACCCAAAGCAGCGCTCCTTCTTATTGACAGCATCTCGGCGTTCTATTGGTCGGATCGCAGTGAGGGCGGAGCCAGCGTTGCCAAGCAGGAGGAGAAGCTCAGCAGGTGTTCAGAGCTGCTGGGTCGACTGCTCAGGTGGATCCTTTAAGTGGGTTCTAAATGTTCTGTAGAGGCTTGACCTCTGACGGACTATCTGAAGAGCCTACCTGTCCATCTGAGCTTGTACACTGAGGGTGGGGGGTTTGATTCAGTTCTGGGTCATTAGAAGGTTCCAGTGGGTGGGGGTGGAGGGCTTGGTGGTGCAGAGGTGAAGCATAGTCCATATACAGAGGCCTTAGTCCTCGACGTGGACGTCACAGGTTCGAGTCCTGGCCTGATTACCTTTCCCCCTCTCTTATTACTGACTGTCCTGTCAATTCACTGTCAGATAAAGGCCACTAGAGCCAATGAAACCTAAAAAAAGATGCTCAGGTGGAAGGTTTTTCAGCAGGTCCAACTGGACATATAGAAAGTTCTCGTGTCCTTTAAAAGGCCTGAACAAATTCTTCAAGAACTGAGATGTCAGACGGAAAGTTCTTCCCAGAGAACAGTCCTCTGGTTCATTTGGTCTTTAGCACGACTGACCCGTTCAAATCCAGTAGAGTCCAGTCCATTGCAGTACATCAGTAGCAACCTTGATCAGAAACTCCAATCAGTGACCCTGTCCTATGATGGTGGCCCAGGTTCATGGTTCTGGAGCTCATTCCATGACCCGAGGTGCCAATGTTCAGTACTGGATCAAGGAACCAGATCCAGATGTTCTCCAGACCAGGAACCACTCCATCTGATCAGCTCCAGTAAAACAACACTGTTCTTGGGGAGGATGTCCAAGCCTTAGAGTTCAAAGTTCAAGGTTGCATTGGTCCATCACGTGGTTCTGACAGCTGTGGATCAACAGCTGATGTCCTGTTCTGTGGTTCCTCCCCAGGGATTACAGAATCACCATCTTTGCAACCTGCCACCCCATCAGGCGGACTTCCAGTGGACCACCCTCCTCCTCCTCAGAGGCAGACCGGTCCCATCTCTGCCGAGCCTGGCAGCGTCTGGTGACCCACCGGCTGGTGTGCTCCAAACAGGAAGCTGAACATAACCCAGCAAATGGAGACCAAGGGAGCGGAGAGCAGAGGAACCGGCAGGTCTTCACCGTCCACTGCTCCTCCTGGACCGGAACCAAGGGTTCCAGGGTCAGCTCCTTCAGAGTGACTGATGGTGGTGTGGAGTTCGTTTGGACCCATAGACCTCCTCCTGGTCTTTCTGTTGTACTTTAAAGACTCACTGTTGATGTTTGTAACTTTATTATGATGACATGTTGGAAATGAATAAAACCAGAGATGGATCGGAATCTGGATCATCAGTTGTTTGGTTTTACCGGTAGAGATAATCAATAAAGATGACTGTAGAAATAATCAGGAAAGATTAGTAGAGATAACCAGAGTAAAAATCAGAAGCAGTTTTTAATATTTGTTTCACTGATGAAGGGAACTAACCATCGATCCAGAAGTAATCATACCCTGGTTAAATGATGATTAAACCAGATTGTTAGTACCCGCTTATTACCTGGGTACTATCCAGGTAACAACCAGGCTAGGGCTGGAAACTAGCTGGTTAATACCTGGTTAGTAGTCTGTTTTTCAACCTGCCACCCTACTTTGCAACTGATAGCTTGATTTTCCGTCTAATCAGGTAAAACTGATTTCCTTGTTGCTGAAAATGGGTTGTGTTAATAAACCTGCCTGGTTCAACATATAGCTAGCAGGACCATATCCAGCCATCAGTACCGGACCTCAACCCAGTCACTCCCTGGTTCTGGAGCTGGACAGGGAGTTCTCACAGTACTGATTCTGCAGAACCATAGGTGTTCAAAGTCCAAAATCTTGGATTCGGTGGTTCGGATCACATGACGGTTCTGCACAACCAAAGATGGATGTTTTTGACCCCGTCTGACTGTTGGTTCTGCTCATGTACCATCAGCTGAGCAGGTTCTACAGAGTTCATCAAGTTCTCCTGGAGGAATCCTGTTGAAACCAGAACTGAACCGAAAGACCTAGAACGTTCCTTCTGGACGGATCTGTCAAGTTCCGGTGTTGTGTTTACTGCACGTGCAACTGCAGTCCTGATCCCCCCGCTTCCGATCCGGCCCAGGTTTCCCTGGTCTGATGACAGCAGCCGCATAACAGGAGCAGCCCCCCAACAGATCCCTCCGCGGGGTCACACACACTTTTTACACAACACAAACAAACCAGGCGGTTACAATAGAGAGTTGGGCCACACGGGCACTCTGCTGGGCCACAGTCTGGTGGAAGGCTGCCCTCATCCCGGCGCTGGTTCCAGGACGGAGCGGCCACCTGGTGGAGCTGTAGGACAGGTTTTCTGGGATCTACTTCTCCTGCTGGGGCTGACAGGCGGTGCTTCGGTCGCTCCCAAACATGGCCTCCATGACGGTGCGACCACTTCAAGTTTGATTTCTCACTGATTATCTGCGTCCAAACTGCGTGTTTTTCCTTCTACAGCTCACGGGAATGTTTCCACGGAGCAGCTCTGTACGGCAGACACCAGAAGCAGATGTTTTCTGTCGCAGAAGTTCGGTGCTGATCACGTCGCTCTAAGTTGACTGAAAACTGGAGAGGAAAAGGAGAACCGCGTCAAATCAGTAAGCAGCCTGTCTCGGTCCTCCTTCCGCCGCTAACTCGCCCCGAACCAGGGGCCAAGGCCGGCTGTCCGCGCTCCCTGCCCTGCTGTCAGTAGCCTGCACCGCGCGATAGACAGCCGAGGAGCTAATGCTAATGCTAACGGTAAAGTGAACGGGGAGGCTACCTGCTAACGGCTACACCGACTGTCATTAGCAGCTTGAGTCCGGGCATCCAGGCAGGCTTAACAGGCTGATGCGGTGTGGGAGGCCGCCTACCGGTCTCCCAAAGCCGGCGGCTGTTAGCCGGCTTTGGTCCGCTGACAGATGGGTGTGTTAGCATGGAGCTAGTTGGTTAGCCACACAGTTTTGGCTCACCTGACCAGGACTCACCTGTCCGAAAGGGCCTCCCTGACCTCTGATCGGTACCAGCTCATCAGATGGAGATACGCAGTTCGTTCCTGGTTCTGAAGGGGCCATTACTGTCTCAGGTAGAGGTTCTGGTGTCGTTCTACATGGTTCTGATGTTCCCAGTTGTTCTCTAAGGTTCTACGGGGTCATACAGGATTTACATGGTTGATTTTAAGTTCTCTAAGGGTCCAATCTTGGATCTAAGATGGGTCAGGTACTGTTGACTTGAGTTTTGGGGTAGAATCTTTGTGGTTCTGTTGGATTGGCTGTAGTCCAGAGTTGGTTCTACGAGGTTCTTTGGTGTTCAGATCCAACACTCAGGTTCTGAGGCAGAATTAATCCAGTGATTCTAGACGGCTCTTCTGCTGCGGTAGTTAGAGGTTTAAGACGTATTTGATGGTTCTGGTCCACTGCTTGTTGACTGTAGATGAAAGTAAAGCAGAAGGTGCAGATGATCCACCTGGAATGGCTCCTGGTTCTTCTATCAAGAACCATGAGCATTTCTGGTTCTTGATAGAAGAAATGAAAATATCCAGAAGATCAAAGAACTTCAAAGAGCTGCAGGAAAACCAACCAAAACTGATCAAAACCCAATAAACAACTGGAAAATGAGAAACATTAACAACCAAAAAGACCTGTCTAGTGCAGCTCATGAAATCCAGCAGAGACTTGACTTAAAGAATACGGCAAACCTCAGCTGATGAGACCCATCAGGTCCAACCAGTAGCAGATGTTGGGTTGGTTAGGGTAATCAAAGGTTCTCCACCACAACAGAACCCACCCAGACTTTCCTTGATCTGCAGCTCATCATTGGCTGCGCTTCCACTGCCCATAAAATTGCACTTGGAATAGCAAAAATAATTTTGCCTAATGTAAACACTGTAGTATCAAAATAAGACTAAGCAGACCCAGACTGGACTAAGTTAAGCCTGCTCAGTTTGCATCCTAGTTCAGCCTGAAGAACATCACAGAGGTATTGTTGCATTGTTAGCAACAATGCAACAAAACACCCATTTTTCAATAAAAAAAAATTTGCACTAGTATGAGGTAATTTTTCAGCCATTTAAAATGGGTGTATGTTGGGGCATGCTGTGGTGGCGCAGGGGGTTAGCACGCCCCACGTTTGGAGGCCTTAGTCCTCGACTCGGACGTCGTGGGTTCGACTCCCGGTCCCGACGACCTTTGCCGCATGTCTTCCCCCCTCTCATCACCCTCCTTCCTGTCTGCCTACTGTACAAAAAATATGAGCCACTAGCGCTGCAAAAACTCTTCGGAGAAAAAAAAAAAAGGGTGTATGTTGTAAAACTGTAATTAATCGCATCATCAGTTTGTACCCAGTACTTTTGTCACTCTGGCCTCCTGGGATGATGCCCAGCTGTCTCCAGTAGAGCTCTCACATCATCAGTTCATCAAAAGTTGATCAATCCAACACGTTGACTCCATGGCTCTTGTGTAAATCACTGACTACTATTTTCCCAAAACGCTTCATACATGGCTTCTGCTGAGTAGGCGGGGCTTGTCGCTCCACCGCCTGAATAAGACGCAGACCTCTCCTCTGATCGACTGATAGATGATGAGCGCCATGGCTGAATTATTAGTTTATAATTATGTTTATCCATTTCTGCCATGATTCTTGAGGACTTATGGTGTAAACAAGGTTATTCATGTGTGATTTTCAGTGGATTTCTTATTTAAAGGAAATAATGCAGTAGGGCAATTTTATTTTTCTACATTAGCTGAACATAGATTTGTGCACATTTATAATGGAAACCCAGCTAGCATCCCAGTTGCTCCATCTGCTGATGGACCATGGATGAAAAAATAGATTAATGGATGGATGGATGGATGGACGTTTGTTAACAGATGGATGGATGGCTGACGGTTGGATGTTGGCTCACGGATGGACGGATGTTGGTTCATGGATGGATGTTGGTTGACTGATGTTGGTTGATGGATGGATAATGGATGGTTCGCGGTTCTGCCTTCACACTGTCTGCTTGAATTGGTCAGACAGTAGAACCAGTACGTGTCCCATTTCACCAGAACCCCTCAGTGGATCAGTCACCATTAAACAAGAGTTTTGATATAAAGCTACAAGTTGTCCAACTAAAAGAGATGAAATCATGTAGAAATAAACATACGAGACAGAAATTTTCTGATCTAAAATGGTAAAATAATAGGACAAAAACATTAGTTGGTGATTCTGCAAAGATCCCACCTCTGCTTGGTTGGTTGCTACCAGCTGGCACCTGCAGATCTTTGATCTTCAGTTAGATGTGTTGGTGTGAACCATTTCTGCTGCCAGACTCCTTATCTCACAAGCTTAGTGTGGCGTCTTCTTGTGGTCGGAGTGGAGTCATGTATGGTAACAGAAAACTTTAACCCTCGTCTGTCTGCTTGCACCTAGAATGCCCTCTGAGGCTCAGGAGCCTCGAGACAGAGGGCCCCCCCACCCCCTCACGCGGGCTGGACGCAGCGCTCAGCTGGCCAAAGCTGCAGCCACTAGCCCCGCCCCTGAGAAGCGACCCCGCGGGCGGCCTCGGAAGGATGGGAACCACGGCCGCCCAGCGCCTCCTGCTCCTCCTTCACCCAAATCTAAGAAGTAAGTGCACCACTAATGATAAATGGTAAATGGCCTGTACTTGTATAGTGCTTTATCATGTCCAGAGGACCCAAAGAGCTTCACACTATATTCAATCATTCACACACACATTCACACACTAATGGTGGCAAGCTACTGGACAATTGCCACAATTGTTGGGAGTGTGACCCAACTCCGTCAGTGTTGGGTCACACTGATGGAGGCAAGGCTGCCATCAGCCTTGCCTGACCAGCAGGCAAGGCGGCTTGGGCAACCCTCCACCATTGTCAAATGGAGACACCTGATTGGTACTGGGATTAGTTTGGTCTCAGGTCCGATTCTGTTCTCTAAACAGAAACTGGTCCCTCCCTGAGTGTTTGGACTATATAATCACAACATATGACGAGGCGATATTGACTTGATTCAAAGGGTGTTGATATTTTTCTGCCCCGGGTTCATTTCAAATATAGTCTCTGTTTCACTTGAATTTTTCTGAGCGAGAGCCTCCTAGACCGTGAACTTGCTCTAGTACCAGCACCACGAGGAAGTGGGTGTTAGCAGTTGGCGGATGTTAGCTAGAGAGCGGACGTTAGTAGATGTCTTCCAGTTTGCTGTCCCTCGTCATGGAGCGGACATTAGCCAGGGTTCAGAGCAGACAATAAACAGGGAGCGAATGTTAGCCTAGGAGTGAAGAGGATGCTGGCCAGTGAACAGATGTTAGTTACTTCACCCATGGAGTGGACATCAGTCAGGGAGAGGAGTGTAGGATAGGCAGGATGCGAACATTACTGGATGTCATCCAGGGATTGGCCACTCACCAGGGAGCACACGATAATAGACGATAACAGACACTGGCTAGAGAGCGGAAAATATCAGACGCTGGCCATGGAGTCCGAATTGCTGAAATTTCAGAACCCCACCTGGAAGGTTAATGTTATCTGCATCTCTGGTAAATCCTATAGAGAGCCTCTGCACTCTCTATAGGACCAATACGTCAGGGACGCTGGGGTGGATGAGAAATGGGGAAGAAATTCTTAGAGAAGATTGTGCGATGTTGTGAAGTTACTCTATTGAACGAGGTGGAAAAGGAGATAGAAAACGGAGTAAATAATGTAGCACTGAATCAAACCATCTGTATCGTCTGATCAGTGATTGCTGCTATGCAGGTATTGATACCTGCATAGGTAACAATGCAACAATACCTCTGTGATGTTCTTCAGGCTGAACTAGGATGCAAACTGAGCAGGCTTAACTTAGTCCAGTCTGGGTCTGCTTAGTCTGACTTCAAGCAAGGTACTAACACCTAGGGTCCTCATAGATATACGACTGTGCCTAAAAGTGTGTTTGTGGTTAGAATGTCAGGAGGAAGTGGTGAGGGGCATGATGGTAAAATAGGCACCGGGGTGAGGGGTGGACTTGGCTCCTGGGTTTACTTCCTACCAAACACAGAATGTGATGTCATTCTGCTCATGTTCTTCAAGTGTTTCTGAATGAGAGCAGAACCAGGTTTCCAGCAGCAATTGCATAAATATCAACAGTTCCTGTTGATCTGTGTTCCTGCAGGGGGCGAAGCCGAGGAAGAGCCCAGGTAGAGGGTGAAGAAAGCACGGGGACTACAGAGAAGAGGCGACTCCAGAAAAAGACAGGTGGGCCTTAATGACAAATCAGAGCTCCACTCACAGGAACTCATTCATTCTCAGGAGGACCTAGAAAAAAGCTCAGCTTCATTTTCTGATTGACTCAAACTTAACTGACTTCACCAAGTTTCTGCACTCTCAAATGAATCCTCGGTTTGATCTCCACAGAGCCCAAGGAGCCCCCGGAGGCCAAGGGACCGCAGGAAGCCATGGAGCCGCTGGAGCCCCCAGAACCCAAGGGGCCGCAGGAAGCCAAAGAGCCCCCAGAGGCTAAGGAGCCCAATCAGCTGCTGGAGCCCAAGGAGTCACTGAAACCCCCAGAGCCCAAGGGACTGCGGAAAACCAAGGACCTGGTGGAGCCTCCAGAGCCCAAGGATCCCCCAGAGCCCAAGGAGCCACCAGAGGCCAAGGGACCTCCAGAACCCAAGGAGCCTAAGGGACCTAAGAAGCTTGTGGGGTCCCGGAGGTTCATCTCTAGGCAGAAGTCCCACAAAAACCCTGAACCAGACCTTGAAATGAGCCAGGTTGGGCTCAGTCCTAGTCCTGAACCAGCTCCTGAGCCCAGAGTCCCAAAATGCAGCTCAAAACCAGCCCCTGTTTCTGAGGAGGAAGACAGTACCAGAACCGGTCCCTTTACTGTTGACCTGTTATCTCAGGTCCCTGTGGAGGATCCTCAGGTTGGCGCTCCAGAACCAGGGGAACCCACCCACAGCCCCACCCCTATTGAGACCAGCTGTCCTAGTAGGGTTTCCATGGACACCAAGGAAGGCTGTATTGTCGGTCCGGTGCAGCAGAATCAAGAGCTGAGTCCCCACTCCAGTCCTCCAGTGTCCCTTTGCCTGGAGGACGAGGACGAGGGCTCCCTTTCCCCCCTGTTCCAGCACTCCCCATCAGAGGAATCAGGGGGCTCACCTGCCCCAACCCTGGGACACGCCAAGAAACGGTGAGTCTGGGTGTTACCATGGAAGCACTCCTCCTCAGGCCTCCGCTGCTACTGATTGTCATGAGGGCAGAGCTGTGGGGAACCTTCTGGATGGCTTCAGAACAAATATTCCCTGGACTAAGTGTAATTAAATGACCCGTTGCCATGGTCACATAGGACCCGCCTGAGTTCATGTGTTCACCTGTCCTCCTGCAGGCTGAAGCAATGTGCCTTCTGTTACCGCGGCGACCAGCCTCCTCTGGGCCAGGGCCGCCTTGTGGTGTTCGGTCCGACCCCAGGCTACATCCCGCTCCACATCCTGAACCGCCGCACCTCCTCTGATCGTGTCGATGACTGCCATGACCACTGCTACCATGGAGACAGGGCCCCGCCCACGTATGTGACCTCACTTCCTGTTCAGAGATAAAGAAGAAGAAACTGTTGGTTTGAAAAGATGAGGCTGACCAGCTGATCTGTTTGTTGTCAGGTGCAGCAGCCCAGCACAGTGTGGTGAGTACCGGTGCACCTGATCTCCAGGTGATCATCTGATGGTAGATTACCAGGTGATCCACCATCAGGTGATCACCTGGAGAATACCAGGTGATCACCTCCAGGTGATCCACCATCAGGTGGTCCACCGTCAGGTGATCACCTGGTGACGGGCTGCAGGTCAGTCACGGTCCCTCTGTGTTTCAGAAGATGAATCTTCTTCAGAGTTCATGCGACAACTCGGCCCCATCGGCCTTCCACACGACATCAACGTCCAATCACTGTTCGACCCCACAGGTAGCCCTTCGTCCTTTCCCTTCTCCTCCTCTGTAAACGTGTGCTTACCTGGCTTTGTGTGCAGGTCAGTGCTGTGCTCACCTGCAGTGTGCCGCCTGGTCAGAAGGTGTGCGGCATGGCGATGGCCAGTCTTTGCTCTTTGTGGACAAAGCCATCGACTCAGGAAGCAGCCAGGTGAGTTTCTGACAGGAAATTGTTTTGGGGGGTTGATGGATGAAGAGCACAGCCTTCTGCCTGGGTGTCCAGGTGTTTTCAGGTCTTTAGAACTTCAAGAACTCTGATGCTGAATGGGCTTTTGGCTTGGATCCGGATGAACTCTGGAACCCATCACTCAAATTAATAAGCCCCACCCCCTGTCTCACCTGTCCAGGTATGTGGGTTCTGCCAATGCCTGGGTGCTTCGCTGCGTTGCCAGGAGACGGGATGTGGGCGGAGCTACCACTTCCCCTGTGCTGCTGCTGCTGGCGCTCATCAGGACTGGACCCAAAGGCTCACACTGTGCCCGACGCACGCCGGCCCAGGTGGGGGAACTCAGAGCTCCGCTTCCCCCCACTTCGCCCCGCTGTTGCCATGGAAACACACTAACCTCTGTCTACACAGGCTCCTCAAGATGTTTGTCGTGTTTGGGCGGAACCGAACCCGGCAACTTGTTGATGTGCTGTTGCTGCGGTAGCTGTTACCATGGCAACTGCCTGGAGCCAGCTCTCACCCTGTCCCCTCTGGTCCGGTCTGGGTGGCAGTGTCCCGCCTGCAGGGTGTGTCGCAGCTGCAGGTGACACACCTTCCGACTGAACTAGTACCTGACTGTGGAGCACCACTGTTGGCTGGACTCAGGTTCAGCAGGTCAGAGGTCGTCCTGTCGGTCCTGACCAGCTCTATGTGTGTGTGTCAGGTTACGGGGTGACGAAGGCCTTCTGCTGGTGTGTCAGCGCTGTGATAAGGCCTACCACACACACTGCCTCTCTCCTCCGTTGGACGGCACACCCAACAGCGCTTGGACCTGCAAGGTCAGAAAATCTCTGTCAGGTACAACTGCCCAGGTGTGTTGCTTCTAAACTCATTGGGCCTGTTTTCTCCAGAACTGCAGAGTCTGTCGCCGATGTGGTGTGACATCATCGGGTCAGTGGGCCAATCATCAGTTTCTGTGCGAGTCATGTGACCCTGCCCTGCCCTGTCCTCTCTGTTACCGTGCTGTTGACTTTGCCTCGCTGCAGGACAGTCTGGCCTGCAGCAGCTGCTACAGGTAAACATGCTTAGAGAGGGGTTATCCTCCGACTAGAAGCCAGTTTTCAGTTTCCTTCAGTAAAGATGGAAGTAAACGAACAACTACCAGGTCTTGCAGCTCTTCGACAAGATGTGACGTAAATGTGTTTACTTTCCTTCCTCAGTCCTTTGAGTGTTTGATGTTCTCTGTGCTTCAGGTCTGTTCATGCTGAGTGTTCGGGCCAAGCTGGGGAGCGCACAGCAGAGTCTGACCTCTACCTCTGCTCCTCCTGCAGCCCTTTTGAACAGCAGCTAGCCCCTCCCTCTGACACCTCTCTGGCGCTTAGTCCACCTGCTGCTCCTGATACAGGCCAGCTTTTCTGCCTGGAGCTACCACCTAGTCCTCTGCAGAGTCCGAACTTAGAGCTCCAACCTAGTCCCACACCCTCTTCTGGAGACCATCCAATAAGTTCTGTAGCAAGTGAAAGCATTCTTGGAACGTCTCAGAAAGACCTCCAACTCACTCCTCCACGGTCTCCATCCTATCGGAAGAACGGTGTTGCAGCATCACTAGAAGTCCTCGAAAGAAGTCCATCTCCACCTACCGGATATCAGAGGCACACATCGTCACCAGAGCAGACTGACCTGCCGTCGTCACTTACTCTCGCAAAATACGAACCACCTGTTATATCACCATCCACCTTCTGTCAGAGCCTGGAGCATGCTGCAGCCGAGCCCCAGCAGAGTCCTGCGTCCCCTCCAACCGGGCCCCAGCGGAGTCCTGCGTCCCCTCCAGCCGGGCCCCAGCGGAGTCCTGCGTCCCCTCCTGCCGAGCCCCAGCGGAGTCCTGCGTCCCCTCCTGCCGGGCCCCAGCGGAGTCCTGCGTCCCCTCCAGCCGGGCCCCAGCGGAGTCCTGCGTCCCCTCCAGCCGAGCCCCAGAGGAGTCCTGCGTCCCCTCCAGCCGAGCCCCGGCGGAGTCCTGCGTCCCCTCCAGCCGAGCCCCAGTGGAGTCCTGCGTCCCCTCCAGCCGAGCCCCAGTGGAGTCCTGCGTCCCCTCCAGCCCAGCCCGATTGGGGTCCTGCGTCCCCTCCAGCCCAGCCCGATTGGGGTCCTGCGTCCCCTCCAGCCCAGCCCCAGCGGGGTCCTGCGTCCCCTCCAGCCGAGCCCCAGCGGAGTCCTGCGTCCCCTCCAGCCCAGCCCCAGCGGAGTACTGCGTCCCCTCCAGCCGAGCCCCAGCGGAGTCCTGCGTCCCCTCCAGCCGAGCCCCAGAGGAGTCCTGCGTCCCCTCCAGCCGAGCCCCAGCGGAGTCCTGCGTCCCCTCCAGCCGAGCCCCAGAGGAGTCCTGCGTCCCCTCCAGCCGAGCCCCAGCGGAGTCCTGCGTCCCCTCCAACCCAGCCCGACCGGGGTCCTGCAACCGAGACCTATAGGGTTTTTGTTGAGACTCTGAGTACTGCTTCACCTTCTTCCGAGACCCATCAGAGTCCATCAACACCTCCAGAGGAGACGCATAAGATTCCTACTATGCCTACAAGCGAGACCCATCAGATTCCTGCAAGAAATCCAGCTGAGACTCATGAGATTCTTGTTGAGACTCAGAGTCCTGCATCACCTTCCTCCGAGACCCATGAGAGTCCATCGACAACTCCAGCCACGACCCATGAGAGTGTTTTAAGAACTCTTGCCGAGACTCATCAGAGTCCATCATCAACACCCTCAACCGAGACCCATCAGGATTCTGTTTCACCTCCAGTGGTACATCAAAGTTCTGAGGGGACCTATCAGAGTTCTGCAGCCCTTCCAGCAGGGATCAGTCAACTCTTACCAGAAGAGGCTGAAGTCTCTGGTGAATTTTCTCTAAAGACAGCACAAAGTCCTTCCTCCACTACAGAGGAGCCCCTTAAGAATCATGTAATAGAGAACTCAAACATTGTCCTAAACCATCTTCCATTCACCCTGTGTCAGAGCCCTTCAGCACCTCAAGAGGAGGCCCATCGGAGTGTTGCAGTACCAGCAGATGATTTTCCTCAGACCTCTGCTAAACTTCCTGCATCAATTCTAGAGGACAGCCATCCAAATCTTGGACCATCTCCAGAGCACAGCCACCAAAGTCCCTTATGCCTTGTACAAGATCCTGATAGAAACGATGCATCATCTCTAGAGGAGACCCATAAGAGTCTTCTACCATCTCTAAAAAAGACTCAACCCCATAGAAACCTTGTTCCATCAGCAGATGAGAAGGTTGCTGGTCAGGTCCAGGGACCATCTTTAAAAGAGATCCGCTCACCCTCTCCACAGACAACCCATCAAAGTTTGCTGCTCTCTTCTGATCAGCTGATTCCTCCAATGTCTCCCCTAAAGTCTCAGCAACCATCTGTGGAGTCTCCTGGTGAGAAATATGAAACTCCTGCTCCATCTCCAGAAGGCACCTATCAATCTGGTCCACCCCCTAGCCACATGTGTATAAGTCCAGAACCATTACTAAAAAGTTCTGCTCGGTCTCATGGGGAGACTTGCCAGTTTCAAGAACCTCCTCTGAAGAACTCGGATGAAGGTTTGGTTCCATATCCAGAGGCCGATCTCCAAAGTCTTGTTACATCTCCTAAAAATCTCAAACAAGATCATCCACCATCTCTTGAAAGGACAGAAGACTGTCCTGAATTAAACCTCGTAAACTTCTCAGAAGTAGCAGCTTTGTTGCCTAAAGAGATCCATCCAAGTTCTGCTGAACTATCACATTGCCAAGAAAGTAGTGATAGAGATCACCAGGACAGCTTCAGGCTTGCACATTGTATGTCAAGCTCAACATTATCTCACCCTGCTTCCATTGACCAGCAGTCACCTTCCTCATCACCACACTGTCAGTCAGAAAACCAGGAATGTGCCCTGTCACACCAACTTGAACCTGAAAGGCTTCCTCAATCTCAGGCCAGTCCAACAGGATTTGAGTTTGGTCCAGTGTCCTCTCGTCCTAGTCCAACCAAAAGGTCCCCTGTAAAGGTTCTTCAGAGTTCTTCTAAGCTCAGTTTGAACTGTCCTTCTTCTGAACCAGACTTCACAGAGGACCAGCTCGGTACTCGATCTCTGCAGGCACATCTGGGTAACAACCCTCAGCCACAGAGTCTGAGTACATCAGGGCTGAGTCCTACCAGGCTTCAACAAGGATACCACCTGGAACCTGAGGCACTGCTACAGAGACCATGCAGTCCAACAAGCATCATGAACTCCCAGCCCAACCATAAATTGGAAGCTGGTATATCTTATCCGCAAACTCCCACAACACTGGACCACACAACCACTGGCTCAGACCTTTCACAGAATCTCTGTAATCTGAACCCTAAATCACCACAGATATTTGGCACATCTACCAAGATGGCACTTGGATCCTATTCAGCTCCTTGTAGCCCTCACCCTCTCCTGGGGAAATCTAGACCCCACAGTTCTTCACAACCTGCAAGTCCAACTCAGCACCACTACAACAAAATGGTCAGGCAAAGTATTGACTCTGGTGGACTGAAACTGGAAGGTATAGAGTTCACCCATGACTCCTCCACAGTGCAATCTGCTGAGAACTACCGGCCTCACATACCTGCCCTTCAGATGCCAGAAAGCCTTGATAACAGTAGCACTTCTTTTGAACACAGTAGCCTAACTTACTCACCTTGTGTTAAGGACACAAAGGTAAACCAGAGTCCTTACAAAAGTCTGTCACCCTGCACAAGTGATAGTTCCAAGCAAGCTGAGCCAGTGCCTACAATGCCTACAAACCCTGCCTTCTGTCTCAAAGTCTTGCCAATAGAGACTGACCCCACACCACAGTCAGCAAGTCTCATACCAGCTAAGTCCTCAACACAACAAAATGGTCCAGAGTCTCCATCATTAATTGAAGCACAACTGGCTCAACCTGGTGACTCAATTTCTGGTCAGGGTAAGGATATAGAGCTCCACCCAGATAGACTGGTCCATACTGAGGCCCTTATTGACTTTGGTCCCACACAAGTCCACAGCTCTGCAATGACATCTTCTACCCATACTCTGTCAGCTAATAGTTCTGTTGCCAACAGTCTGACTAGTATTCCCACAAGTGATGTCTCTCCAAGGACTAGTCATGCTGGTCAAACTAATACTGTTTGTATAGTACAAACACCCGTTAGCCCACTTCAGAGTCCAGCTCTGGATGGGACAGTGCTCCACAGACCCATGTCCAACCCTGGAACCAGTCCCAGCCTTCGCCAAACTCCCTACAGCCCGGGCTCTCTGTCAGATTGGGTCCGGGGAGTTGATCTTTCCACCCAAATATCTACTGTTCCCCCTTACTCTGTTCTGGATGTTGGTGCTGTCCAAACAGCAGAACCCAATGAAGGGTCCCAGAGACCTAGTGACCCTGCTCGGTCTACTCAAAGCCTTGCCAGTCCTTCAGGCTCTGTCCACCCACAGGTTAGCCCTCCATCTGTAGTATTGACTTCAACGCTTCAGGCTCCAGTTAGCTTTGTCAGAACTTCACAAGAATGTTCTGTCCTTGGGGCAGTGGGTTCAGAAAGTCCTCATGCTTGCCCCATACCAGGTCCTGTGCAGCTGAAGCCAAGTTCTGATAGGAGTACCATTGATTCATTGCCTCCAGAGTCTGGTTCTGATTTTGGTCCTGGTCCTAAACAGCAACAGTTCAGTCTTGATCCATGTAACCATGTTCAGTCAGTAGCTTGCTCTGAGAACCACCACAATCTTGATTGTGCTGGTTCTGGTGTGGACTTTAGCCTTATCCCCGAACGGCCTAGTTCTGTACATGGTCATGGACCTGCTGGAGGTGAGTATCATGGAGAGTCCAGCTCTGATGGGACAATAGACTGTTTTCTAAACTGGTGTTGTTCCTGCAGCAGAGCAGAGGAGTGCTGAGGAAGAGCAAGGAGAAGCAGCGATGGAGAGTCCAGAAGATGAGGTCAATCCTGCTGAGATGACTGAGGTACAAGGAGACGATGAGGAGAGTAGCCCAACACTGGGTCCGGTCTGTCCTTCAGGTGAGAACTGAGATTGACCAGCTATGCTGACATCATCCATCTCCAGCCGACTAGACTGGTTTACACTGGTTTCGATGGTCCAGACCAGTTCCTATGGTCAAATTTATGTTGTTCTGACTGGCCGGTTAAGGGTTGAGTTCTAATTGGTTCTGGTTTTTGTTTCTCCTCCTTCCCATCAGTCTCCCTGTCCTCCTGTCCTTGCTCTCAGGCCACATCCCCTAGAGGAGACCATCCTCCATTGGCTGAGAGGAGGAATGTGGAGGAAGAGTACAGCCAATCACAGAGCCTGAATAAACTTGTTGTCATGGCAACAGAATCAACCAAAGATGGACACCAGTCCCATTCCGAGCCTTCAGAGAAGCAGGAGATAAGGTCAGTAGAGAGACACCAGCCAATCAGAGATGAGGAGACGGGACCAGATGAGGAGACCTCAGATGGCCCAATTCTGGATCTGGACCAATCCCTGGACATGGAGGTGATGGAGCTGATGACCTCAGCCGCACCTCCCGCCTCCCGCAGAGGAAAGTGGCGGAGCCTAAGGCCCCTCCCCTCCTGGTCCCGCCCCTCAGATGACCTGTCCATCCGTCTACGGCAGTCTCCGTTTTCCACTGAAGCGTCCCCTGAGACCTCACCTGCCCGGACCCCGGTCACTCCTCCACCTCTGACTCCACCAACTCCTCCCTCCTCCAGAGAGACTCCGCCCCCTACCCAGGTAAGACTCCGGCAGGACCACTAAAATCTCTTTCTGTCTCCACTGGCTAACCTCACTTCATGTCTCTAGGCTCCACCCACTGCCGTGTTCCTGCTGACCCCAAAGATTGGCATGGGAAAGCCTGCCATCTCCAAGAGGAAGTTCTCCCCCGGCAGGGCGCGGTCCCGGCAGGTACCACAGGTCCGATCCGATCAGCAGCCTCGCTCAGAAGCTTGTGGAGCATCAGAGCCTCTGGTTGGAGACCCAGAGCCTCGCCCTTCGGGCCGGAGCCTTCTCTCCATTGGGCCAGAGCCTCCTCCCCGTCGGGCCCCTCGCCCTTCGGGCCGGAGCCTGCTCTCCATTGGGCCAGAGCCTCCTCCCCGTCGGGCCCCTCGCCCGTCGGGCCGGAGCCTGCTCTCCATTGGGCCGGAGCCTCCTCCCCGTCGGGCCCCTCGCCCGTCGGGCCGGAGCCTGCTCTCTATTGGGCCGGAGCCTCCTCCCCGTCGGGCCTCTCGCCCGTCGGGCCGGAGCCTCTGATCTGGTGCATGCTGCTTTCTTGTGCCTGTAGCCGTTTAGCATGTCGCTATTTAAACTTTTTGAATGTTTGAGCAGAGCTGCATGTGGTTGTCATGCTAACGTCTCGTATCTTGACTAGGCTGTTTTCTGTTTCTTGTTTGTGGCTGTTGCATTTATGTTGCTGCATTTTGTCCCCCTCCACTCTTCCTCTTACTCTTGCCCTCCTACCCCCCTGACCCTTCTGCATGACTCAGGGTTCGTGGTGCAGCAGTCGCAGGGCGCCGAGCCCTCCCTCATCCTCCCAGGATTCCACGGGGGAGGGAGGTTGGAGCCCTAAGCCCCGCCCACCAGACTCTTCTCTGTGGAGCATGAAAGTGGTAAATAAGCGCACCCAAACATGATGGCTTCAGGTTGCAGTTGGTTTCAGCAGCAGCTGTTGACCGGCCTGAGGCTGAGAATGAGGATTTAAATTAGTTATTGGATTTAAATTCAGCCAATCAGAAGGTTGCTGCTCCAGTTGAGCCCGCCTCAAGCTGAACATGACGGTTCTTCTGGTCCAGCTGCTTTCTGGTTCTGGTACCCGTTCTGGTTCAGAACCAAACATTCAGCTTCGATAGAACAAATGGCCTGAAAACCTGAGATGTTCAGAACCTGCTAGTTCTTAAATCAGGACTGCAAACCAGTTTCACTCCGGCTTATGATTGCTTCATCATTTTTGTCATGGATTTAAATTTTGTGACTTTAAATGTTTTCTTTTTACCTGAGTTTGAACGGGTCTGGACCCGGTTAGCCAGCCAGTTCCAGGGGCCTCATGCATAAAAGAGTGCGCAGTTTTATGTGCACTCTTTTATGCACGAACAAATGTAGAAAATTTATACAAAAAAATCTGGATGTATAAAGCCGTGCGCACACATGTGGACGCTCAACTTTCCTTTATAAATCCCAATATAGGGGAAACAGATCAGCTGCTGCTCCGCCTGTCGCCTCCATGAATACATATTAATGTAAATTAGTGTAAATACCTGGAAGTCTGTCGCCATGTGAAGCAGTAACCATGGCAACATCCTTGTTTGTAGCACTACGAGTATTTATAATATTTATACTGCTCCATGCACACATAAATAAAATATATTTTATTTAGAAGGTGTTTTCAGGTCACCTCACAAAAATAAAAATAATACATTTTAAAGAAAGAAAAATCCAAATAAAAGAATAACTAAAGATCTCAGAGCACACGCTGTTGGAGCAGCAGAGCGTTCAGCTGGGATTTAAATGTTTCTTCTGAATCCATGAATCATGAGCAGAAGTTTCATTTACAGAGTCCAGATGATTTCTGTCCATAAGGCGCATTCACAAAGCGCTCGCTTCAGCTGCAGCTGGACCGGTACCGGTACCTGCTTTAAGTTCTGCTCAGAGCTCCAGGATGATCAGTCTGGATGAATCTAAACGCTCAGAAACCAGCAGATCAATCTGATCTCTGATCAATGGCTCCATGTTCTCCATCAGAGCCAAAGCTCCTCAGGTAGCGGCTCACCTTGATGCAGCTACTGATATACCTGGGATTGTCTCCACACCTGATCACCTGATCAATAATCAAACTGTTTGATCAACCCTGGTTTCTCTCTAGTGTTTAGTTTGTGTTTGTAATGATGTAAAGCACTTTGAAATGCCTTGCTGCTGAAATGTGCTATACAAATAAAATTTGATTGATTGATAGTGAGAATAAATAGATGCATTCAGACGATGAGTTTCATCTTTATGAGACACAAACTGAGCAACATGATTATTTACATTGAGGTTTTCACATCCTTTATTTCTATTTTCTTTATTTTGTGTGTGTGTGTGTTAGCTTATTGTCTGACGATAAATGTGGTTCAGTTTCATCGTTTAAACACTAAAATATTAAAATCATGAAAATCATCAGGTTTGATGCTTCCTGGTCTAAATAACTGGATGTTGTCAGATTTCAGAGGATTTAGTGAGTTTTGACTCTTTGTAGTTTATTATTGTCCACAGAAAAAGTTTGTGTGGCTGCCGCACATTTTCTCGGCAGGGAAAAAGTTTGTGTATATTTATGCAAACTTTGACGCAAAGTTCATTTATACATGCCAAGTTGTGCATAAAATATGGCGCCGCGCATTTTTTATGTGTACGCTGCTTTATGCATGAGGCCCCAGGTCACTGTTTACAACTCAGTCAGTGGCACCATCTGCTGACCTGACCCAAGGAGTGGATGGGACAGGGTGCTGCTCTCCCCAGGGTTTCCATGGTAACATGCCAGGTAGTTTAACCCCCTCCCATCCCCGTCCTCCTCAGGGTCGGGGTTCAGGGTTTCCAGGCAGGAAGCGGTCCAGAGGTGGAGCTGCTGGTGGAGGAAGAGGAGGAAGAGGCAGGAGTCGGCTGAAGGCTCAGGACAGCCTCACTGTGCTCCCTGGGGTAAGAGCACGCTGGCTGATGGAGGAATTGCCATGGTAATAGGAAGCTGACCTCCCCCCTGCTGTGTGTCTGCTAGGGAAGCTATGTGGAGACGTTTCAGGCAAAGGAGGAAGAGGAGAACTCCATGCACAACACGGTGGTGATGTTCTCCACCTCAGACCATTTCACTCTCAAACAGGTACTCAGAGGTGTACCCCAGTTGTCTTCGGGCGCCTCCTGGCACCCTGGTGTCCTAGCATTTCTCCGTCTGTCTCTGCAGGACATGTGCGTGGTGTGTGGCAGCTTCGGTCGGGGCTCAGAGGGCCGCCTGCTGCCCTGCTCCCAGTGCGGCCAGTGTTACCATCCCTACTGTGTCGGCGTCAAGGTGCGTCCCCGGCCCGGTTACGCCTCCGCTGCAATCTGGTTCCGATCCACTCATTACTCTGCAATCTGATTTCAGATTACCCGAGTGGTGCTCACCAAAGGCTGGCGCTGCCTGGAGTGCACAGTATGTGAAGCGTGTGGCGACGCTTGCGACCCCGCCCGCCTGCTGCTCTGTGACGACTGTGACATCAGCTACCACACCTACTGCCTGGACCCGCCCCTCCTCACTGTGCCCAAGGGCTCCTGGAAGTGCAAGTGGTGGGTGGAGGCATTGGAGGGCGGGGGTCAGGGGGGCGTATCTGACTGCCCGTCCTCTTTCTGCAGGTGTGTGTGGTGTGTGCTGTGTGGCTCCACCTCGCCGGGGCTGCGCTGTGATTGGCTGAACAACTACAGCCTTTGCGGGCCGTGTGGCAGCCTCAGCCAGTGTCCCGTCTGCCAGCGGCGCTACGCACAGGACGATCTGGTGATGCAGTGCCAGCAGTGCGACAGGTAGGGCCCGTCTCAAACTGGCGGACTGGGGTCTCGCCTCAGGATTGTCTTACCTGTGGTGTGTCTGCAGGTGGGTCCACGGCGTCTGTCAGGGTTTGGCTTCGGAAGAAGAGGTGGCGCTCGCTGCCGATGAAGGCTTTGACTGCTCTCTGTGCCGCGCCTCCTCAGGTCTGCATGGTCTTCATTATGAAATTCCCCAGAGGGCAGGGTAAACGCTGACCCTTGTGTTTGTTGCAGGGAGGGTGGAGCCTCTGGGTTCCTTCATGACTCAGATGGTGTCCAGAACCAGAGAAGTGGGTCAGTATTGGTTCTGTTGCTCTAACCCTCTGGTCCCCCTGCAACCTGATCACGTGACTCTGTTTCCAGACGTGAAGACGTATACTCAGGATGGCGTCTGCCTAACCGAGTCCGGTCTGACTCACCTGCAGGCCCTAGTCCAGCCTCTTGCATCACCGCGCAAGTGCCGCAGGTAAAGCCCTTACCCTTACCCCAGGTAGCCTGAGCCGGGGAGTCAGACCAACGACTCTGTTCTGTCTTCAGGTGTAAACCGAAGTTGAAGCTGAGGATCATCAACCAGAACATTGTTTCCGTCCTGCAGACGCCACTGGACCCAGAGACCCTCACCGAGCCGGACCAGAACCGAGGTAACTCCTTATGGGAAGGCCCAGGAGTCCATCAGGACCAGGTGACCCTAACATCTGGCTGTCACATTACAGCTGTGTCTGCAGGTGACCTGGACTGTGACATGAAATCTGACTCCAGTCCCGAGCGGGACGCCGCTCACCTGGATGACGTCACCAAGGAGACGGACGTCACAGACGACAGCAAGAAGAGGAAGAGGAAACCATATAGGCCAGGTGGGATGAAGGGTGAAAGCCACTCACTCTTCTTCATCATCCTCCCGCCCATAACATCCCGTCTCCCCCTTGATAGGGCACCCTGGCCAAAAGACATGCATTGTTGACCCAAATTTGAGAAATTCTAGCTGCCTAACCATGGCCTAGCGGTCAGATGCCCAGGTCATTTGAAAGATTAACCCTTAGTGACCTATATGCACCTGCTTCAGATTTTTCTTTTTTATTTATTTTTTCTTTCTTTCCATTTTTTTCTCCGAAGAGTTTTTGTGGCGCTAGTGGCTCGTATTTTTTGTGATAGTAGGCAGACAGGAAAGAGGCCTCCAAACGTGGGGCGTGCTAACCCTCTCCGCCACCACAGCACGCCCCAGATTTTTCTTTTTTAAAAATCATTTTGCTCTGTTTGGGACTTTTAGTGTGCATTGTATGCCATCTGTCCCAGGTACCTAAAACAGACATCTCGTGGAGTGCTGGGCAGTTGTGAAAATTGTTTGGACTTAAGGCATAAATCATCCCAAATATTGGGGAATATTGTGCCTCTTTTAGGGCAGGGTCATATTGTGTAGGCTTTTGCCCTACCAGAGTGTAGAGGGCTGCTATTTCTCAGTGTGGGTACTCATGATGGGAGGAGGTTCAGGTGGCTCCCAGGGTGTCCCGCTAACGTCTCCCTGGTGGTATTTTAGACTAAGTTTCTTAGGCACATTCTTCTTGCCAACCCCAGGATATATGGGTCACACTGGATGTTATCTAAATGGCCAGTAGCCATACATGGATGCCCATGCCTACACTGCCCTGATTTCAATGCACTAGGTTGTGTTTCTCTACAACTGTTCTATCTGGTACCTTGTGCAATTTTGTACTTGTAGGGGTAAAGTCATAGGTCCATCTGATGGAGCTCTCCATTCTGATTCCACTGAAAGTCTGCCCTTTTACTACCCCACTCGGCTAAGACTGGTGAAGAGATCAGTCAGTAAAAGTCAAGATGATGTTGTCATTCTGAGGTTAGACAGTCTGCTGTTTGTCCCGCTTCATCCCATATGACCACATTAAATATATTAGCCATGTTAGTTCTCCTGGTCATTTGGGTCTAGGGAGTCATGCATTTGTAAGGGAAATCTTGGACAATTGGAAGCTGGGCTCTAACCGCCGGTCTCCCCCTCTTTAACCTTCGGTCTTTTCCTCTCTGTTCTCCCGTCTCGCCCAGGTATCGGGGGCTTCATGGTGCGTCAGCGTGGGGGAAAAGCCGGACTCTGCAGGAAGGACTCGTCAGAGATGAACCCGAGTCGAGATCCAGGTGAGTCACCTGAGCCCATGGGTCATTGACAGAATGTGATGTCAGTCTGATCCTCGGATTCTTCCCAGGTATGTTGGAGACTGATGCTTCCATGGAAATGATGTCTGCTGCTGAGCAGGCAATGGAGAAAGTTAAGAAGAGATACAGGAAGAAGAAGACCAAGCTGGAGGAAGCGTTCCCATCGTACCTGCAGGTAATGCTTTCACCTTTCCTCTAAGCTTCGCCAACCCGCTCTCTGCTGATTGGCCGACTCTGTCCAGGAGGCTTTCTTTGGCCGGGATCTGCTTGACCGCGGCCGACAGATTGACGGAAGGCCGAGGACGGTGACCTCAGGTGCCAGCCAATCAGGGTCGGCACTGAATGTCCCCAAGGCTTCCCCCCTCAGAGCACCTGGCCCCGTCTCCTCTGTCCAGGCTCCGGGGACAGTAGCAACCAGCAGGAAACAGGGAGTGCTGCGTAAGTTTCCATTTCCTGTTTGTATTTTACACGTTCTCTATTCCTGAAGGTTCCGCCATGTTTCCTGAGCTTCTGCTCATGTTCTCCTTCAGCTGCTGGAATTGAAGGGGTTAAAGATTAGTTGAACATGTTGGATTAAATATGTTGTTACTAAAAAATTGGTGTTTGTGATACGGAGCCAGCACAGTTGGATCTAAAGACGTCATTTACCCAGAATGCCTTGCAGCATGACAATATTTTAACATTTATAAAAACTCAACAGCCTTCAGAGTTATTACTGCATTTTTTTTACAACTAAAATAAATATTTCTTCAATAAAGTCTGTTACAATTGATCATGGATTCCTTTATGGTCAGTTAGTCTGTGTGAGGATGCCCTCTGCTGGCTTCAGACTGTAACTGCAGCAGTTTAATCCAGAACGGTTCTGGAATCAGTTACAGACTGGGAACATCCATCAAGTCACATGATCAGGTATTGTGTGTGTGTGTGTGTGTGTGTTGCCATTCAGCCGTGTCGGAGGAAGTGCTGCTGGACCTTTCTGATGTCCTGAAAACAGATCCTCACATCCTGGGGACAGGACGCACAGGTACAGACACACCACTGCCATCATCCTCATTATCATGGCTGTGTGTGAGAGAGACTTTCACATGATACCTGTGTGTGTTTAACTCCAGGTCAGTTCCAGGTGGAGCGCTCTCCATCTCCCTTTGGTAAGACTGGACCTCCTCTTCCTCCTGCTCAGCTCTGGCGAGCCGTCTCTCTAACTCTGACCTCAGATTGATAGATGAATCATTTCTTCTTCTCCTGCAGATTTACCAGTTTGATCCTCCTCTTGTCCCCCCCCCTGACTCGTCCCTTGGGTTGTTTCATCTCTCCGTGTGTCTCTGTCTCTTCCAGCCGGCCTGGATATCACCACGGCGGCCGACGACCCCCCCCTGTCATCAGACACCCCTGGAGGTTGTGGGCGTTGCCAGAGGATGGAGCGGGAGGAGCCTCTGGATGCTATCTTGAGCCCTGAACTGGACCAGATGGTAACAGACGGTGAGTGTATCCGAGTGACAGCAGACAGACAGTACGATGGAACAATCTGACAGCTTCCTGTTCCTGTTGCAGGAGGAATCCTGAGCAGACTCTACAAGATCCCAGGTAAGACTGGGAGAACCTGCTCACCTATCAGGACACTGCCATGGTCCCATGATAACCTATACACCTGTGTGTATGCAGAACTGGAGGGGAAGGATGTGGAGGAGGTCTTCACCGCCGTTCTGAGTCCAAACAGCAGCAGTCAGCCAGAGCCCAGCAAGACCCACGGCTCAGGTACGACTTCTCCCACACACAACTATGAAATCCCACAGGTGACCCTTAGAGGTGACCCTCCAGATGACCTTAGAGGTGTTCTCTGTCAGCAGCGTGTTCTCGGCTGCCGGTGATGAATGGCCTGGTTGCCGCCGTTCCTCCCCTCCCCAACGCTCCCAGTGGAGGCAGCCATATGCTTGGCTTCAGCTTGCCTTCTGAGGGCCCCGCCCCCTCCTCTGCATCAGCCAATCGGCCGTCAGCTGTAGAAGGGGAGCAGGATGTGATGTCGACAGCTCAGAGAGGGACGCTGAAGTGGGAGAAGGAGGAGAGTCTGGGAGAGCTGGCGACCGTGGCTCCGGTTCTTTACTGCAACACCAACTTCCCTCAGCTGAAGCAGCAGTACCCCGGTACACACAGAGACACACACACACACTCACTCAACCCAGTGTTCCCAGGTAGTGCTCAGGTATCACAATGAGCGTTTGTTCCTAGATTGGTCCACTAGAGTGAAGCAGATCACCAAGCTGTGGAGGAAGGCCAGCTCCCAGGACAGAGCACCCTTCGTGGTGAGTTTCTGCTCCTCCTCTTTCTGATGGGTCCAGAGGAAACTGTTTCACACCCGATTGTGGTTCTGCAGCAAAAAGCTCGGGACAACCGGGCGGCCCAGCGCATCAACAAGGTGCAGCTGTCTAATGAGTCACTGCAGCACCTGCAGCCGCCGCCACTGCCACCGCCGCCCCAGGGGGTCTATGACCCCATCGCCATGGAGACGGAGGCCGGCTGCAGAGACCCGCTGAGGCCCAGGGAATCAGAGCAGGAGCAGGAGTGGAAGTTGAGACAGGTGAGCATCTTGTGCTTCTCTGATGGGTGGGTGGGGCTTGCTGAGGGGGAAGTCTCTCATTGGTTGCTGCTCTACTCAGATGATGCGACAGAAGAGCAAGCAGCTGGCCAAGATGGAGGCGACCCAGAAGCTGGAGCAGGTGAAGAACGAGCAGCGGCAGCAGCAGCTCCGCCAGTCGGGACGCCTGTCCCCAGAAGGCTCCGCCCACCAGCAGGTCGCCGGGGGCAACGCCACACAGAGCAGGCAGAACCTCCCGCAGGATGTGGGGACACTGGACGATGTCTTCCTCAGACCTCAAGTCCCCGCTCCCTCTGGGTTCTCTTCACTCCCTCACTCCCCTTTGGCCTCCTCCCCCCTCCACCAGCCGCCGTCTTCCCCCCAGATGTTTTCCCCCCCCTCCTCCCGCCCCTCCTCACCCTGGGACCCATATGGTAAAGTAGCAGGTCCCCGTCTTCCTCAGCGCCTCGGCTTCCTCAGCGTCTCCCCCGCTCATGATGGCTCCCCTGCACTGTCCCCCGACCTGTCTGCCTCCGGTAGGTCCTCCCCCGTGTCCTCCTCTTTGCTCCACTCAGTCCCCCACCCCATTGTCTTCTCCTAACATCATCTGTCCTCCTTGCAGGTTTTCCACCAAGTAGAGCCGGCATGGTGACCCCCTCCTCCGGCTCCCCCCCCGACCAATCTCTCAGACCCGTCCGGGTGGGGGACTCCAGCCAGAGGACGAGCCTGACGATGCAGGGTGGAGTGTTTAAAGCCCCTATGCCCCCCCACCAGGAGGCAACGGGAAGGAGAGACCTGGGGTTCCCCAACAGCCCAGTGTCAGGTCTGGGCTCCCCCCACCGCAGCCCTTATGCCTCGGGGACACCCCAGCTGGGAGACGCCCCAAGTTCACGGCCCTCCCCTGACCCTTTCAGGGACCCTCAGACCCCCGGTACGCCACACCCTCACTCTGACTGCGGCTACCTTGCCATGCCCACAGGACTGAGAGCGGACCCGGTCAGTCAGCCGTCGCCGTCCAGCCTGGACTCCTATCCCTCCAATCCGGGAACTCCCCGCTCCTCGGAACGGTTCCCACGGTCCCCAGGGTCTCAGCGAAGTGTCGATTTATTCCCCCAGTCTGTGGGGACGCCTCGCCCCCCTCCTGAGCTGCACCTGCAGCAGCCCTCTGCCCCTCGGGCTCAGAAGACCCTGGCAGAGAGCCTCACTGCCCCGCCCCCAGCGTCAGCTTCCTCCCCTCTGGGTCCTGGACTGATGGCGGAGATGGGGGCCCCCAAGGTAACAACCTCTCTAGCTTCTTTGTGCAGATATATCTCTGTGTCCGGAGAACCAAATCTAAATCAGTGTTCTGGTCTTTCTGGATGTGACATCCTGATCCATCATCTTCAGACCTCAGGCAGCAAAAATATGAAGTTCATAAAGATGTTTAGATTTTATCTCTGGGAAGCAGCTGAGATGTGAACCAAACCTTCCTTAGACCAGCAGGAGAAAACTAGGATCCACCTCTAAGGGTGTCCACCTCTACCTAAAGGTGCTAACCACATCCCACAATGCAATGTAAACAGGAAGGGGTTCAGCTCAGGCTTTTAGCACTTACCTGCTAGGTGTGTTGGATCACAGTGTGGTCACGGTCACACCATGATCCCTAATTCTAACAGCTTTAGAGATTGTGTGGAACCGTCTCAAGACCATGTGGAATAGGGAGTCTTGGTCCAGTTTTGGTTTGCATGCTAGCTTGATTTCTGGTCCGGTCACAAACGACCCGGACCAGAGAGAGGACTGGACACCTCGGGTATGAAACCCCCTGTGTGGCAATGGTAACTACAATGGAAGGCGTTTGATTCCCTGTCTGTCGTTGTGTCCTTGGCAAGACCTTTCACCCGTCATGCCTGTTGAAGGTGGTTAGAGGGCCCAACAGATAGATAGATAGCATTTATTGTCATTGAACAGGATTCAATGAAATTTCTATTGCAACTCCCATGCAAAAAGTCAAATATATACAATAAATAAAATAAACAAACACACAATAATAATAATAACAATATATACAACTAAAATTAACTAAAGGCACTCAACCACACCAAAGAAGTAGCAGCAGGTCCAATTATGGCAGAGTGCAGATGATGTGACAGTGCAAAGTGCAGAACAATATGGCTGTGTGGGGATGGGGGATATGTATGTGTGACTGCGAGGTTATGATATGTGTGGGAGGGGGGGGCGGCAGGGAGTAATGGCTCTGACGGCTGTGGGGAAGAAACTGTTTCTCAGTCTATTTGTTGTAGTCCATATATTCCTGTACCGCTTGCCTGATGGCAGCGGCACAAACAGTCTGTGGCCCGGGTGGCTGGAATCCATGGCTATGGATCCAGCTCTCTTCTTGACCCGGCCTATGTAAATGGAGTCCAGGTCTGGGAGGGGGCATCCCACAATGCCTTGTGCTGTTCTCACCACCCGTGTCAGTTGTTTCCTCTCCAGTGCTGTGCAGCTACCATACCACACAGTCATGTTGAGGCAGAGGATGCTCTCAATCGTCGCCCTGTAAAAGTTCACGAGCAGCCGTGAGGAAAGTCCAGCCCGTCTGAGTTTCCTGAGGAAGAAGAGCCTTTGTTGTGCTTTCTTCACCAGGTGGGAGGTGTTTGTATTCTAGGAGAGGTCAGACGTGATGTGGAACTTGATGTTGTCCACACGTTCCACCACTTCTCCATCTATGAGAAGGGGAGTGTGATCCGTCCTCCTGGACCTTCTGTAGTCCACAATGACCTCCTTGGTCTTCCCTGTGTTCAGCACCAAGTTGTTGGCTGAACACCACTGAGTGAGCTGCAGAATCTCCTCTCTGTAGTGGGTCTCGTTGTTGTCTGAAATGAGACCCACTACTGTTGTGTCGTCCTCGAACTTCACGACTGTGTTGGTGGGGTGGATGGCCACGCAGTCGTGTGTAAACAGGGTGAAGAGAGCTGGGCTGAGCACACAGCCCTGCGGCGTGCCTGTGTTGAGGACCAGTGGGGACGATGTTGAGCCACTTATTCTCACCACCTGAGGCCTGTTGGTGAGGAAGTCTCTGATCCAGTGGCACAGTGAAGCGGGCAGCCCCACCTCGAGTAGCTTCAGCACCAGCTTGTCTGGGATGACGGTGTTAAATGCTGAGCTGAAGTCTACAAATAGCATCCTGACGTAGGTGTTGGGATGCTGCAGCTGGGTCAGGGCTGTGTGCAGAGTGATGGAGACAGCATCCTCTGTTGACCGGTTCGCTCTGTAGGCGAACTGAAGGCTGTCCAGGTTTGCTGGGATGAAGTCTCTGATGTACCTCAGAAGAATCCTCTCAAAGCACTTCATGATCACCGGGGGCAGAGCGACGGGCCGGTAATCGTTCAGGCTGGTGATGGACCTCTTCTTTGGTACAGGGATGATGGTGGAAGACTTGAGACACAACAGGTGCCGTCGGTACATGGCAGCCTCATCTCTGCCAGAATACCCCTGGGCAGTTGTGGCTACTATACAGTAGCTCATCACCATCAATGTATGAATGACTAGATGTAGTGTGAAGCACTTTGGGGTCCTCTGAATGGTAAATAGTATTTGTATTGCACTGTATCAATTCAAATCTTTTGCCTCTGCCTCCGTGTCACTGTGAACTTGAACTTGAATCTTCAACTCTATTCCTCGAGGACTGGAGTCCTGCAACCTTTGGACCTGTCGGTGTTCCAACACACCTGAGTGACCGAATCACCTCAGTGTTCAGTCAGGTTCTCTGCAGTTCTGCTGATGACCTGATTATGGGACTGAAGTGAGTTGAAGCAGAGACATGTCTAAAAGCTGCAGGACACCGGCCCTTGAAGCCTGGAGTTCAAGATCTAAGAGGTTGCTGCATGCTGTAAATGTCCAACGAGAATCCAAAAGTTCTGTCCCCCTGCAGCTGGTTGTTTTCTGAACCAAAGATGATCTTGGTTTTCTGTTGCTATTTGGAGATAAAACAGAACCAGGGAACCTTCATATTTCCTCATTGCCTCTTCTCTGTACAGCCTCAACGGTCTCCAGGAAGCAGACAAGAGTCGTTGCCCAGAACCTGCAGCAGCCAGACCCCAAAGCACCCTGCGACACCTGAGATGGGAGTTGTCCATGCTACGGGTCAGGATGCTCTAGAGAAGGGTCTCATAACGACTGGCATGTCACCGATGGAGAAGTCAGGAACCGGTGACCTGTCCACTCTGGATGGAGGGAGGAGCATGCTGCCTCAGCTTGGAGACTCTGAGGAGAAACTACAACAGGTGGGGCAGATCTTTGTCATTTTGGTCATCTTTGGATTTCTGACGTTTCTCTGGTTGTCCCATGCAGCGCCTGTGGCTCCGGCAGCATATCCTCCGGCAGCAGCACCAAAAGATTGCCTTACGCCAGGAGAAAGGTTTGCTGGAACCCACCTCAGGACCTGCTGCTTCTAGCGGTACTCTTCACAGCTGGTCTGCTGAGGACTCTTCCAGTGCCCCTCCTCCAGACCCATTTGAACGGCCTCCACCGCCATACCCTGGTACAGTGAGACCTCTGACTCCTAGGTTTACTGGATGTCTTCCAGGCGAGGAGATGAGTGGCTTTCCTCCCAGTGAGGCGTCCCTCCCCAGACAAAACCTCCTGAGAGGACCAGCTGTCAGGTAGAAATGGCGAGAACCAGACCTTCAACTGTCAGATCTGTTCCTGTCACAGTTGGTGTCCCTCTTTCCAGGTTTGGTGTTCCTCATGGAGCCCTACAGGACCCTTCAGCGCGTCCATCCCTTGGTCCTGCTGTGGGGCTCTGCTCCATGGAGGGGAACCTGGTCCAAATGAGGAGGCCTGTGCCAGCAGAGTTCACCAGTATTCGGTCGTTAATGCCCCACAACTCAGCAACACACATAGTGCCAGGTCTGAACTGCCGACTGAATAGGGCCCTGTTCATGTTCTGAAAGTGTTAAGTTCATGTTTCCCCACGTTTGCCTCCACAGGTGTTCCCCAACTCATCGTCCAGCGGCCTCCTCCTCCTCAGCAGCACGGCGTCATGCCCTACATTGAGCTCCGACACCGCCCCCCAGAGAACCGTCTGAAGCTGCCCTTTCCCCCACCGACGCCTTCAGAGCTACAGGAAGCCACGCCCACCAGAGACCCCTCCCAGTCCACTGCGCCACGTCCGGGTCCAGTCAAGATGGGGGAGGCAGGGCTGGGGCAGCAGCACCTGGGTTCTGCTCTCCCAGGATCTGAGGGTATTGAGGCGCACTTAGAGGGAGAGGACTCTGCTGTAAAGGATCTGGAGGACGTAGAGGTCAAGGACCTGGTGGACCTCAATTTGAATCTGGACCCAGAAGATGGTAGGAAGACCACAGGCTGCCATAAGTTCCCCAGAACCAGTCTAAAGTTAATATTCACATTGGTTGGTTCTGCTGCAGGTAAAGACCTGGACCTGGGTTCGAACGATCTGCACCTGGATGACTTCCTGCTGACAGGGAAGTTCGACCTTATTGCCTATGCTGACCCAGAGCTCAATTTGGAGGACAAAAAAGACATGTTCAACGAGGAGCTGGACCTTGGGGAGCCGGTAGAGGACCGGGAGGGGAGCCGACCCGCCAGGAAAATGGAAAGCCCTGCCCACTTTCTGGGACACCCAAAACAGGAATTGAAGGAATCTCAGAAGACTGAAGGTCACTCTTCAGACAGGCCTCAAGGAGCTCACTCTGCCCTTCTAATCAAGGTAGGTCATCGATTGCTTTATCGTGCTGAACCAATCACAGAGCTGATAAATGATTTTTACTTTCAACTTTCCGCAGGAGAAGCTGGAGGACTCTGGTTTGGTTTCCTGTCCAGTCCCAGCCCAGGCTTTGTCCTCTGTCCATCCGCTAATAACTCCAGGTAAACCCAGTGACCACCCCTACCTCTTCAGCTTTTGCAGCATATGTCTGATGTGTATCTCCTCTGTCCCCAGGGGAATCATCCGTCTTCCACCAGAGACCATTTGGATCCGCACCAATCCCCCAACCGATTCCTTCCGGTCCTGCTCCTCAGGGTGCCCCCACCCTGCCTCAATCTCCATCAACTCAGCCTCGACTTCTTTTAAACCCCCAGAACCATCCTCCTCATCCAGGCACTGAAACTCAGAGCATGAGCTCGGTCAGCTTTCCTGAGAACCAGGTCTCCCTTCAGAACCAGAACAAGTCCAGGCCTCTCCTGCTGGAGGAGCAGCCACTCCTCCTCCAGGAGCTTCTGGACCAGGAGCGGCAGGAGCAGCAGCAGCAGAAACAGATGCAGGCTCTGATCCAACATAAGTCTGACTCAGAGTCTGGAATCTCCGACATGGGTAAGATCAAAACCCTTTCAAACCATAAAGCTGTGACAGGACAGAAAATCAAAGATCTCTGAGGTCTCCTACACCTACTGATATCCAACCAGAATGAGAAGCAGAATCTGACCAGAGAGCCATTCTGAGCCATCTTGGGATCCTCAGGAGTTGTGTCTTTAGGCTCTGAGTCTTCATAACTCAATCTGGTTCTATGTTTTACAGATTTTGAGTCCATCTCTGACCCAATCATGAAGGCTAAGATGCAGGCTCTGAAAGGTATTAACAGGGTGATGAGTCAGGGACCCTTGGGCCTGAACCCAATGGTCATCAACAGGTATTGAATGGTCTCATCTGAACTTTCCAGGGTTTGGGTTTTGTGAACCATGGTTCTGATTGTGTTCTCTGTAATCACAGGTTCCAACAGAGTCCAGGAGCCCCAGGTCCTGAGTTAACTCCTCCCACTCCTCACCTACCAGAACAGGTACGCAGATTGTGGGCAATGACTCAGCAGGTCCAAGCAGTTTCATCCAAGCAGTTTGCCCTCTAAACAAATGTTTCTTTCTGTCAGGACGGGAAGTTAACCCCTCAACTAGTGCGCCGCAACCCTCCCAGCTTTGGACCCGGCTTCATCAGTGAGAATCGGGACACAAATCAGTTGATCTGATCATTATTTTCTATGGGTTTTTCTATATGGTAGATCTATAGAGAGGATGGGCCAGAGTTTTGGAGATCCTGCTGTTCCTGGAGAACTGCAGTGCTCATGTGGACCATGATAGCAGGACGCTAATCTGACTCAAGGACAATTTTTGGTTCTGGACATGTGTACTAACTACCAGGCCATATTGGAACCGTACTGTCACAGTCTGGTTCATCTCCATGTAATCATGGACCTCACACATTTCCAGCCACAACCACTTACCTCTTATCCAGCGTGGATCCTCAGATTGCACAGGTCAACAGCCAAAAATTGTCTGGGGTTTTTCAACTGTTTTAGGGTAATTTTGATATGTTGAAATAAAAAATCACATTGGTCTTGCTCAATCAGGTCAACTTTCTGAACTGTGACCTGATGCAACGTGAGCATCAAAATGTATGACTTGTTCTCACACATGGATCAGTTTCCTGAGAATCTGGTACCAATGTGTGATGAGCAGGAGGACAGATTCCACCAGGACATAACAGAGATGGAGAACACAATGTTCAGTTTACATGTACTAACCCTAATCAGTGTTTATTAGACAATTTATATAAATCCTTTTTTGGATGAGAAACATTAACATACATGAATGGATAATGTCTCAAAAATGTAATGAATTTAGTCAGAAGATTGGATTTCTATAAATCAATTTGGGGAAAAAAACCTGACCTGATTGAGAAAAAAAATTCATTTTTGGATTCAGTGATGCATAATAGTCTTAAATCTGTTGAAAAAACAGACAACTTCCAAAAAATACTTTTTTGTAACCCAGTGTTTTACACCTGTTTTACCCAGTACTTCCTGGGCGACACCCTGCTGTTATATTCCAAAAACAAAGCGGCGGTCAGAGCAGACATGTTTTGTTGGCTCTTCTCAGCAGTAGCATTGCTGCTCCCTTCCTGGGACATAATGCTGCTGCTTCTTCACCCCAAAGGAGTGAATCAAGAGGCCTCCTTGGCATTTCCCCTCCAGGATCTGTTGCATGGAGCCTTTAACCCTAATCTGTTTATCAGTCACTATGAGACGTTTCTACATTTTCCTCTCCCACAACAACCCCTGGGGACTCACATACACAACCTGGCAGAGACACATTTATTTAAATCAATTATAAGAACCTGTTTAGGGCTCTGGATTCCCAGTTTGAAATAGTTCCCCAGTCTCTAGAACCTGTTTAGAGAGATTCATGAGGAACTTCCTATTTTATTACTGTACAGCTGATATTTGTTCCTAAACGATCTATATAGAACATTGACCTTCAGATGGATAGATATTCAGTCCAGAACATTTCCCTCATTTGTCCAGTGGTTCCACTGGTTCTGACTCCAGTTCAGGTCAGGAGCCAAGTCCTCTCTAGAGCTGAAGATCAATTAACCCACAGCTGACTTGCTAATCCTGATTAATTGCTCATTAATCCTTCTGCTCATGTTTACATTCATGGATAAGAATCTGATTTTGCTCCAAAAATATAAAAACTTTTGCCTGTCTCTTGTTACACAATTTAAGAAAATCCATCCCATGAAGTTCCTCTTCCTACCAGAGGGTGGACCCAGAGTTCACATCATCTTTATATCACATTTAGATGAAGCCAAGTTGAGAGAGAACCAGTCTCTTCCTACATGTTCCTCATTGGTTGGGATGTTGGAGATGAACTGGTATTTCTGTAAACAGCTTCTGACTTCAAGTCTTATCAGTTTTTATTCTGTATTTTTAACAGATTTTAGTTGGATAGTCACAAGAGTCTGCATTAACAAAAACTTTGACCCGGCAGTGTTGGGTTCTTTATTTTGGCTTGTTTCGTCTCAGGCCGCTATGTTGCTGAGACGGATTCTGCTCTTCATGGAGAAATCATGTGTGAGATCAAAGGGTTCAGGAGACCTGAGATGCTTGACATGCTGACCATCATCACAAACCATCATCATAAAATGTTTCAAGTCTCCTATCATGGTGACACAACCAGATCAGCAGTAATGTGTTGCAAATGGGATACGTGTCCCAACCATCCTGGATGTGTTCCAGGTGCTACTAATGCACCTAAACCTGGGTCTCATGTTTAGTGTGTGTTTTAAAGCCTCTTAAATGAATCACTTATTGCACATGTCGAACTCCATTCCTGTCCTGGCACCTTTAGATGCATCTCTGATGCCACACAGCTGAATCAGTAAGGAAGTCATTAGCAGGACTGGAGAACCTGACTACACTGAGGAGCTAATTCAGTCAAATGATTCAGGTGTTTTGGACATTGGCCCTCCAGGCCCAATCACACGATTTAACACTGATTAGCAGAGTCAGCTGTTCATTCTCCAAACCTTTTTTTTTCAGATGAGTCTCAGAGGCAGCAATACGAGGAGTGGCTAGGTGAGACGCAGCAGCTCCTGCAGATGCAACAGCGCCTCCTAGAGGACCAGATTGCAGCTCACCGCAAGGCCAAGAAGGCTCTGTCAGCGAAGCAGAGAACGGCCAAGAGGGCGGGCCGAGCCTTCGCTGAAGAGGATGCAGCCCAGCTGCAGTACATCAGTGAACAGCAGGGGGCAGTCCAGAAACAGCTGGAGCAGGTAACTTGACTCACCTGGACCACAGACTCTATGGGTGACTTGCTTAGACTCAGTGTGACTCGGTGTGTAACTTCTTGTTCAGATCCGGAAGCAGCAGAAGGACCACACTGAACTGATTGAAGACTATAGGACCAAACAACCTCAGAGGATGCTGCAGATGCCCCCCCAGATGCCCTTGGGGCAAGTCCTGGTCCCCCCTACGCCCCGCCTGGGCGGTGCTGCTCCAGGTCACCGTCCAAACGTCCCCTCAGGCTGGACTCCAGGGTCTGGTCCTCCCATGGGTCAGAGGGTGCTTCCACAGCTTCCAGCCCACATGCCCCCCAACCTGCCTAACTGTCCTCGGGCCCCCCCTCTCATCCAGACGACTCTGCCCATGAAGCCAGTCCTGACCGCCCCAACGCCAGGCTTAACTAACCCCCAGGGCTCCCTAGGGGGCGCCAATGGAGCGCCAGGGGACGGAGCCACACCTCAGGTACGAGCCAGAGCAAATCCTGCTGGGAAATATTTTTTAGTTGTAGATTCTATCGAACGTTTCAAAGGATGCGTTTGGAGCTTTGTGGCGCTACCTTCTGCCATTTCCTTCTGCAGGTGAAATTTGATGACAACAACCCGTTCAGCGAAGGTTTCCTGGAGCGTGAAAGGAGGGAGCGCTTGAGAGAGCAGCAGGAGCGACAGAGGGTTCAACTGATGCAGGAGGTAACAGCATGGTGTGGAAGTGGCGCCAGTGGGTGGAGGTCATGCTGCAAATAAGTCCCTTTGTCTCCTGAAAATATTTGAATAAACTCATCTGAAAGTGCAACCAGAAATGAGGCTAACTGGAGAATCCCTGGACATGAAGCTCTATAGTTCACTTCAAAACGAGTCCAAAGAGTTACAAGGCCAAACCGTAATCTATGTTACTGTAGTTTAAATGGAGCATGCGTTAGCATTAGCGTCATTGAACTGAAATGCGTCCATCTGAGCCTCTAACCGGTCTTTAGCCGTTGCCTCTAAGTCAGATGGGCCTCGTTGTGCTCCAGTCCTGAAAGCAGCGCAGTGCGAAGCAGCCGGTTCCGCCACCTGACATGCAGTAGAAGGTGTTGGGTTTTCAAAATAAAGTACATTTCAATGTTTCATATTTAAATTCATTTCGAATTGTGATTATGATTTTTTTTTTAAACTTTATTTTTGTTATTTTAGCAGTTTTATAGATACACATACATACATTGAACAGTTAGACCCCCCTCTAACAAAAAATTACAGAGCACCTAGTTTGACAGAAGCAGTTGAGTAATCAACAAAAAAAAAAAAAAAGAAAATAGGTAGTTACATTAATTATACGGTTGGTGTCAAACTACAACGAGTGATCCATTTCTTCTAGTATTTCTTGTATTTATAAGTGGCAAGTCTTAATGAAAAAGTCAGTCTCTCCATTGCGTGGATTTCCTCTATTATGTCCTTGAAGTCCAAACATGACGGTGGCTCCACATCAAGCCACCTGCGAGTTATAGCCTTCTTTGCACCCGCTAATAATATTAACAGAAGGTATCTATCAGATTTCTCCAGTTCCTGGGTAAATTACCCAGGAAAGCCACAGTAAAGTCACAGCGTAAATTTAAGTCCATTTTAGTATTGATTTCTTTTATCACTTCTGACCAATAGGGTGCAATCTTAATACATTCCCAGAGGACATGAAAATGTCCCGCAGACACATTCCCACAATTCCTCCAACATTTTGCCTTTTCAGTATCGTTACAATATTTACTTTTAATGTTCGGTGTAACAAAAAAACGTACCAGGCATTTCCAGGAAAATTCCTTCCACAGGCCAGAACTTGACATGTGAATCACAGAGTTACATATATTTAACCAAACATGGTCAGTTATTGTTATTTTGGCCTCTTTTCCCCATTTAACCTTAATATATGTTGTATTACATTTCCTCTCCATTTGTAAACAGGAGTATAGTTTGGATACTGTTTTTTTGGGAGGTCTTCCGTTGCTCGAATCTAATAGGATTTTAAGTATACCTGCCTCGCCTCCTCCAAAAATTTTATACTTTTATTGTAGTAGTGTCTTAACTGAAGGTATCTAAAAAAATCACATTTTTCCAGGTTATAGTTATCTTGAAGTTGTTTAAAACTTTTTAATTCACTATTCTTTGTTATCTTCCAATAACTTGTTATGCCTTTTTGTGACCACTGTGTAAATCTCTTATCCATTCTTGCAGGGAGAAAATCTCTATCATAAGCTGGCCATCTTAGAATTCGAGCATTTCTTTCAGTCTTTACTTGCTTTAATATTTTATGCCATATGTCCAATGGTACTTTTATCCATAAGGGTATTAGGTCAGAATCTATATGTTTTTTAATAAGACAATGATCTCCGAGCCAGGATTGTAGAGGTATATCACTGTAAGACAGGTCTATCTCTTTCCATTTAGCGTCACATGTTGGGTCACACCAACCAACTAACACTCTGATCTGCGCTGCTCTGTAATAGTCCTCTAGGTGTGGTAAAGCCCATCCACCCCTTTCTTTTGACAGTTGAAGTGTTTGGAACTGTGATTATGATTATTATAAGTGTGCGAATATATTCTACATATGTCTCATAAACCGACCAGAACTGGAGAAGCAGAAGCAGCAATTCAAAAGTTGTCTTTGTATTGTTTAGTTGTCACTTCCTGTCTTCTGTGTTGGTTTCTTCTCAGGTGGAGCGTCAGCGCGCTCTGCAGTGGAGTCTGGACCAGCAGGACCTCTGCGGGTCCGGAGCAGCCGGTGCTCCTGGGAAACGCGGACCGGTTCCTGGTGGAGGAGCTGGACTGGTCAGCAGCGAGGACCATCTGTCCCAGGGAGCGTTCTGCATTGCTGAACCTGGACTGGGCTTCCTTCCTTCCTCCTTGGCCTCCAGGCATCAGGTCCAGGGGCGTACTGGGGGCGCCGACCTGCACCAGGGCTTCCCAGGAGGTTCCCTGCCCCTCAGGGCCACCCCCACCGCAGCTCTCCATCCTGATGTTGCCGCAGAGCGAGGCAGCCTCCAGTTCAGGCCCAGGATGTCGGGACTGCTGCGTCCAGCGGGGATCAGTCCTCACCTGTTGGGACACGACTCCTCCTCGTCTTCACCATTGACCCCACACCCCCACTCCTCTTCTGGAGGCCTTGCCTCCCTCGCTGATATCATCCCTGATGACAAACCGAAGAACAGGAGATTGAACAGAGCTGAGGAAGGAGCCAGAACTCCTCTGTCACCACACTCTGACATCACAGCTCCACCCACTCCGGCTGTCTCAGACAAGTCCTGCTCTACACCCACCCACCAACCGGACACTGCCTTCTCTGGCCTGGCTTCTTCACCTGACATAGAAAGACAGCAGAGAGGCAGCGTGGTGGAGGGCCACAGAGGCCCTGTGTCTGGGGGCAGCCTGGAAGTCAAGGTCAGTAACTGCAGTCCTTCTGGTTGCTTGTAGAGAAAAGTGGAGTCCTTGGACTTGATAAATCATTTATGCCTGCAGGAAGAGCTGATGGAGGCGCGGCCCTGCCGGGGGATCCCTGTGAAGGTAGAGGAGGCTGGGGAAGAATGCTTCTCCTCCCCCGCCTCTCACGGGGGAGATGGAGGGAAGGAGCTGCTCCGACACCTTCTGAGGGACAAAACGTCGCCCATAACGATGACAACTCCCTCCAGGCCGGCTGCACACCGCCAGCTGTCCAATGACGGCGTGCGATCTGAGGAAGAAGATGAGCCAGGTTTCCATGGTAACATGGTAAGTAATCAGTGGCAGGTCAGCTATAACAAGTCCTCTGAATGTTGTGTGGTACTGAGGTTTTTTGCATCCTCCAGGTGCCACTGGGGGACGGTCCAAAGAAAATTAAGCGCACCAAGAGATTGAGTCTACCTGACAAAGACAGAGCTCCATCCAAGTCCAAAAGGAGGAGAAAGGAGGATGATGAAGAGAAGAGCTCCTCCTCTGACTCACTGATGACCCAGCTGAGTCAGGTAGAGCCCTGCCTCCTTTCTGATACTCCTGTCTCAATTAATGCCGTCTACCTGCTGACCTACCGGTCCTCTCCTCAGCTGTCAGTGCTGCCACTCATGGAGCCCATCCTGGGTGTAGACCTGAGCCTCTTCCCCCCATACGGCAGCTCATCTATAGGCAGAGACTCCCTGCTGAGAGGCTCCTTTGGGAATGCCTCTTTGGATGGCGTCTCAGACTTCTACTCCCAACTCGTCTACAAGGTACGCTGCGGCGCCCCACACTGACACCACACCGCACCTGCTCTCCACTCATGTGCTGCGTCTCCTTCAGAACAACCTCAGTAACCCCCCCACACCTCCGGCATCTCTGCCCCCAACACCTCCACCTGTAAGCAGACAGAAGATGGTGAACGGCTTTGCCACAATGGAGGAGCTGACCAGAAAGGAACTGAGCGAGCAGGAAGGTAAGCTTCAGGTTCTGTGTTGGGATGCAAACGTCTTTACCTCTGCTGACGGCTCCTTGTTCTCCCCTCACTGACAGACTTGCCAACTCTGAAGCACAAAGAGGATGAGCTTCTCAATCTAAACCACTCCTCCAAGACCGTAGATGTCCCTGCATCCCTGCCAACGCCGCCCCACAACAACCAGGAGGAGCTCAGGTAAGCCCCGCCCCCTCGGAGTTCTACTTGTACAACACGCTCATGCACTGAGTGGTTTTCTTCTTCATGGGTTTTCCAGGGTCCAGGAGTCGTTGGAGTGCCACAGTCCGGAGGGGTTTGTCCCGTCCTCGTCTCCAGAGAGTATGGTGGACATGGAGGTCAGCAGGTACCCTGACCTGTCTTTCATCAAGCTGGAGCAGCCCTCGCCCTGCCCGTCACCTACATTACCCATCATTCCCTGCACCTGGGGCAAAGGTCAGCTATCTGAAGCTACTTACCTGAGTTATTGTGTTCCACACCTGTTGACTAGCTCTTCCATCTGTTTTCAGGCTTTTCAGTGAAACAGGAAGTGAAGACAGAACCACAGCTCCAAGTGCAATCCACCTGTTCCAGCACAGACCTGGTTACCATAGCGATCACTCTGAACCCGGCCGCCTCTCAGGTCAGTGTCCAGCAGTGAGTGGCCAGTTTGACCAGAGCGGTTCCGTTTAACCTGAGTCCATTCGCAGAACGTCCCGGGTGTGATGGCGGCGGTGGCGGCGCTCCTCAGGGTACCCAGCCCCATCAACTACCAGCTGAGCCGAGCGCCGACACTAGAGCGGAGCAGCCTGGCCCTGCTGGCAGGAGTGCGTGTGCCGATGTCGCAGGTCCGTGTTCCTTGGTGGTTTTATCCGACCGGATCCAAGGGTCGCGTTGCTTGCTGACCTCTCCATGTGTTCTCAGGGTTCAGCAGCATCCAGATTGCAGAGAGCGCCACCTGCTGCCAGAAACTCGCCACGCTGCTGCAGCCGCTGCAAAAGGCTTCTGGTAAACGGAGTTCACTACAGACAGGTGAGCCTGGGCGGAGGGGGCTCGATGGAGTGGCAGAGTGAGACAGGAAGTGACAGGAAGTGTGTCTTGCAGGACGGTGAGTCCAGAGACAGACCCAGTTTGGTGTTTTGCAGTCCAACCTGCTCTGCTCTATTCGAGTCAGAGCAGCAGAACCGCTCTGCAAGACCCAAGGTAACCCAGTCTGTTAGCTTTCTGCTAACCAGCCTTTTTACGCTCTACGTTTCCCATCATGCACTGGTCTCTCTGTGTCCTCAGCCTGCGGTGCCGGTGCTTCTGGATGGTTCTGGTTCAACTCCTCCTCTCAGCAGAACACAGCACCAGTACGCCAACAACATGTCCTCCATTGCTGTCCATTCTCTCCCACGCACCGACTCTTCCTCCTGCTCTCCTTCCTCCTCCTCACCACCACTTGCCTTTCCACCTGCCTCTGCTATTACCATGGAGACTAGGCCCCACCCCGACAGCCTCAAGGTGAGACTGATCCCCAGTTTAACCAGTTTAAGCCTTCAGGTTCCTTGCCACCAGGTGGCTCATGGATACCTCTCTCTGTTTGACAGGTGACGGTCAAGCTAAAGCCCCGTCCACGGACCGTGTCAGGTGATGACTCTCTGTGTCCTCAAGACTTGAAGAAGATGAAGATTTCTCGGTGGAGACGCTGGAGCTTCAGCATTACTCTCAACAGGTAAGTGTTCAAGGTGTCGGCCATGTATTTAATTTTTTTAAAGGTTTTGTTCGCTCTATTGGCCTTTATTTGAAAGTAGTTCAACAGGAAACAGGGTAATGAGAGAGTGGGACGACATGCGGCAAATGTCGCCAGGCCGGGAATCGAACCTGCGACCACCGTCACGAGTACTAAGGCCTCAATATGTGGTTGTGCTTTGCCCCTGCGTCACCACAGCACCACAGGTGTCGGCCATGTTGGTGACTGCAGGAAATGCTCTGATTCTGTTCCTGTTGGACCTGGCCGGGTCCCTCATCCTTGTTATTCCCTTTGTCTCCATCTTAGGGGTTCCCGTGTTGCTAACAAGGCGGGTGCCATTCCAACAGAGGAAGAAGTGGATGAGCTTCTGAAGGAGTTTGGAGCATGCCTGCGTCCCGACCCGCTGCCTAGAGACCAGCGTAGGTGCTGCTTCTGCCATCAGCAGGGGGACGGTCTGACGGACGGCCCTGCCCGACTCCTCAACCTGGACCTGGACCTCTGGGTGAGTTCTCCAGCTGTAGACCCAAAAGCACTGAATGTTCCCTTTGCTCATGCGCCGTTCAAGCAATAATATCAACAGAGTAACACCTGTGACATATCGGATGATCAATCTAAAGCTGTGTAATCGACGTCATCCGGTTCTGCTCCTCTTTTCGCATGCGATTCATTTTGCATGACATCATCCTTGTGGATCTTGGATCATTTCATGGTCGTTGGATGCCTGATTCCCTTTTGGCTGGAGTATCGATGTGTCGCCCTCCTTGGGGCTGTGATGGGTTGATCTTCACTCAAGATATGCCTTAGGACCCTCCGTAGTGTTCCTGTGGTGCCAGGGGAGTTGTTCAGTTTGGCTGCCTTGGAAGTGCTTGAATGGAGCATTCAGTCACGGCAAATTAGACAGCAAAGCATCGTCCTCTGGATCAGGTTATTCTGCAAGGGTCATCTGGGCCTTCTCATTGAGGTATGTGCTCAGGATTCCTTACGACATTGATGGTATGAGTCCTTCAGTGCTTTCAGCACTGCACTCTGGCGGTCAGCAGGGTTGAAATAGAACAAAGCTACATATGTAACTATGGATCAATGAATCCTGAATGATCAACAGAGATTCTCTGTCACTCAGAATCCTTGTTTTCTCCAAGAAGATTCTGTAGGAACAGAGCCTCGGATGACGTCAGGCTGTACAGCTGCTGATTAATCGTCATTTATGTCACAGGTGTGACTCTGTTGATATTATTGCTCGAACGGCGCAAGCGCGAATGGAACATTCATTGCTTTCAGCTCCACCCTCTGGCGGTCTGTAGGGATTCATAAAACTGTAGCGACGTACTTAACCTACGTATGTTCTGCAGGTGCACCTGAACTGCGCTCTGTGGTCCAGCGAAGTGTACGAGACACAGGCGGGCGCGCTCATCAATGTAGAGCTGGCGCTGCGGCGGGGCCTGGCGCTCCGCTGCGCCCACTGCAGCCGCTGCGGCGCCACAACCGGCTGCAACCGGCTCCGGTGCACCAACACCTATCACTTCACCTGCGCCCTGCAGGCCCACTGCACCTTCTTTAAGGTACCCAATCTCAGCTAGCCCTAATCACCTGAGCAGTTTGAGCATGCTCAGTAACGCTGTTCCGCATCTGACAGGATAAGACCATGCTGTGCTACCTCCATAAGCCCAGGACCCTTCCTGTGAGCGGGGACAGGTCATCCAGCTCCTCCCCGTTCTCCACGCCCGGCCTGCCCTCCGACCCCACTCCCGGCTCCGACCCGTATGACTCGGAGCTGCGTTGCTTTGCCGTATTTCGGCGAGTCTTCGTGCAACGGGACGAGGCGCGGCAGATCGCCGCTGTTGTGCAGCGGGGCGAGCGGCAGCACACCTTCCGTGTCGGCAGCCTGCTGTTCCGCGCCGTTGGCAGGCTCCTCCCACAGCAGATGGATGCCTTCCACAACGAGGCCGCCATCTTCCCTGTCGGTTACCATGCCAACCGCTTCTACTGGAGCATGCGCTACAGCAACAGGTGAGGGTTAGACTTGCCTCCTCACTGATTTTTTTGATCAGTGCAGATGAAGTGTAGTAGCTCTATTCTGTCTCATATTAAAGTGGTGACTGTGATAAAATATGGAAAAAGATTAATTAAAGTTACTGCAGCTTTAAATGTCTTAGAGAAACTTTAATAAAGAAGACATGAATATATAAAAGCTAAGATTTTAAATTATTTCATAAAGTAATGTGAAAGATCTACAAACCAAACGGTTGCCACAGGAACATTGGTTGATTTTAAATGGCCGATTTTCTGTTTTATTCATAGTCACAGCAGAAAACATGATTCTGTCAGAGTAACAACACCAGGCCAGAAATAAAGAGCAGTCATAGTTCTGCTGGTTCTGGTTCAGTGGAGTCCATAAGGTTCTGGAGGTTCTGGATCGGGACTAACGAACAGTTCCATCCACAGACGCTGCAAGTACCTGTGCTACATCGAGGAGCACGAAGCCCGGCCGCTGTTCAAGGTCAAGGTGGTGGAGAAAGGTCACGACGACGTCGTCCTGACGGGGGCCACGCCTACAGGTAGTCGCCACGGTAACCAGGAACAGGTGAGTAGACTCTGTCTTTCTCTGACCCGCTTCGACCTGACTGTGTGCAGCGGCGTGGGCCCAGGTTCTGGAGGCGGTGGCCCGGATGAGGAGCTGCAGTGGGACTCTGAAGCTGTTTCCTGTTTACCTGAAAGGAGAGGAACTGTTCGGCCTGAAGACATCTGCCGTGACCCGGATCATCGAGTCTGTAGGTCCAACTGAAAGACGCACAGAGACACCCGACAGTGACACACACACCCTAAGCCTAACCACGTCTCTCTCTCCCTCCAGTTGCCGGGGGTCGAGGCGTGTGAGCGCTACACTTTTCGCTACGGCAGGAACCCCCTCATGGAATGGCCTCTGGCCTTCAACCCGTCCGGCTCGGCTCGCTCTGAACCCAAGGCCTGCCAGGCCAAGAGGTAACGAGTAGAGCTGCACCGATCGCAGTTTTCTGGTCGATTTGCGATCACTGATCTTTAAAAAGATTAATTGGCCAATTGAAATTTTGAGCAACACTTTTTTTTTTGTCTAAAATGTTATTAAAAATAGCAAGAAAGTGTCTGAGTTGGCAAGAGCAGGGCGACTATTGACCCAGTGGGCGGGGCTAACAGTCTAACCTCTCACTGCAGAGCAGCAGGGTAACTTTGCTGAGGTAGATAAGATTGGATGAGATCAGCTTCATTGCCGACCTCCCAAAGTTAAGGACATTGGGGCCGACACTTTGTGTTGACATCACTTCCTGTTCCTGATTACTTCCAGGTGGAGCCAGCAAACTTTGGGCGGGGGTTGGGCTTGTTAAATAGTTCCACGTGTTCTGGTGTTTGATTTCTGTTTCTGGACAGAACCAGGAGAACCAGAACCAGGGTTCCTGGTTCCTGGATTTGAACATAGTGAGGCTGAAAAAGCTGCACTGATTAGTTTAATAATATATCAATTACTAAAGTATTAGTGATGTCTGGCTTTCATCGTAGTTGCTGGAAGATTTCTGACATGGTGAGAACATCCAGAATTAATATGTGACCAGAGAAGGTCCAAAGGTTCAGAACCAGTCTGGAGCAACCAGAAACCGTTGTTTGGTCCAAAACCTTGAGGAATCCATACCTGTCTTACCTGCCTTCTCTTTCCCAGACCTTACCTGCTGACCAGTGTGGCCCCCAGGTGTCAGGGCTCAGTGGGCTCCATCGTCGGCCTCGTTCCCGGCGTTCTGTCTTTGTCTCCTGGCGAGTCGGTGGCTGCTGCCCATCAGGGCCGCCACTCCAAGTCGGCCCAGTACCGCCGCATGAAGGCGGAGTGGAAGAGCAACGTGTATCTGGCTCGCTCTGGTATCCAGGTGAGCCTGCTTTGAGAGGAGGCGACGGCACCCCCCCCAAGGGCCGGCTGCTAACTCTGCATGTGTTTACAGGGACTGGGGCTGTACGCCGCCAGAGACATCGAGAAGTGCACGATGGTCATCGAGTACATTGGGACAATAATCAGGAGCGAGGTCGCCAACCGCAAGGAGAGGCTGTACGAGGCCCAGGTGATTCACCTGACACACCTGACCCTGGCCGCCCTGATCTGATTGGTCAATTCTGACCAGGGCACGTCTAATCAGCGGTCTTGTAGCTCATGTAAATCAGCTGTTCTGGTGTTTGCAGAACCGAGGCGTGTACATGTTTCGGATCGACAACGACTATGTGATCGACGCAACCATCACCGGAGGACCGGCGAGGTAAGAGACAGAGATCTGAAGCTGCTGGCAGCGCCTGCTCTGTGCTCACCTGGGAATGGGGCGGGTCTTTGTGTGACCGACAGGTACATCAACCACTCCTGTGCTCCCAACTGCATCACTGAGGTGGTCATGGTGGAGAAAGAGAACAAGATCATCATCAGCTCCTGCAGACGCATTCAGAGAGGAGAGGAGGTAGGGTCCATATAACAATCTGTCCATTATCAGGCAGCCTGAATGTGATTGGCTCATCATATTTTCTCCGCTCCCTTCAGCTATGCTACGACTACAAGTTTGACCTGGAGGATGACCAGCACAAGATTCCGTGTCACTGTGGAGCCGTGAACTGCCGCAAATGGATGAACTGAGAGCATGGAGGCCTCTGGCGCCCTGTGGGCGGAGTTAACATGACATCATCACTGGTCTGTGGGCAGAGCTAGCATGACACCATAATAAAACTGATTGATTAGATCAGAGGAAATAAAGTTTATACTTAATTAATTTACAAATGGGACACATTTATAATCTGTTGTGGGTGGAGTCTGTGCTGACGGGGCGGAGCTTACTAAGAGGCTGGTCCTCGCTGTAAATTGGTTGTAAATGTGAGTGTAAACGCCACTGAAATAAGCGAATGTGTCGTCCTTTAACTTGCACTAAAACATAAAATGACAAACACACAAACCTACCTGATTCCACCGCTTGGTCCTCCCCTCTTCCTCCTTCTCATCAGTTTCCTGTAAAATAAGATTTTTTTTTTCTTTTTGTATTTATTAATGAATTAAGCTATTTTCTAAAACTATGGTGCATTTGAGGTCCAGTGTGTAAATATCTGTACCATAAGTAAAAAGTCAGACACAAAGATTAGAGCACCCCCCGACTCCTGTGTGTAGACAGGCTTCTGTTACTTCACCCAGAGTTTAGGCTGCAGGCGTCTGCTGCCGTGTAAATACGAGGTTTATTCAGGCCCTGCTGTGTACAGATAGACGACATGAAGCCTTGTCTCTGTTTTTTTATTAATGGATGTAAACAAAGTGATGTTTCTGGAAAATATGGTGAATCTGATTTAGAATCATTTACAGAAAATAAATATTTTACATCTTAGAGAAACTTGGTGTTTTGTCACTGAATTGTTGCATATGAACTGTTGTAAAGCTGCTCAGGTCATTCATCTTCATCTCTGCAGATCTTCAGACATGGTCAACTGTTATGTTAAAAAAGAAGGAGCAAACTGTTAATATTTGCAACTACATATGTAAATTGACTAACTTATTTAATCAGCAAGATAAAAACAGATTGAAAATCTAATTTACTGTACAGCAGCAAAACTTAAAAACATAATTTCAAGCTTTAAAACCCCAAATCTGACATTTAATTTTGATGTATGCTAGAACCTGATGAACTAAAGCCTACAAACGACCCTTTTCATAAGAAAGATCTTTCAAATGAAACCAGTTTCAGGCCTCCAGGTAATCACTGCCTGGTGTCTACAGTGGGCCTGGGGAGCACCAGATATGCTGGACAAACCTCCATGTTTGTAGTACTTGCAGTATCTAAGAATTAGAAAATTAAAAGATTGCCTCTGAACCACCAACTACTTAATAGAAAGTTGTAGAAACTGATTTCAACTGTGATAGTCTCACATCTGTCGACAACCCACATGTCCTACCTACTGGCCTCAGACGAATGGATCCTCTAAGTCAAAGTGTCTGGACTGGTTCTACATTCCCGATCGAACATAGTCAGAGTATGTTGGGTTAGGGATAACCATTCTCATTCGGCTGTTTTTGCTGCACACTCTAGCAAACCGTAGATCAGCATGAGCTCCACAAGCTGTAATTGAACTAGAATGAGCTTGAAAACATGTAGAAAATCAGCAGTTTGGTGGCCCTGGGCCACTCCCTTCATATAGACGCAATAGACTCCCATTCATTTTTCGGCCTAGTCAAAGTCTGTCAATGAATGTCCCTAACCTCAGTTGCCACTTACCTCAACCAGATTTTATTCCATTTTTATATGTTTTTTAGCTCATTTTTTAAAATAAATAAATCATAGCTCCTTTCCTGGGAAGATGGCTGAGTGGTGACACCTTGCTATGGCTGCTTTTGCTCATCCTCTTGGGTGGCACTGGGGCATGGGAAGCTGTAATAAGCAGGTGGAGATCTGCTTGTGTGCAATTCACTTTGGTTCCAGCCCTGGTTAGGGGAGGACGATTTTGGTCTGTTGGACATTCCTTCAAAGCGTCAGCAGAGTTCACCAGTAAGTATCTCTTTAATGCATTAATGTATGTGTTCATGTTGAAGTTATAACATTTTTTCTGAGCAGGTGGCCATAACAGCTCTTCAATCAAGGGAAGGCTGTCACCACACTAAAACTTTATCTTGTGAACGTGTCTGAGTTCCTGGGTTACTTTCGGGACATGCCTCCATCCACATCGCGTGTCCCAAAATGTCCATGGTAGCCATCCTGAGAGCCATCTCCTCTGATGTATCCAAACTGGGAAAGCGTGTCGTCCTCCGACAAATAAATGTCAAAAAGGGGAAAGTAAACAAGGCGATTCCCATGAATGACCTCCATGCCTGTCAGAGGATTGCGCGCGACAGGATCCCTAAACTTCTTGGTAAGACTTGTATAAAATTCTTTGCTATATTCAATTACTTACCTGAGTGCCTGCCATTTAGGAGCAGGCACACATGCTCCTACATGGCAGACACTTAATGCCTGCCATAAAGCAGCATGTGTTCCTGCTCCTACATGGCAGGTATTAAGTGCCTGCCATGTAGGACTATTCACAGATGGACCCATATGTCATTTCTTATCTCAAGCTCTTTGCATTGTGAATCTCTCCAGGTTGTGTATTGTGTTTTCTGCTATCTGCTTCATCATTTTAATTTATGTTTTTGTAGACAAACTTGAGAAAAAACCCACACCATTGAACCTGTGCATGTTCTATGGTTACTTCAGTGTGTACCTTGCAAGCATCTATGGGCACAGAACTGGTGTTTTGACAAACATGACGATATCAGAAGCAGACAAGTCACGGCTGGATGCCAAGTGTGGCGACAAGGGATTCGTCATAAACGTAAGTGTAATGATATTGCACTTATAATTAAACACTTGTTAGATCTACCTGAGTGCCTGCCATTTAGGAACATTCACAGATGATCCTAAATGGCAGGCAACATACCTTCTCCTTTGGCACTACAGGTCAAGGAGCACAAGACAAATAGGGCTTTCGGGAGAAGCTGCAGCCATCCACTGACCTTGTTTTCTACAATGAAAACCAACAAAAAGTCAACAATCTACAGCAGCACCTTCAGAGTGCATGGACCGAGATGGGGTTCTCTGGGTCCCCAACCTTCTGTCATGATTTCAGCCCTTCAGCTCTACCTTGACTGTGCTGATTACTCATTACCCTCACCTGCTCTGTGCTGCTCCCTATTTAAACAGCTGCTCGTCACCAGCTCAGTGCGAGATCGTCTGTTGCCACTCTCACAGCTTTCAAGCCTTGTCTCATGTTCCAAAGAGTTTTCTGGTTTTCTGATCCTGCCTGTTTTTTGACCACAGATCTTTTCCTAATCCTTCTGCTGGTGGAAGTCCTCTTTCTGACCCTGCCTGTTTCTGACCCTGCCTCCTGCCTTCCGGTTACTGGATTTTCATTGCCTGAGACCCTCTCGTGCATGACCCTGGACCGTTTCACGACTCAGCCTCTGGTTGGTGGATTTTGTCCCTGTCTTCTGTTTGTCCCCTGAGCCCCCCCTCCCCTGACCTCCCATTGTCCACTCACCCAACCCTCCCCCGGCTGGACTCCTGAACCCTGTTTATCTCCGAACCCTGACCCACCAGTGTGACCACACCCTTCTACATCGTTATTTTTGTAATAAAACTTTTGGTGAACCGTCCTCTTGTTTTGGCTGCGTTTTGGGTTCTGGCTGATTTTGCTCTTAACGTTACGCCTTCACAGATTTCAGAACCTCCATTGCCACATATGTAAGTATTTATATCACTTTTTCATTGTGAAAACTTAAAATGAAATATTGAACAACTTCCTTTATTTTTCAATTCAAGAAATGTAGTATCACCAAACACCCGTACAAAGATAAGCAAGACCATGTTGCCACAACACGGCAACAGTTGAAAAATTTTACACCATGCATCAGACCACGGCACAACTGACCCATTTCACTGTTCTTTGTGGTTGTATTGGAAAATGAATCTAGACCTTGTGTTTGTAAACACCAAATACTCAGTTCCATTGTTTCTCAGACTGGTGTTCTAATCAGATCATCTTTATAAATTCAAGAACAGTTTATGGAAAATCTACCAAGATTAGGTTTACATGATGTTTTCTTCATTACATTTTGCACTAAAAAAGAAGGCATGCCTTTTTACACTGCTGCAGAATTCACTGGTACCACACAAGTCTAAAATGCACAGCACAGTACTTCCTGGACCTTGAAGTATCTACTGCATTGCTGATATTTAGTAAGAGACAAATTAGCTAAATATTTCCAAAATTACCTTTATATTTTCTGTTTTAAAACTAACTTGGGGCCTTAATTTTTAATAGATCCAAACTTGTTAGCACACACACCTGATTTACAGGTACAACTAAGATTGTGTCAGCAAAATTACTATTTAGCATGCATGCCTTCATGAGTATGCAGAACATAGTCAGAGCATCATAATGTGCAAAAGATTGGGCAGAGGTTTTGAAAAATCTAATGATTTACCAACCACAAAGTGATTTATTGAAACAAAAGCAAATTGGGGATTTGTTTTGGTTTCTATATTTAGCATGTTTGAAAGGGAGGTGCAACTGACATGTCTGTGGTCAGTGTTGCAAGAGACAGACTTGGGAAATGATATTTCTTGAAGACTGTGCTCCCACATTGTACACTGACTTTGACTCTTAGACTAAGCCTCCACTCTGATATTGTTGTGAAAACTAGCATAAATTGGTGAGATCTTTCAGAAAATGCAGAAAACGTATCATAAAACCTGGGGGACATAAGTAATTTAGTATTTTGATTTATTGATGATTATAAAATAAGTAATCTTGTATTTTAATTTATCTCCCTAGATTACTTATCCTATCTATTCAACACCTTCTTTATATAAAATACTTAAATTTATATATTTAGTGTTAAATATAGATAAACGTCATCCAGAAATGCTAATTTGGAGCTGCAGGATTACCTCATTCTGC